>NC_092208.1:65697613-65754463 GCF_043381705.1 Parasteatoda tepidariorum
ACAATTTTACAAAAACAGGATCTTTTACAAAATGTCTGGACAGACCCCTGATTCTTATTTCATTTAGACTTTTAAAAAAATTGAGCATACCTGACATAATTTAATTAAACCAATTTAGATACAGTTAATTCAAAAACAAAAATTTTCTCTATAATTGACCCAGTAATATTACATCAGCATGAAGCAAAAGAGTAATTTTGCAGAATTCAAAATACATAACTTGTTTAATACCCTTTCCAAGTATATAATACATTTTATTTTATTTTAAAAATTCAAAAGCCAAACCTGTCCCAACCTCATCCCTTTATTTTAACGCATTATGCGCAAAGATCTTTTTTTTCCTTTAACAAACTCGTGCAGAATTCCATTTAGATTCGAAATGGCACTATCTCTCACTAAGCTTATAATTCCACATTCCATTGTATCATACAAACACTTTTCAGAAGTGGCTTGAGATTAGAAACTGACTTAAACTAAATCTTGCACTTGTAGACCACATCTTCATCTGGATTCTATTCAAAATATTTCAATATTGCTTCTTAAAACATCGCCCGAACAACAGTTCTTATTGTTCTGCATAATAGATCTCTTCAGTATGACTTAAACCACTTCACAGTAGAAAAATACCATTTCAAAATCATCAAATACCATTTTCAAGCTGTAGCGTACCCTCGATAGTGTAATCAATTACACTCATTGCATTTGTCTATTTATCAAGCATGATCTATGCACATTTTTTAAAATTATTCTAGAAATTTTAGGTGTCTTACTTTCTAGTTGTTCATGTGTGGAATTTATAAAATTCATTAATAATCAATTGAGTTGAGTATTAAACAGGATTAAATGTTTAATAACAAATTAAAAAGTTAATAGATAAAAGAATTTTCATATTGCTAAGACAAATTTGTCGATTTAATTTAATGAACACTTGAATTCAATTTCTGAAATCGAAATAAAAACACTTTCGTATTAAACTAATTCGTTAGTCAGTGTTCATTATTTCTTCACATTTATCTAGTCAGTGCTCATTGTTTTTTTTTATGTTGCATTTATTTAATCAGTTTTCATTATTTCTTTTTCTTTAAAAAAAATTTTTCAAAATAGCTCCGAAACAAATACAGGGGTCTGTCCAGACATTTTGTGAAAGGTCTGTTTTTGTAAAATTGTGAAAAAATTACTCGTAATTTGTGAATATCAAATAAACACTAAGTCACATTCTTTCATCCCGAATGCTTTTGTGAATTTGTGCAAATAGGGTCCTGTTATTGCAAAAAACTTTTTCAAGGAGTTTTTAAATTGTAAAGACATACAAGATTATGCTCAACCAGGGGTCTGTCCAGACATTTTGTGAAAGGTCCGTTTTTCGTGAAATTGTGAAAAAATTACTCACATTCTTTCAACCGGGGTCCGCTTTTATGAATTTGTGCAAATAGGGTCCGTTATTGCAAAAAAAAAAAAAAAAACTTTTTCAAGGAAGTTTTAAATTGTAAAGACATACAAGATTATGCTCTACACTGTAAAATTATAATTAAAAAAATTAAATTTTAAAAAATAAACAACAATCGCTGCTTCTAAATTAGAGATGCAACATACAAATATTTGGTGTTTAGCCTATACTGCTGAACGCAGAATATTCATTTCGGACGAATAAGGGAAGAAGCGTCTGCCGAAGACAAAACTTAGTTCACTTACATTTCTTTCTCTCTCTCTCCCCCCCCCCTTCCTGGGAAGGGTTTATTCTATTAACAAAACAATAATAAAGATAAACAAATTTGTGAAGGGTCCGATTAAAAGATAAATTATTTTGTGAAGGGTCCGTTTTTAAGTTAAAATATTTTGTAAATGGTCCGTTTTTATGAAAAGATATTTTGTGAAGGGTCCGTTAACGGACCGAAATATCTTCTAAATAGACCCCTGAAATAATAGTCGAATTTGAAAACCCCGTGTATTCAAAATTGATGCAGACCTTACTCTTTTTTGAGCAAAATGCATAGTCTCAAAAGTGATTCGGAGGGAGAAACGAATAAGAAAGATGTTCGTTGGCTGACCACAGGTTTCGAACCAAGAATTGCCGGATTCGTAGTAGGATGCTATATCTACTATATGTTGTGCACCCAAGTCCAAGGCGCGATAGCAAGATTTGTATAGTGGTCGTCGCATTGACACACACATTCCATTCGCTTAAAATGTTTTAAGATACAGCGAGATAAGCAAAACGTAAATTCAAAATTACCTATTCTATTGGCACCATATTTTTTAAATTGCAACCCTTTGTACCATTAAAATTGAAAATAAGTATCTCATGATATGTCATTGAGGTGGTCACTATATAAAGCTTCCTAACTCATCCTGGACTTCGATGTAAAACTATGGTGGTTAAAGCATTTTACTACGATTCCGGATGTCCTTGCTTCAAATCCTTACGGACACCAACGAATATCTCTCTCAAATATTTTCTCTCTACATTTTTTTTTTTTTTAATTTTTTTGCGAGTGTGAATTTTGCTCAAAAATGAGTATATGCTGTATCAATTTTAATGCCATGGAGTTTTCAAATTCGACTACTATTTGTTTCGGGGCTATTTTGACAATTTTAATATTTACAGTGTTCTTATGGTGCAATTGCTTAGTCACAGGCAGTAATTATTTCTCTTTATGATGCATTTATCTTGTCTGAGTTCATTATTTCTTTGTATGGTGCATGTATCTAGTCACTGTTCATTACTTATTCTTATGTTGATTTTATTTAGACAATGCTCATACTTTCTTTGTATATGGTGCATGATGCATTTACCTATTCATAGTCAGTATTCATTTAGTATGCATTTATCTGGTGTGCATAATAAGATTAGGTTTGGTAAGATCTAGTATGCATAATAAGATTAGATTTGGTAAGATAGAGATAAGATAAGATACGATTTAATAAGATAGATGCATTTATCTAGTATGAGTTTTTCTTAATCCCTTTATTATTATTATTATCATTATTAATTTTCGTTTATCAACGTTTAATAAGCTTATTCAAAACAATTTTGACACAAAAAATGTCCAATATTGCAAGAAGAGTCAAAATACTGCCATGTCAATGTAATATATTACCTTGCAAAGAGATAACTAAAATCAACAGTCTTAGTTTACGCTCTCCCTAGTTCCCTAGAATATTAAAATATTGAAAAGAAGTTAATGAACTCGGGTAGAAAATGTATGGTCAAAAGAGTTAAAAAAATATGTCCGTAGAACCTTGGTGCAATAAATGAACTCTTTTCACCTTACCTTTAACAACAACATCCCAGACCTGAAGCATAATTAACTCGAATGATGTATGATAAACGAATAACTTTTCACAATGCCAATGTAAAGTTGATAAGAATAAATTTGGACATTTTTTCTTACCTGTAGTTAACCTAGCTAAAATATCTGTCTTCAAAAAGTAAAAATAAAAAATACATACGAAGTGAAAAAGTCTTCTAGACATTCGAATAATCCTAACTTTGCTCTCTCGAGAAAAGTCAAAAATGTTTTCCCTCTTCCTAATAGGGGCCTGTTCAGACATTTTGAGAAAGGTCCTGTTTTTTGAAAAATTGTGAAAAAACTATTCATAATTTGTGAATATAAAATAAGCGTTATGTCACCAAGGTCCTGCTTTTGTGAATTTGTGCAAATAGGGTCCTGTTATTGCAAAAACTGCTAAAAACCTTTTCAAGAAGTTTTAAATTGTAAATAGATACAAGATTCTGCTCAACAATTGCTGCTACTAAATTAGAGATGAAACATACAAATAATTGGTGTTTCGCCCATACTGCTCAACACAGAATATTCATTTGCATTTCGGACGAATAATGGAAACAAAATCACTCACATTTTTATTAATTCCAATCGACATATTTTAAATAACACAACTTAGTAATGTATCACCTTTAATGTGTTACGCATTAAGTAAACTTAAACAATTCTTAAATTTATAATATTTTAATTAAAAAATTGCCAGAAATTAAATTTTATTTGCATAATATTCTATTAATTAATTTTATGAATAAATAAAAATTAATCAATTATTTATTTACAAAAAAAAAATATGATTTAATATTAATAAGAATGCGCACACGATATTTGTAAAAGTAGAAATATTTTCTTAGAATACTACATTTGGAATATAAACTTAGGGAAACTTAGTTTGTAACCGTCTTTCTTTCCCCCTTCCCCCGGGAAGGGTTTATTAGATAAACAAAATAATAATGAAAATAAAGAAATTTGTGAAGGGTCCGATCAAAAGATAAATTATTTTGTGAAGGGTCCGTTTTTATGAAAAGATATTTTGTAGAGGGTCCGTTAACGGACCCAAATTTCGTCTAAACAGACCCCTGTTTGAGATCTGAAAAGAATGGTTCAGTAAAAAATCAATTAGTTGATATTGTTTATATTGCATGAGAAATGAATGTGCAGCAAAAAAAAAAGGGCCTCCAACAAAACAATTTTAAGAGAAATTTCACTTCATCTGTCCCCCTTTACCCAACCCATAAACGCACTTTCTTCATGTGCACTTCACTCAGCCCAACGTTACATCTTTTAAGAACTTCCCGAGAAAAGCCTGTCCTAAACTCGTAATCTAAACAAGAGCAGCGCTTAGGAAACGTTATTTTTATGACTTCTTAGTGAAATACTCTAAACAAATGTTCTTTTTTCTAACTCCTAAGGACGGGAAACAGCCAGTCCTAGGAATAGAAATAGCATCACGTGACTAATTGACTCGATGAATTATATGTTGTTTTAGGAAAGGGTGTTAATCAACGCTATTTTATTCTCAAAGGAACGGACAACGCTATTAGTACCCTATTTCGCACATTAAACTACTATTAGTGTCAGAATGATTTAATTCACGTCTTACTTCCAGGAATACTTACATATATGTTTAATTATAAAAACTGTACCCCATCAACAGAAGCATTAAAACTTAATGGTTGAAACTTCACATATTTTATTTTTTGTACAGTTAAGAAAACATGCCGGTCTGAGGCAAGCTCAGATAATTCAATTTTATTAATGAAACGTTTAGCACTTATTTTGCTAGTTAATAATTTCAATATATTCTCTTAAAAGCAAAGCCAGAACTAACCACTCTTTTCGACCTAAAAAAAATTATCTTGATACTTAACTGTTTATTTACCTCAATTTATTATTTACCGAATTGTATATTTAATAAGTTTATTGTAATCAGGGGTCTGTCCAGACATTTTGTGAAAGGTCCGTTTTTGTAAAATTGCGAAAAAATTACTCGTAATTTGTGAATATAAAATAACGGTAAGTCACATTCTTTCAACCAGGGTCCTGCTTTTGTGAATTTCTGCAAATAGAATCCGGTTAATGCAAAAAACTTTTTCAAGGAGTTTTTAAATTGTAAATAGATACAAGATTATGCTCAACACTGTAAAATTATAATTAAAAACATTTAAATTTTCAAAAATAAACAGCAATTGCTGCTATTAAATTAGAGATGCAACATACACAAATATTTGTTATTTAGCCTATACTGCTGAATGGAGAATATTCATTTCGGACGAATAAAGGAAGAAGCGTCTGCCGAAGAAAAAACTTAGTTCGTTTACATCTGTCATTCTTTTTTAACCCCCCCCCCCTCGGGGGGAAGGGTTTATTCGATTAACAAAACAATTATAAGGATAAGCAACTTTGTGAAGGGTCCGATTAAAAGATAAATTATTTCGTGAAGGGTCCGTTTTTAAGTTACAATATTTTGTGAAGGGTCCGATTTTATGAAAAGATATTTTGTGAATGGTTCGTTAATGGACCCAAATTTTTTTCTAACAGACTCCTGGTAATGAAAGAACATTTTATAACAATCGTTTAACAGCCTTGTAATTTTGAACCCAATCCAGAAGACAAAGGAACTCCTACTATCGGGATAAATTTGTCTTTTTGATACAACTAACCCCCATTTGCGTTACATGTAGAGGAAAAACACAAGAACCTTCACGGTTAGCCTGATACAGTAAGAGGATTCTAACCCATGAGCTATCATCTATCACTGAACATATTTTACGTCAGCATTGTGGTTGGCGCGAGCCGAGTGCTGTGAAATTCGTATCAGCCAACCGTTGCTGGGATTCGAACCCGCGTCTCCTCAATGCGAGACGAGCGCTCAATCCTCGGAGCCACCACAGCTCACGAAAGAACATTTATTTTTTCAGTTACTTAACTTTAAATTTAAGGTATGACAACACTTACGAAAATGTAACACCGTGTAAATGCGGCACTTTGAACGCTCCACAACTGAAAATTATCGAAATCCAAACACTTCAAAATTTCAGTTGAACTTGTACTTAACGAAGCGAAACAAGACTAAAACAATGTCACCATAAGTTAGTATAACCGCTGAATTTTTTATTTAAGCTTCAAATTACATTCACACATTAAATATAATATCAATTGAATGCACTTTAAACATTGTAGCTTTTAAATGACTCTTGATGGCTGATCAATAAATAGGTATGCTACTTTCGGCTCGCTTCAGCCACAGTGCTGACGTAAATTGTCCATAGTAGTAAATTAAATTCCCGTTGACGTGGTGCCAGTGGGAGGTTTTCGTAGTTTTCTCTTCGTGTGTCGCAAATGCCGATTTATTGTACCTAAATAGTTCATCGCTTTTGTTGCAATGTTTTTTTTTTATAGGAGTACCCTTGTCGTCTGTGTTAGATTAAAATTACAAGGCTACAGAGTTGATAGTTGGTAAAGCGCATATTCTATATAAATCGGCAGTTGACAAGCCAATGATGAAGTAAAATTGAAAAAATAAAACATTGTAGGAAGAAATTGGAAACACGGAACTTGTAAAAAGTTATCCACGAAGCCGAGTCGGTCCCCAAAACTTGATCCAGTATTTTTCTTGTTTTTCGGGTCCGGTTTTATACTACAAGTTTACGTAATAGAATATTAATAGTAGACCTGAAAATTTAAATTTTCAGTTAGTAGCCAATGGCTGGTAGACTCTAATAACTTAGTAGCCATTTTTTCTCAAACCTAATGAGTAGGTGACCAATATGGATTGATCCTTTTCATTTCATATCCACTTTTTGCAAACTTCTTTTGGTTGAACTAAATTATATTTTTTCATAAAAATATTACATTAGAAATAATCCACAAAAATGAAATGTTAATTCAATAATAAAAATAATGTAAATATGTGACAAAATTTAGTTGACATTTACATACATTTAATGTATACGTTGCAACTTCGAAATATGTGAATTGTTGAAGAACTCTCCTTACACGTGAATTTTTTCCTTCTCAAATTTATGGATTCTGAAGGATCAAAATTTTAAATGGAAAACATGGATAGAAATTTTTTTTTAAAAAAATGGGAAAACCTGTTGTTTATTAAATGGGACCTGTTTATAAAATTTAACACGACACTTTTTTTTTCTTTGTTCACTCGCCACGTGATGGATGTCGAGTGCTTATTTTTAGGTCTATTTAACAGTCACATATTAATTATGAATCGACTATTCAATTCTCTCGAGAAAAGTCAAAAATGTTTTCCCTCTTCCTAATAGGGGCCTGTTCAGACATTTTGAGAAAGGTCCTGTTTTTTGAAAAATTGTGAAAAAACTATTCATAATTTGTGAANATATATATATATATATATTCTCACTTCAGCGTAAGCAGTTAAATGTGTGATGAGAAACATTATCTCAAAATTAGATCGAAATAAAAAGATCTTTTAACAATTTCAGATCTCGTCATTTTATATTTATTGCTTCTGAAAGTGATAAAATATGATACTACTATTAATTTCTGTTGACATACTGCTATGATGACGCGTATCAGTTTATGCTTCAATTACATAAAGGGGCCCACAAATTTTTCCTCGAAAATATGTGTATCATTAAATTAAAAAGGGACGAACGGCAAACTCACTGAAAGTAATTACTTGCATAACTAAGTTAAAAAAAAAAAGATGGCCAGTCAGTCAGAGAAAGAGATAACGATGAGATGAAACTGCAACGATACGGTGTATTTTACAGTCCAGTCACGTTTACAGTGCACTACTTGAAGAGAAAGCTGGAAACTCGAACTTGGTAAAGAGACGTCAAAAAACGAGGATAAATGAATGGAGTTAGCGTATGATATAATCTTGGCTATTTAGAAAGCCGGCGAAAGGTTCTTTGAAGCAGAAATAAGGAAGGTCAAAATTACCTTAAAAGTTGTTCGAAAAGTGCAATATTTTCAGTTAAATGAGTCAAAAACGTCGAAATCATTATTGTCTGTGTAATCGGGGTATCACCTGGCTAATGCGATTTGCACACCTCCGGTAATTTATTTTTTTGTTCCGTTTCGTTTTCTTTTTTACTTGGTGATTTTCAGAGTTTCGTGAAAGAAGGTTTAGTCAATTAAATATCTTAAGTGCTTCATATTTTAGCTTTTCCTAAAGAAAAAAAAATCTCTTTTACATTGAAATTAATTCAAAACTAGAGAAACAACATGACGTATTTCTTCTAACACGGTTTCTTTCTTATGCAATTTTTTCTTCCTAAAAATTGTTTTCTTATCTTTTTTTTTTTTTTTTTTTTTTTTTTTTTTTTTTTTTTTTTTTTTTTTTTTTTGTTATTTACGCTATTTTTTTACGTACTTAAAAATAGTGTAACGTGTAACATCAACCTTTTTAAATTTTGTTTAACACTGTTGGCTTAGAAATTCTAATAAACATTTTTTATAAACTGTAACGAATAGTAAACATATATAATATATTATACAAGAGTTCATTTTGCACTTGTAGCCATTTGCATAACTTCAATCAAATCATATTTTGATTTCAGATATGATTTGATTGATTTCAGAATAATTACGAAATAATTAGAAGTTTCCATATATATATATATAAATTTTCAATGCAGTGAACCATAATATCGTTCTAATTTGAACCATATAATACCATATAACAATTTAACCATTAATTTACCATAAATTTGCAAAACATCATTGATAAATAATAAAACTTTCGCCTTTTTTAATTTTCTAATTTAAAATGCAGATATAATGTATATAAAATTATTTTTTCCTCACATTTTTTTATTCTGTATAAATCCCGCTACTTATTATTACTCAAATTATGATAGATTAGCCTAATAGAACAAAAACTAATAATTTGTTTTCACTCAAGATCTTAGCTACTTTAATTTTTGTATTTTTTTAAAACACTTCTTGGAGTGTTACAAACCACTCTTCAGTGTCCTTGGTTGAGCGTGCGAAAGATCACTCTTGAGTTCGATTTGTAAAAACTCTAAGAGAGTTTTTAAGACCCTGTGTAACTCTATAAATACAGAAACATCTCACGAATAGTGGTTTCTTCGGCGTAAAAAGATTAAAAAAATTTATAAATATAAAAACCATTATTAATAAATAATAGTTTAAAAAACAAATTTAAAACTAAAATTTAAACCACAAATTTAACAATTAATTAACAACAATTAATGCGTTAATTTACCACAAATTTAAGAANAATAAAACTTTCGCCTTTTTTAATTTTCTAATTTAAAATGCAGATATAATGTATATAAAATTATTTTTTCCTCACATTTTTTTATTCTGTATAAATCCCGCTACTTATTATTACTCAAATTATGATAGATTAGCCTAATAGAACAAAAACTAATAATTTGTTTTCACTCAAGATCTTAGCTACTTTAATTTTTGTATTTTTTTAAAACACTTCTTGGAGTGTTACAAACCACTCTTCAGTGTCCTTGATTGAGCGTGCGAAAGATGACTCTTGAGTTCTATTTGTAAAAACTCTAAGAGGGTTTTTAAGACCCTGTGTAACTCAATAAATACAGAAACATCTCACGAATAGTGGTTTCTTCGATGTAAAAAGATTAAAAAAATTAATAAATATAAAAACCATTATTCATAAATAATAGTTTAAAAAACAAATCTAAAACTAAAATTTAAACCACAAATTTACCCATTAATTTAACCATTAATTAACAACAATTAATCCGTTAATTTACCTCAAATTTAAGAAACATAATTAATAAATTAAAAAAACTTTCTCCTTTTTTAATTTTCGAATTTAAAATGCAGATAATGTATATAAAACTATTATTTCCCACATTTTTTTATTCTGTATAAATTATGATAGACTAGCCTAATAGTACAAAAACTAATAATTTGTTTTCACTCAAGATTTTAGCCACTTTAATTTTTGTATCTTTTTAAACACCTCTTGGACTGCTACAAACCACTCTTCAGTGTCCTCGGTTGAGCGTGCGAAAGATCACTCTTGAGTTCCATTAGTTAAAAACACTAAGAGAGTTTTTAAGACCCTATGTCACTCAATAAATACAGAAACATCTCACGAATAGTTTCTTCGACGTAAAAAGATTTAAAAAATTAATAAATATAAAAACCATTATTAATAAATAATAGTTTAAAAAACAAATCTAAAACTAAAATTTAAACCACAAATTTACCCATTAATTTAACCATTAATTAACAACAATAATTCCATTAATTTACCACAAATTTACGAAGCATAATTAATAAATAAAAAAAAGCTTTTTCTTTTTTTAATTTTTTGCTTAAAAAAAGGACAATAAGATCTAAAATTATTTTTACTTATTTTTTTTCTATTTTTTCTGTATAAATCACGCCACTTATTATTACTCAAATAATAACAGACTGGCTTAATATACCAACAAAAAAAAAACTAATAATTTGTTTTCCCTCACGATTTCAGCCATTTTTTATTTTTGTTTTTTTTTTTTTTTTTAAAAACAACTCTTGGGGAGTGTTACAAACCACTCTTCAGTATCCTTTGTTGAGCGTGCGAAAGATCACTCTTGAGTTCCTTTAGTGAAAAGCACTATAAGAGTTTTCAAGGCCCTGTGTCACTCAATAAATACCAAAACTTCTCACGAATAGTGGTTTCTTGCACGTAAGAAGATTACGGAGGATTACTTTTTGAGAGGATTTTGTCTCGCTATCTATCTTCCAAAAGATATGGGAAATTGTGGTGGAGCAGATGTTAAAACAGATGACTATGTTTAACCCACAAAAGGAAGAAGAAAAAAAATCATTATATGAAGCCAATTTTATAAAAGCCTATGGTCTCAAAAAATATAATTAACGTATTTTAATTGCGCTGCGTTGTTATCTTTCGAAATATCTTTCTACTCGTTGGTTAAAATATTTTAAACAACTTTTATACAATTGATTTTTTTTTTACATGATTAACTTTTTAAAATGGCCTTTTGTTAACATGGGACTACGGTTAAAGTAAATAAGAATGTTTTATTTTATTACCGGTGTTGAACAATTCACCCAATTTTGGGTTTACGATAATTAATGTTTAACTCCGCAGGCTTGTGTAATTTTGAAAACCTAATCCAGAAGACAAGGGAACTTCTAGATCAAGCATTGGCACAAACTCGTCTTTGTGGAGGACTTTTTGATGGAACTAACCCGCATTTGCTTCACATGAAGAGGAAAGACACGAAAACCTCCCATGGTTAGTCCGACTGCAAGAGGATTCTAGCCTGTGATCCGTTTACCACTGACGATGTTTTATGTCGGCACTGTGGTCGATGCAAGTTGGGAGGAGAATTCGATCCCAGCCACCACTGGGAGGGATTGAACCTGGGTCACCTCATTGCACTGTGGTCGATACAAGTTGGGAGGAGAATTCGATCCCAGCCACCACTGGGAGGGATTGAACCTGGGTCACCTCACTGAAAGGTGAGCGCTCTATCCCGTGAACCCCTGCGACAATAATAAGAATGTTTGACTCTTAAAAAAAGTGAAGCGCAATTAATTAAATGAGCATGAATGTTCTTCATTTCTTAAAATGCTTCTTTCTTTTTAATAAGAATGTTTGACTCATAAAAAAAGAAGCTTTTGAAGAAATGAAGAGCATTCGTGTTCATTATGTTATATTGCCAAAAAATTTAATTGCACTGCATTTAAAGCATCCATCTATACGTTAGGCGAAATATTTTAAACAAATTTAATATAATTGAATTTTTTGAAACATGGTTTACTTTTTAGAATAACCGATTTTAATATGGGATAGTTGTTAAAATAAATAAGATTGTTTGACTCATAAAAAGAAAAAAGTAATTTTAGGAATGAAGTGCATCCATGTTCATTGTATTATTGTTAAAGAAAAATTGACTGCTCTGTGTAGTTATCATTTGAAATATCTTTCTACAGGTTTGTCAAAATATTACAACAAATATTACAACAAAATAAAATATTAAACAAGTTTAATATAATTGAATTTTTTACACATGATTTACTTTTTAACATGACCGATATTAATATGGGATTATTGTTAAAATAATTAAAAATGTTTTACCTATAAAATAACCAAATGTATAACCATTGTCAAAAATATTTATATATATTAATTAATAAATTGCACTATGTAGTTATTATTTGAAATATATTTTTACACAAATTGGTCAAAATATTTTAAACGAATTTATTATGATTGAATTTTTAAACATAATTAGCTTCTTAAAATGGCTGATGTTAAGATAGAATTATAGCTGGAGTAAAAAATGTATATATATGTCTGTCCCAGTAAAAAAAAAAAAATAAGAAGACTTCAAAAAATAAAGTGCATTCGTGTTCCTTGTATCTTCGTCAAAATAAAAATTATTTACGCTTTGTAGTTAATCATTTGAAATATGTTTTTATCCTGGTTGGCCAAAACATTTAATATGATTGATTGATTCTTTACCCATTGGCAAAATGGGTCTTGTTTTAAGATTGATGGCGTCATCACAGTTTTCAATGTTCTTCGAGAGTAATAGTAAACAGTGTGCATTCGTCAGTGTATGCGTTGCTATGGCGACCGCTGATGATTAATAATTTTTTTAGAATTTTTGTTTTTACCAGCAGGCATTTTTAAGCCTTGTCGGTGATTTTAATAAAAATATTAATACTGACAAAGGAAAAGTCTTTTCTAACGTCTTGAAGACACGCATCTAGGCAGGATTTGAAAACCAATCCGACGCGAAGACGACAAACATCAATTGAAACAGTTTTTGCAACCCATGATTTGAAATATTGTGGCGTTTATCGGAGTCAACCCAGAAAAGAAAAAAATCATTTGATCAATGGGTAACTATCAGTAATCGTAATAAAGCCATCATATTTTTTTTTTACTTTTTCAAAATAGAATATTTTTTGATCATTTCAGGACCGAGATGAATCGATAAGTAATAAACGTTATGCCCACACAATGAAAACAGGATTTTAAGGTATGGAGCTCATTTATATTCATTTCATTGCGTCATTGTCGAAAATTGTGCCTTTTTTATTTGCACAGTGTAGATGTCATTTAAAATATCTTTCCTTTAAAATAATTTTTAAATAATTGGCTTCTTTTTACTAGTAATTTACTTTTTTAAACTGGCCAATGTATGGATAAATATGGAATATGGCCATGGGATAGATATTAAAATTAATAATGTTAGGCCCACTGAAAGAAGGAATGACTTCGAGAGATGGAGCTCGTTCATTTTCTAAGTATCATAAAAAAGTATAAAAAAAAGTATATAGTAACTTAGTATAAAAAAATTTATTTTTAATTGCGGTGTGTACTTATGATTTGAGTTATTTCACAATGTTGCTAAAACATTTTGAAAACAAACTTAATATAATTGAATTTTGTTTCATTTGCAATTTACTTTTTTAAATATAAAAAATGAATTGTTATGTTTGACCTTCAAGAGAACAAAAAAGGTTTGCCATGCCAAAATAATTACTTTTAAGGTCAAACAAAAGAATTATTTTTATTTACGCTAAATAGTTACCACTTGCAATTACCTTTCGCAAGATGTTTTATATTATTAAGACATGTTAAACAAAAATGAAATATTTGCACAAAATTTACTTTTAAAATCATATAAACCCCATGCGTTACATTTACAGTTGAAACGCAGTGAGGATTTTAACAAAAATGGCAATGTTTTGTCTCAAATAGAAAAAAGGTATTAGATGAAGTGAAGTTAATATTACATTAATTGAATTGAGTTCTGAAAGGGCACTCACTTAACGCTATAAAAATTTATCAAGTTGTATAATATTATGTAATAAATAAATTGATCCTCAACAGTTTTTAAATATCCCTTTTATACAATTTTATGTATATATTTCAAAAAGTAATTCACACACTTTGTCAAAACAAGAAAAAAAAATTGTAGTTTATAAAAAATAATTAAAGGTATGCTTAAAAACAATCTCTGAGCATAATTTTTCTTTTTAAATTTTAACTAAAAAATTATTAATTAATAAACGACTTGAGAGCTCTTTTCTATAATTTAAACTGAAAATATTGAACAAAAATGAACATTTAAAGTCTATTTTTATAAAAAAAAAANTTATAAAAAAAAAAAAAGGGTACGTATTTAAAAAATAATTTTAAAATCAATTACAATTTATTAACAAATTGGTTTTTCCGCTCTTGAAGGAAAAAGAAACTTATCCATTTGAATTAAATTAGAAAAAATTAAATTTTAGCAGTTGAGAACAAAGTAAATATTTCTAATAGTAATCAAACCTATAGTAATTAAACCTATCAACACAAACAATTTTACCAGTGTGTAATTATTTAAACAGTAAATTTTTTAATGGAATATGAGTAAAAAAGGCAGTGTTTTTAAGGGATTTCGGCTTATTTTTACAAAAAGGGCAAAGAGGGCACATTTATAGGGATAAAAGGGCAAATAGGGCGGGCCACCCATCTAAAAACGCTTAGGGAGAACACTGAACTTAATAACTTTCTTTTAAATTACAATATGTATTTCTCATCTGCTATCCCTTTTCACTGGATTATTGAACTTTAAATTTAAATTATTGAGCTTAAGTTATTTTTACAATAACATGCGATATTGTAACTATAAGTTTATTGACTTGATTTTAAAAAGTAGGGCAATATTTTCCCCCCAAAAAAGGAAAAAATACTAAAACGAAATACACTTGTATTTATAGTGACAATTTTTTTTTAAAAAATGATGTTATCTTTAACAATAATTTCCTATGAGTTAACAAAATATTTTAAAGAACTTTAATATAATTGAAGTTTTTGAAAATAAAAATAGAGGCATGCCGCACTGATATTAAAAAAAAAAGAAGACGTTGCTCTCCGAAAATACTTTTTTTATATCTGGTACTTAGAATTTCAATACCATACGTACCTTTCAAAACGTTCCATACCAATAAAAAAATGGGTACGAAAAAAACTTTATTTTATTAATCAGGTATTACTTGTAATTAATTGATTGCTGTCGTTGATATAGTGCTTTAAAAATAATAAGTTCATGTTATTTTTCGAATTGAATGTTTCGCAATTCAAAGATCTACGATTCGTTAAAAAGTCAAAAATATCTTCAATATAATGGAGATTTTTGCGAACAACCAATAAAATAGATTAATTAATAAAATAAAACATAAATACTATTACTGATGACAGGTACATAAAATAGTTTCGATTAATTTTTCCTAGGGGCAAATCCTAGCAGTGTTTCCTAATTACATTAATTTATAGTTGTTTTGGAAAGATATGTTTATGGACTTCTGATTTATGCCTAACTACAGACTCATGCACATATGTAAATAAATTGTTAAGCAATATACCTTAGGATATGCAGAAAACAGTTTTATTTATTTATAAACTATTAAGATCTTTTATCGAATATTTTAAATTCTAAATGCAGAATACACTGAGTAAAAAATTATGAAATTACCATAATATGGTAAAATTTACCGTTTTCTATGTTAATGGGAACACCAAAACGCTTCATAATTTTTACCGAACGCTTTGGTAAGCTTAGCAATAAAATATGGTTTCATATTGTGTGATAAAATTTGGAAAACGAGGTAAAATTTTATAATTTTATCATTGATACCATAGAGAATGACATAAAAACCTTTTATTTGATTTTATTTATTTTTCAGTTTTTTTATTTTTTACTATATGTGTGGTATTAAGAACTATAATTTTGAAAACCAGTTACCATTAAAACAGAAAAGTTACTAAATGAATGATTTACATACCTTATACTTTAGTTTTATTAATCAGAACTAATTTGTTACCATACAGTACGATAATTTTACCAGAATTCTTTACTCTATGTTGGTTTAAATCCTAGCAATATTTTCCGACTGCATTAATTTACAGTTGTTTTGGAAAAATATGTTTATTGACTTCTGATTTATGCTTAACTACAGATTGATGCACAGCACATATATGAATAAATCATTAAGCATAAGGATAGGCCGAAAACAGTTTTATTTATTTATAAACTATTAAAGTCCTTTATAGTGTATTTCTAATTCTAAATGCAACACGCAACACGAGTCGAAATTGAAAGAAAATTTACATCCGTATGTTTCATATTTAAAAAAAGTCATGAACGTGTTCATATAGCCATCCATGATTGCACATTGTATGAGTAAACCATTGAGTACAATATTTTAAAAAAAGGAATTCAGACTTGGAATCCTAAGTCCGGTTCCTTCGTCTCTGAAGTTTTCGGTAACTTTTGTACATTGAAGATAGGTAATTCTACTCACTTCCCAATTTTTATTATTTTATAAGTATAGACCAAGTGACGGACAAAAGCACTCTTCGTGCGAATGATCCCCATAATAAAATAATCAGTGATAATTTTGAAAAGATTCTCAGAACAAAACGATAAATAATTTAAATAATCTTCTCGTTACATTACGATTTCTCTAATATATGGTTGCCCAGAGATGTGACAAACTTCTAAAACAGACCATTTGAAATTCAAATTTGTCAACATAATCATATGGGTTAGAATATGGGCAAAACAATATAAATATCAGGAAGGAGATGATCGCATTATTTTTTGCTTAATGCTCTTTTATGCTTCACCTGTTCTTATAGTTAATTCGAAAATTAACCGTAACTGATTATTTTACCTGAAAGGCCGTCACATTCTTCATCCTGAATCTTTCACTTCAGTTAGTTGCCTCTATGAAGATTTCAAGAAATGCTGGCTTTCTTATCGCGTTGCTTTTCGATGTACTATTAAGAATATGAAATGCATGGGTTATGGAGTCCGTAGATGACTCCGGATCAACTACGACAGCGGAGTTTTCCTTTAAGTTCGATTCCGACTTATACTCAATTAAAATTTCCATATAATCCCAGAAAAAAAACATTAATAAATGCTTAATAAATAACAATTAAATTACTACTTATGTACGGAGAAAAAAAATTCTGGTACAATGTATAATTATGACATTTGTGGTATAAAAACAATAATTCCAGTTGATTAAATTAAAATATACAGTATTTAAGCCATTCATTTGGTAATTTTTCCGTTCATATAGCAACCGGAAATTCTGGTTTTCAAAATTATTGTTTTTATTACCACTCATCATTTGGTAAAAAATACAAAATTAAATTTAACCGAATTAACGGTTTTTATGTTATGTTCTAAGGCAGTGTTTCCCAAAGTGTGGTACGCGTACCCCCAGGGGTACGGGAACAGTTTAGCGGGGGTACGCGTTCTTGCGAAATATCTTGCAACATATGAAAATTTTAAAAAAAAAAAAATTAAAAACAAAACTAGCCATGAAAATTTACGATTACGTATTTTTCTATTGGCTATTTTGTACAGAGTTAACAGTTAATAATTAGTGGTGTCAACAGCCAGTTGTGATTTTTAACTTTTGTGCATTTTTTATAGTAAAAAATACATTAATTTTTTTTATTAGGGGTACACAGCGTTATGAAAAATTTAGAAAGTGTCAACAAAATTCATAAGTTTGGAAAGCACTGTTCTAAGGCGTCATGATAGAATTACCAAATTTTACTTCATTTATCAAATTGTATCACACATTATAAAACCACACTTTATTGTTAATTTTACCAAAATTATTACCATAGCTCTTGGGTAAAAATTACCGAGCATTTTGGTGTTCCTACAGAACCAGAAAGACGGTAAATTTTACCATATTCTGATAGTTTTAACCATACATTTTTGCTCAGTGTGTATATTGGGAAATTTTATGAATTATTTGTTCCTAATGTAATATCTTGATAGCAGTGAAATGTAGTTATATCAAATTATAGCTTTCATAAATAGAGTGAAATGCTTATAAATTAAAATTTTCACAGGTTGTACATGTTGCACATTTTGAGAAGCATATTATTATATTTTAGAAGCACATTTTAGTTGCATATTATTAAAAAGGTTCCGCTAACATACAATGAAAGTCTAAAATACATACGAATAGTGACGCTATCGAAAAAAACTGCGAGAGCAGCAAGCATCTCCTCCTAGCATTTCGAATCATATTTTAATAAACCTTAAGCCCCCAGGCTGTAAAATACATTTAAAAAAAAACTAAAAACAATTACATTTAAAAACCATTTATCTTAAACCATCACATCTTATATGTGATTCATGTAAATTAAAAATCTCCATCAATTATGAAAAGGTAGGGGTACTGTCAAGTATTGTTTAGAAGTGTTACTGCCTACTTAAATTTAACTCAAATTTATTTTTTAATATGTTAATGCAAATTTCGAATTGAGATTCTGATTAAGGTGGTGTTAATCACGAAGTAGTTAATGAGATTAATTAAAAGATTGACACCCATACAGAAATGAATTTCCCTTACAAAGAACGGTGTTCCAATTTTATATCAAGGGTGGCGTAATTTTTGCGGGGTGATTAGAGAATTATTATTTTTTTTAACGTGATTAAAAAAAAAATGCTCAATCCCGTCCTTCTCAATCTTTCCTAAACTGTTTATCTCTGCCACATCTACAACTGCGCCAGTAAAATAAATGGGAAGCAAGATTACGTATCGGATTTCAACTTTTTTTGACACTGATTAATAAGGTGAAGTGGAAAGAAAGAATAAAACAACCCCCAAGAAACTCATTTTTACTTTCTTTAAATAATGTTAATGGTATATACCATTTCGTTATATACAACTGAACAACATAGTTAGCATTGTATTGAAAAAGAAGTAGTTGAATTGTAGCTATTATTAGAGAGTGGGGACTGTCGCCCCTCTGTAATTAATGGGTTTTTTTATACCACGAAATGAGATTTCTTCGAATGCTTGCAGAAAGAAAAAACAAATGCTGTAAAGGTGTTACTACTCGTGTTTGGTGTTGTACAAACTTGTTAACAAGTGACAATTCATAAATTAAATTGAAGACTTTCAGATAAAAAGAAAATAATGAGCTTCTGGGGACTTGTATTCCAAGAAGTTAAGATAAGCTTTTTTCGCTCTCTCTCTCTCTATAGTAATTAGTTAATTACTGCAGAACTGGGTACACCCAAGTAGCGAAGCGGAAATATGTACAATAATAATAATTGATGTAATAATAATAAGTACTATAATCGGGATTCACGCCATTATGGCAACTATCGTCGCCAAATGTTGTACAAATGGATCGAGTATTGGGAGAAATTTGCCTTCGTGGAGTACTTTTTGATGGAGCTAACCCGCTTTTGCTTTACATGGAGAGGAAGACCACGAGAACCTCCCACTATTAACCTGACGGCAAGGGGACTCTAACCCATGAGGGGATCCGTCTACCACTGAGGATATTTCACGTCAGCGCTGTGGTCGGTGCAAGCCGGATGCGGAATTCGTATCGACTGCGATTCGAACCCGAAGACGGAAGGTGAACGCTCTATCCCCTGAGCCATCGCGACTCAACAGATAAGTATACTAATTTTAACTGTACTCATTTTATTGTATCGAGTGGTATAGAATTCGAATGTGTTGTATTAGAACAGTATGGCGACAATTGACGCCAAATAAACTACAAATGTCACTAAAATCATATGCATTGGCGACAAATTTGTCACCTTTTATGTTTGGAAGTGGGTACTTGCTCTTCAAGAAGAAGACCTCCCATATCTACACATGTGATCTATGACGTCAGCACCAGCTAATCTTTATATACAAAATGGCGTATTAAAGTTGAGCTCTCTAAAAGTTGAGTTAGTCTTAAAGTTGAGTTTCTCTGCATAAGTTAGGATGTTAATTAACGATAAGTTAATAAGCCGTATCTCACAACGAAGTAGTTGAAATATAATTCTCTCTTGTCTACTTATTTTACTTAATTTAGATTTACTATACGTATATGTATTTTATTGTAACCGTGATATATTTTTTTGTGTACCTGGCAACTTTGATGCATAATTAGTTTATTTATGTTTCACATGGTTTCGTGCCTGTCTTTCTGTTAAGAGTCTGTGTAAATATATAGTGAAAGAATTAAAATCTTTGAGAAAGAATGCTTGCGAAAGAATTTAGAATGTGTAATTTAAGACAATTGATAACGGGCTTGGCTCACTCGAAAAAGAAGGGAAATATCAGTTGATAACATAAACAAATGCCACGTTTCAACAACCAATCAGGATCAAGAGACTGTGATATCTCCCTAAGCACAACTGAACAGAAACGAACTGCGCATGTGTAATAGTCAGTCAGTCAGTGATTTTTAAGCGAGTAAGTCGTAGGAGATCCTCTCCTCTCTTCTATAGAGTCATGAATGAAAATTTGTGTGTTTTTTTAATTTTTGTTATGTTTTAATAAATTGTTTTTGTTTATAATCACGTCTGTCTGAATGTTTGTTGTGAAATACGTTGCAAGACCGACACTACGTCACTTTCAGCTATCCCATTTAGAAAATGGCAACGAAAAATAGTTTTTTGTATCGAATTGTGCATGCGTTTAATAAAAAAAAATTGTTGTATTAATTCAATGGGCTTTATGCGATGGTCTGAGAAACATCCCCGAGGATGATCCGAAGCCGTACCATCACAATTTTGATGCTCTGCGAAGAGAATAGTTCCCCCTCTTTAGTAACCTGTGCGTTAAGTCCAGTATAAAAATCATGAATGAATTTTACAAGTGTTAAACAAATTCAGAATATCATATGATAAATAAAAACTGCTTAGTAATGTAATCAAGTTTGATGAAGGAGATTCTGAATTTCACATTAGTTATTAATTTTTTTTAAAAGAAAAAGAAAATTTTGTTACACATATGAATTAAAAATTTTCCATTATTAAATATGGGTAACCTCGATTCGTAAAATTTTTAAAGACGTTCTGCTGATTTGTGCTCAAATTATGATTTAGAAATCTGGTCACCTTGCCAATACTTTAAAAATATCAGAAGCGAAATAGTTCAGTTCAAAATGTTTAACTTATATCCACGCAAAAAATTAATTTTATTATGCCACTAACACATGTGTTCGTACACTCAATTCTCAATTAGTATTTCACGATGCCGTCAGTGTATTACTTATTTAACTTTTATTATAACTATACACAAACTTAAACTCGTTAAAATAATGAGGGGAAAAAATCGAGTAGTAAAGAAATTTAACAGCATATTTATTGTTTAATATTCAGTTCTAAACTTAGCGCCAAACCTATGGTCATATACTTTTCCAATAAATATAAACAGATAAAATTGCTGTAAGTCTTAACACTTATTTTGAGGTTGAGGGGGGAAAAATATATAAACGTAAAAAAAATTGTAGTCCTGCTGTTTATATTCAGGGTGGGATCTTTTATGAAGTTTCCACGTAGTTTATATTAGCAAAAGGAAAGAAAAGCAGTCTTTACAGTCAATGAAAATATTTTTTTTTATCCACATCCGGCGTGGAACATGCGGTACGTGTTGTATGCAGAGCAAAAAAAGAAAAAAAGGCACTACACGATGATCTCAAAAGAACTATTTGTGTTTACAGAAGAATTTGTAGAAGCGTGGATTTCTTGGGTACATAAGTAAAGCAAACTATAATAGAAAAAGGGGAGGTTAGAAATTGTTTACTTCGATTTGATAGAAGGGCCTTATTGTAGCTGTGTACACTGAGAAAAAAGTATCATCAAAACTTCCAAAATATGGTAAAATTTACCGGGTTTTTGGCTCTATGGGAACATGAAAAGGTCGGTAATTTTTACCATAGCGCTTTAGTAGAATTAAGAATGAAATATGGTTTTAAAATTTGCGATAAAATTTGAGAATTTTATTATATCTTAGAACATGACATAAAATCCATTTATTCGATTAAATTTATTTTTCAGTTTTATATTTTTTACTAAATGCGCCGTAATAAGTACTATAATTTTGAAATGAATACCAAATGAATGGTTTAAATAGCTTATATTGTAAAAATAAAGAATCCCAGAAATTGAAGAGATAAGATATTACTTAATTAAAAACTTCATTCTCTTCAAAAATATACTATTAGGAAATAACAGTCTGTTTCAACTGCTCAAAAATAGGCTCCTTTCAAGACTTGCCTGACGCGAATGAGATATTATTCTTGGCTACATCGGAGAAACTAGACGCGCGTTAAAACTTAGAGTTACGGAACACAATTGATATGTCATTTTTTAGGAATACGATAAATCATCAATTACTGCCCATTGTTGGAATCTTGAGCATAAATGCGAAATTTATTTCCTGTCCAGTTTAATCAGCTCACCTTGATCTCTAGAATCTTGTTTTATTCATATGTATGTCGATTCCCTTGTTAAAGACAATAGATCCTCACAACCTCTCCATAGCGCTTGGAAAGACATTTTACCCTGATTTGCCCATTTCATCCATTGCGGTTTGTCTTGTTCTGTTTTTCTTCTTTTTATCGCTCTCGGCTGTTATGACTTTTCAGGTTTTGTTTTTCAGCTTTATTTTTCCATTTTTCGTTGACAACCTTAGGTTTTATATTTCAAATCACTTTTGTTTCTTCTCATTCACGTCTCGCAACTCTTGAAAATGGGTGCCTGTTTTTGAGTATTCGAAACTTGTCGACTGTCATTTGAATATTGTGTATTTTTGAAGCAAATGAAGTTTTAAATCAAGTAATATCTCACACTAAGTATCTCATAATATTTTAGAGACAGAAAACAATTATTTTGCAAACTTGCACAACTTTATCATTTGCATAATTAATGAAAGTGATGCTATTTAGTCCATTGCAATAGAATATTTATTTTCATTAAAAATAAATATAATTAAAAAAATCAAATAATGTATGCACTTTATTTGTAAATGAAAGTTGTTTTTACTGAAACTGGAAATCAGATTTATTATTATTACATTTATTATTATAATTTGAAATTTTTATTGAGAAAGCAATCGCAAATTAGGAGCTAGATTTTTATGGAAGTTTCATTCATTAGTACAAGTGGAATGAAATTTTTAAAACCGATTTAAAAGAAAAATATGTCTGGAATAGAGTCATAGAAATGTAAGAGATATTATCCGTCAAATTAATGCATTTGGCATTGATTGATTATGTTTTCCTTTTAAAGAATTTCTTAAATTTATTTGTTCATTCCTATCTCTCTTATTCAGCGGAATATAACACGAATAAAATAAAATGATCTTCATTGAGTATGGCAGACAACTTGGCGCGACGTATAGGAGTCCGGAATATTGATTGGTCCACTCTGTTATTGTAGCCTTCTTCTTTTTCTAAAGACTACAATTTAGCGGCTTGTAGGTCAGCAGGCACGCCTACAGAATTTTCTCATGTATATCTCAAGTAAACAATCTTGATAACAAAATAGATATAAATTAAAACTTTAGTTTATAAAACTTGACGCCTGTGTAATGTGTTACAAATCGCTAACATTACGTAATATATGCTTCCGATTTCGCAATCTTAACTAAAAATAAAGATTAAATTTGATTAATTTAATGCACTGGTATTTTTTTAGAATTAACCAGGCTGTTGAACCATTTAGTAAGTGTATTAAGTTGATAAGTAAATCTTTTGTAAAATATTTGAGAAAATGTTTTATATTTAGGAGTTTGTAATTTTTGATCAAACGGAAAATAATGTTTTAATATTAACGCTTTTTGTTTGTTTTTGAAGGAAAATATTTACGTTTTAACTTATCTAAAGCAATTTTTATCTTTCAGACTTAAAAAGGTTTAAAATTTTCAAAGTCGAAATTGGATAATTTTGTTTCGTTTTAGCATTTTTAAAATTTCTTTGCCAAAAAATAAAACGGAAAAAAATTAAACTTTTTAAAAGCAAGTAAAAGCTAAACATCTTAAATTAAAAGGATTACGAATTTCATTCATTTTTCTGAGTTTTAAAAAACAAACAAATTATATTGAGAAAAAAAAAGCATGCAAAATTTTTGCCATCACAAATTCAATAAGGGAAAAATAGCTATTTCTTGTCTTGTTCAATTTCTATGGCTGAACGGAATGATGATAGCTTGCAGTATTAAAGTGCTTACAAAGTTTCTAAAATACACAAAAGGTCGAACACGAAACAAGACATACAAGATTAAAAGTTTTAATCTTGTATGTGTTTCACTGTTAGACAAATATTTTGTCACTGTCGAAATTGGAAACATTTTAAAATCAATAATTGTTTCCCTAAATACCCAAAATTAATATTTGTTACCCCCAAATTTCTTTAATTTATTTATTTATTTTGAATGCACATAAAATTACAATAAATACTCAAAATTTAATAATTATTTAATTTTACCACATACTTTATTCATTTTATTTTAATTAAAAAAAATTCCACATAATAATTTTTTCTGAGTATCCCTTTGTTTTGAATATCTCTGAATATGAAGAAGCAACTTTGATTTGTAAAGAGAAATTATTATAAACAATATATTAGTAACACATTTTTCCTTGAGATTACGACACATTTTTAAGCATAGCCAGAGAAGAAAAAAAATCCTTTCAAAAAATCATGTTTCTATGATAAGTAAGAACAATTATGGCCGTTCAGTGCGACGTTTATTTGAGCAACGGTTTTAATTTATTGTTCATTCTCTAAGATATTTTGTAAATAAAAACCAGCTATTTCATTTACAATATAACTTAGAGAATAAACAGTAAATTAAAAAATAGATCAAGTGCATTCCAAATTTCTCCGCAGAAATTATTTCGAGGACAGAAGAAACGGGAATATATGAATGGGGCTCTTAGTTTACACTTGATGATGTCACACAAGTAAATCTGTGCATTCCTAATCATCGCAATCAATGAATCCCCTGTTGCAAGTTCTAAAAGAAGAGGTCAAAACTCTTTCAAGAAACCTGCTAGAGATACCATTTTTGGACATCGAAAGAATCTTAAAAGGTCAAAAACGCCACTTCAAAGCGCTTGAAACTTAAAAAAGGAAGAAAACTCTTATCGTTTCAGACTCCGAAGGCTTCAGGTTTTTGCATAGTTTGAAGTTCTTTTTTTTTTAAGTAGGACGAGCGATTGAAATGCACAACAAAAAAAGCTAAGTAAGGACTTAGTAAATGAAGGCTGCCTGGCTGGACCGGAACTACTTCTTAATAAAACTTCACGGGAATGAGTTACTTTGAGATGTTATTTATTAAAGCGACCAGATAACAAGAAAGAGTTACGAGATAAAGATGGCATCTCTCTTGTCAACTATACGTTTTTGAAGCGAATTCTACTGTTTTTCTGAGATTGTTAAGTCTGAGCTAATTAAATTTCGTTAAAAACTTATTGCCATGTTCATAAAATTGCAGTATAAGTAAAGTAAACTTGGCTTGAAAAGAACATGCCAACTGTTTTTTTGTTTTACCAAGCATAATCAGTAAAACTAAAATTAGAAAAAACGATTCTTAACAACCGGGGTACTGTTGTTATTGTTGTCATATTTATTTTGTATTGTTTATAACTTACATGAATAAATATCTACCGATTCCGTATTAGTTGACTTATATTGATGCAAAATATCCCTATTAAGCTTGTTTTCAAGTTAAAGTTAATGCGATTAAAATAGTACAGACAAAAAGTAATTTAATCGGGTTTTACTGTTTGAACTAAATAAGTTTATTTTTTTTATCTTTAACAGAAATAGAATTACGAAAGAAGTATTCAGGTCACATAACGTAGCTCAAAAGCGCGCTGAGGATGTTTTTAGAGCTAAATGTTTATTTTTCAATATTAACAGAAATAGAATTACGAAGGAAGTATTCCAGTCACATAATCTAGCTTAAAAGCGCGCTGAGGATGTTTTTCTATCCGTAAACTATACCGAAAGTATTACGAATGGAGTATATCAACACCTCTTAAAAGAGAGAAAGCTTCTTTGCGGGTTACCTCAAACGAGAAATCCCAGCCTTTGGTAGTACGAACGTAGTTACATCGTACGCACCCTCTCCCCTGCGTGGTTTAGTTGTCCCAAACATTGTGGTACAAGTCCAACAGTGTCTTATTCCCACACTCTTACACATTCCCGCTACGTGACTACTAAATTGATCTGTGCGGAGGTCTTCTCTCTTCTAGGAGGCGTTGAGTATTGCCCGGTCATGGTTTAAAGAATAATAGAAAAAGTTCAAAAATAAACGTTTGTGCGTGAGAAGGAACATTTTGAGTTTATTTTCAAAAAGAGGGGGAAACGATTTACACGACCTTAAATCTTTATTTTCAGGGACTGTTTCCCGATGATACAGAGAAAAAATGGCGCTGGTGTCACGATACAATTTTAGGTTAAAAATTCCGAAGGGATAATATTCATTCAAGAATCATAAATCTCAAAAATCGTATCAATTGACAAATGTAAATGCAAGCTTCTATCAAGAAATCAGCAATATATTTTTTTAAGATGTCCTCAGAGCACTTTTCAAATTAAGTGACATAATGCGGGCAGTTCAAATGTTCTGACTTTTTAAATTGATTTTGATGCAAAAATACAGACAATTTTTTTTTTTTTAGTTGCTGCTTAAAAGAAATTTCTGCATAAGAGTCTCAATTCTAAAACATAGAAACTATTTCAATTTCTAAGGTGAAAAGTTAAATTAAAATTATCATAAATCTCTAAAACACTCTGAATTTTCGAGTTAAATCCTTTTAAATGTCTAAAAAAATATTTTTTGTTGTTGTTATTAGGATCATTTTATTTTCAGTAGAGACTAAATACTAAAATGTATCTGGAAAAAGTTAGATTCATTACAACTTTTAAAGTCATTCTTCATTTTTCCACTATCCTGTTTTCTGAGGAACATCGAATAAACACGACCACCCAAAAATTGAGTTTCTACTTTCAAGTGAATTGAAAACTCAATTTAGTGGACAACCTTTCTTCCAAAAGCCGTGAAAATACACACCCATTCTATTGTTAACAGAATAAAACAAAGGAAAGATCATATTTTCTGTTTCCTTTACTTAAACTCATATTTCTCCAAAACCAAGAGATTTGCTCCTCCTTGATTGCCAACTAAACCATTAAGATTTGATGGGCGATTCTTTAACGCCACTGACCGGAAATAAGTAATAAAAAAAATATGTGTGTGTGAGTCATCAATGTGATTGTCGTGTAACTCTTCAAGAAATTAAAGGGGTTGCGTAGATTTTTTGCCTTCCTTCAATAAAGCCGCCATAATTTGTATTTACTTGAATGGCTATTGCTTTTTAAACAGTGTATGAGTAAAACTATATTACCCACCAAGGGTCTAAGGCAGCTCAAGAACTCCAGGAAACAAAATCAATAATTAGGGACCAGCATATCATGAAACGGAAAGAAACGTTATTAGGGTGATTACGCAAAAATGTATTTTTATTTAGAGAAAGTACATTTTTGTGTCTGATTTCGTTTTTGTGTCTGAAAAATATATTAAAAAATACAATAAGTACATAGTTTTTAATTCTATTCTTTTTAACATTACGTAATCTTTTAAACATTCGCGACACAGGTGCCAGGTTTTATTACATAAAAGGGCTGAAATCCACACTAATTGTGCTTCAAGTTGTTCATTAAATGCTTGGTTATCACATTCTATGTATATTTCTTTTATAACTATAACTTAATACAATTTCTTTGCGGTAAACTTCTTTCATTTTCTCTAACAAGAACGAATAAAAACAGAAAGCCATCTTGTTGACATGGTCGCGGCTTTAACTGTAAGCTGATATAAGCGAAAAGATTGTTGACAGATTTGTGGAAATTTAATAAAGCTTAATAAGATTTTCACGACGTTTTTGATAGCGTTATATATCAACTACTTTAGGAAGAAAAAAAATATCTAGTTCATTAAAATAGCGTCATTGTCCTTACTTTACACGTGAGAAAAAGTTAAATCAAAGTTAACTAGATAATGAAGTATCGCAAATAACTAAATATTCCGAATAACATGTCCTTAAATCTTTAAAATTGAATGCCTTAAAATTCTTCCACTGTGGCATTAATTTCTATCATAGATTGATATTTTAAGCTAATTAATCTGAATAATTTAGTTTTAATTAATAGTTAGTTTTTAATGTTTAATAATTTGCGTCATCGAAAGCTGCTTACCTATTTCTCAAAAGAGTGACTACCATGTTATCTGCAGTTTGTCTAACAATTTTATTTGAAAAAAAGAAACGCAAAGTTAGTTTAGCCATGATCACAACACAATGTTGGCGCTAGGCTTACATTCATAATTCATAGACATGCTAAAACCTAATTGAGATTTATATTGTTTTATTCGTTATTTTTAACGTTTTAATGAGTTTATTTATTGTAAACAATATTTGTTTGCGGCAAAGTTCGTAAACATGGAAAGCTGCCTTGCCGACATTAAAGTATAGCTTTAACTGTAAGCTGATACACGAAAAGATTTGCAGATGTTTTATAAAGCTTAATAAAATTTTCGCGACGTGTTTGATAGCTTAATATATTAACTATTTAAGAAAAAAAACAACATTTGGTTTATTAAATGAGCTTCTATGTTCTCACTTTGCATGTGAGACTAAGTTNAGGACCAAAGGTGTCGGAGCTAATAGAGTCAAGTGGACTGTAACGTTTGGTAATTTTTTATTGAATGAGAAAAAAATGTTAGAAAGCTACGCTTGGCGCATTACAATCTCGCCAATGAGGGCGCGGACAACTAAGTTAACTATCTAATGAAGTATCACAAATAACTGAATATTCTGAATAACAAGTTCATAAATCTAGAAAATGGAACGCTTTAAAATTCTTCCGCTGCATTCCTATCATAGATTGATATTTTAAACTAATTAAACTGAGACATTTAGTTTTTAAAGTTTGTTTAGTAATTTGTACTATCGAAAGTTATTTTTCTATCTTCTCAAAACACTGACTGCCATATTTTCTGCAATTTGTCTAACAGTTTTTTTTTCCTTAAAAAAAAACAGCAGAAAAAAAGCAATAAACTGAGTTAGATTAGTCATAGTCACTATGTTGGCGCCAGGCTTAAATCAACAATTTATAGAAATGCTAAAATCCATCCCTAATTGAGATTTATATTGTTTTACTCGTTATTTTTAACGTTTTAATACGTTTATTTTTTATTTTTTTTTTAATAATATTCGTTTGCGGCGTAGTTCAAAAATACGAATGGCCGTCTTGCCGACTTCAAATATAAATACACGTCCTTAACTGTAAGTTGATATAAGCGAAAAGATTGTTGACAGATTTGTAGAAACTTAATGAAGCTTAATAAGATTTTCGCGACTTTCTTGATGGCGAAATATATCAAAAACCTGAAGGGACAAAAAAAAATTTACAATTTATTGAAGGTGTGTCGATGTCCTCAAGTGTAATAGACTCTCTACATGTGAGAGCGTAAGTAAAATAAAAATGAACTACATAATGAAGTATCTGAATAATTTGAATAATAAAAAAAACTGAAACACTAGCGCGTGATTTGGTTGATAAAATACAATTTAATTTGGATAGTCTTTTACGCTTGTTAACTTGATTTAACGCCTACATATTACATTAATTTACCATAAAACATTCTTCTTACATGCAGACTCCAAAGAATTCAATTCTCGTGTTTTTATTACTTTTCTTCTTTTATTTTTGAAGGGTATCCAGGTGGCGATGTCGCCGCGTATGAATACTAATAAGCTGCTATACCTCCAGTGGCAAATTTAGATGCAGACAGTTCGCCATTTTGAAGAAAAACTTCCCGAATTCTTTTTTTCTTTTTTTTTTAAATACTTTACAAGGTTTACATTTTATGTATCCAGATGAAATATTTATTCCATTCAATGTGCAGTCGATATAATTTAAGAACAATAAAATAAAAGAAACATTCGCTCGTTTCAGAAAAGCTTGATCAGAGAGTTATCGGCGTGGAAACTTTTATTATTAGTAGTGGAAATAATAACAATATGACATTTCTACATACTTAATTGTAATTCGAGTGTTTTATACGTCCAGTTTCAAAGCACACATAAATGATTAATTGGGTAACGAAAAAGTTAAAAGGAAAAACGCTGTATACATTTTTTTTTATTTATAACTCGTGGCTTTGTTTTGGATGTATTTGTGTGGATGAATTTATTCAAAACTTGCGTAGGATTTTAGAGGCCAGATGAAATACCTATTCTATCTAGCGTGTGTGTATACTCGTGCTATAAACATAAAAAATTAAGAACATTTTTGTTCTTAATTTTTAAACGAAGTGTTCGTCTGTTTTACACTATTAAAAATTACAAGCACTGAGCGTGCTGGTACTTTTTTATCGTAAAATACAGTAAAATTTATTTTATTGCTAAATATATTTTTACTGATGATACAGCCAAAGTGCCGGTAATTTTTACCGTAATTTGATCCAAAATTTTTTACATTATACACAATTTGTAGTATTATTAACAATATTATGTTTCTGTAATTATATACATATATAATGATAATTCGACCGTCTTGAATGTCTAGTTTCACAACTCAAATAAATAAATAATTAGGTACTGAAAAAGTAAAAAACAAGAACTGGGTTTAACTTTTTCATCTTATCAATGGTGACTTGATTTTGGATTTATTTTTGTGGATAGATTTATTCATAATGCCTGCCTAAGAATTATAGAAGTTTTGGGCGACTTAAAGCGTTTCATTTTAAAATTTCTTGATGAAATTTTGAAAGGGAGTTTCGAATAATGAACAGGAGGTACAAATGTAAAATTATACTAACTAATAAATATGCATCGTTGTGAGAAATAATTACAACTACAATTAAATTACTCTGTAAAAATATTAAAATTTAAAAAATTAATAAATAAAATATTACAAATTGCTTCAGTTTTAAAATGTAATAAACTTGAATGAAATCATGAATTAAACTGGTTTTTAGTGGCCCTAAATTTTAACAACCCTCGTCGACCGGCCAATTCGCTATCCCTTATGCATGTTTGTTGTTATTATTATTTGTGGTTGGTTTCTCGATTTTAAAATTAAAAATTTGGAGCAAGATTTGATATTTTCGTCATCATATTTTCATGCATGCTACTTACGTTTTTTTTTTTTTCTTTCTTTAATGTGAAATAATTCCACACTTTAGCTTTCATTATTAAAATTATTGAACAGTAAATTTGTAAATTAAAACTTAAACTCTTATAACATAAAATACTTGTGAAGAAAAAAATAAATAATAAATATGTGATAAAATCTTTCTAAATGTTTTATAACTTAAATGTAGAGTGAATCTATAAATCTAAGTAATGAATCAAAGAAACTTTTTGTAAACCAAAAGTTTAGCACAATAGAAAAATCAATAAAAGGTTTTTTAAAGGATGAGTTCTTGTGCGAGTTAATTGTTTTTGCTACAAGCCAGATTGTATCTTTTTTTTCTTCCTTACTTTCTTGTGATTTTACGTGTGTGATGGTATCTGTATAGCGTATTACAATGAAATATATCACGAGAAATATTTAAAAAAAGAGATGCAAAAAAAACTTGATAATCCTTATCAAGACACTAGGCTGTGAAATTTCACTTTCTTTGTGGTCAGATTAACAACTCTTCATGTCTAATTTAGCTCATGCTCTACATACCATTTTTTTGTTTAATACATACTGATAGCAATATTATACTTATTTTCAGCTCTGCATCACCGCCAAATTTTCTTTTTTTCTCGATAAGCTGGCGACTGCAATTGGTTATAAATGAGTTTAGTCGTTGCTTTAATAAGTTGGCGAAATTTTCCCTGAAGGAATGTGTACAAAACAACGTCACTTGGTAATTGGAAGGCTTAAATCTGTCTGTGCGGTTCTCTTTGGGAAAGTTGTTAAGGCGTCCTTTTCATAGCTTTGTTTATTTGCGAAAGGAAAAACAAGAAGCCATTCATTATTTTCAGGTCACTTCAAAACAGATTTGGTCAAAGAAACTATGAACCGTGAATTCTTTGCAAAAAATCAGATAACAAATAGACGCCCTTTTTTATTGGCTTTTTTGTTTAAAAGAATAAAACAAAAGATAATTACAAAAAGTAAAAGAAAATTATAGGAAATATAAAACTGTATTGTTTCAAAACTTGCAAATTCTTTATTAAATTCTTTGTTTTCTAAAAAAAATTTTTTTTAAATTAACGATGATGTTTTATTTTATCATTTAAACATCAATTTAACATTGTATACTAATTCATACAATAATTAATCCGTGATTATATAATAATAAAACAAGATATAACAACTGTAAAAGACAATAAAAACTAACACAACTAGGTATAAATCCTTATTTATAATGAATTAATAGATCACGATTTACAACCAGTTGATGTAAAACTTGAATTAATTATTGTATATTGATTCATATCTTATTGTACTATTATTGTATATTGATTCATATCTTATTGTATAATTATTGTACACTGATTCATATCTTATTGTATAATTATTGTATATTGATTCATATCTTATTGTATAATTATTGTATATTGATTCATATTCATTCAATTCTGTTCGGCATAGACTATAATAAGTCGAGAAAAGTGGATTAGATGGTAATTGATATATGACTATGAAACATTGAAATAAAATTTGAGTAAAAATTGCATCTTGTTTATTTCAATTTAACCTTTCACGTAGGTCAAAATTACAATTGCCACTCAACCTTTGGTGATAAAATAAAAAAAATTTACATTCCTTTTTCATACCAAATTAAGAGTTTATACTAGTGAAACTGCTGAATGTGTTTCAGTTTAGGAGCGATAAAATTTATGAAGACCACATAAAGGAATAAAATTCATGGACGCCATGTGAAGTAGTCATAGAATAAATCTAGTGGCTAAACACTACCATGGTACCTTGCCAATGAAATGATTTTTAATACATTTTCGTCTATAGCTCGTAGAATTATTCATTAATACTTGATTTCAAGCTATAATTTAAGGTGATGTTTAATTCATACTGCAACCCACACCGTCATTATTTTTTTAATTCAAAAGCTATTGTAATAAAATATTAACTAACACCTTACTTAATCCAACCCACCAATCTAATAAGCTACGATGTAAGACAGAAAATTACGGTCAAACCATATGGCAACCGAAATTTCGGTTCTGATAATTTCGCCCTTCAGTAAAAAAAAAAAAAAAAAAGGTTTGAATAACCACTGTTTGTTAATTAGAGTTAATAACAAGTTAAATTACCTCTAAATGCGTCTCAAAAACCTAAAATCGGCAAAACCTTGGAAATATAAATCGACGCAATCTGGAAAATATTAATCAATTTTGATACTAAATTTTTTGAATAAATTTTCAAATGATCCGTATAAGTTGCCCACGAATTTTCTTGCTTCATAGATACCTCCCGTCATACGAAAATAAATTTAAATAACTTCTTAACATTAATTCGAGTTACTTAATGCGTGAATTATTTTCTGGTAAAGAATGTTTGTAAATTTTTTTTCAAAATATGTAGATAAATTGTACATGGGTTTTTTAGTCCCGAGGATTTCGCTTTTCACAGTAGAATACTATATGCTTAAAAAAACTGCCCAACATTGATAAGAGCTATTTTAATAGCTGTCTCTAAATTCATCACATATGCTGTTATAATATCCTTAATTGTATCGTAACTTAATTTATATTTTGATTTAACTTGATTAATTTAATATTTATTTTATTTTTCTGTTTATTTAATTACCTTTTTCTTTTTTTTTTTACTTAAGGTGAAGATTTAAGATAAAATGTATTTGCGGTCCTGCCTTGATTTCAGATTACGTGTTTGAGGTGACCATATTTATGCATGCAGTCAAACAGTTAAAAAGGATCCCAATTAAAGGGTTGAGGTTAACTTTTGATTAGCGGGGTTTAATGTGGGGGGATCATTGGAACTTCCCTTTTTAATTCAGGGCTATTAAAGATATTTTAGTTTGATTGCATCTTAACCTAAGATGATTGGGTTTTAACTTTGAAGGGGATGGGTCTTTGTAAGACAAAGAAGAAGAAAATGATTTTTGGAGTTGTAGGAGCAGAAAGGTTGGAGATCTATTGCGTATTTAGCAAAAGGAAAGAAAGTGAATTAAAAGAGTCCTACTTGTTCTTCAAAGTTATGGTAATTAAGCATTTTCCTATTCAATTTCTGTGTCTAATAACTATTTAAGAATTTAAATTCATTTACAGTTAAAGAATTATGAATTTCATATATATATATTCACTTTTTCTATTGATTATTTTGAAAGTTTGAAACTAAACATATGTTATATTATAATTTCATGTAGCTTAATCTTCACTCTATTTAATTAATCACCTTGAAGGTGAAAAACTGGAAATCAAAAGCCAAAAAAGAGGAAAGTCTGGAATGTTGTACGGCAGGACAAAGCGGGGCCTGCTGTATAGGAGAGAAAGAAGAAGAAAAGTTTAATCGTGTGCGTATCTTCTTTACTTCTTTCACTAATCCCTTTAAAAAATACGCCAATATTAAAAAAAGAACCTTCAAAATACGATGAATAGCCACAATCTGGTAAATCTTACCAAGATAGATTTTCTTATTAAATTTAACTTCTGAAGTTTATAATTTTTAAAGACATTATATTATGATAATTGATGTATAAATAACTGATAGTACTGTTAGTATAGCTGAAATTTAAAGTAAAAAATCATTGGAATTTTTAAATGAAAATTCTTACCGCTCATTATTTATTTGAATCCAAAAGCTGTCACAATAAAATAAAAACAAAACCCTTACTCAATCCAGGTGATCGATACAAGTTTATATAACTGCTACCGATGTAGAAACATTAATTATGATACTAAATGCTATAATAAGCTATCTAATTTTTCTATCTAATTTTAAATATTAATATTTTTAAAAAAAATCATTATCTAACTGTAATAATTCAAATTTCCAATATTTAATATAATTTTATTCTACTTTAATCTATCTTTACTTAATGATTTTAAAAAAAATTATTAGCCTTTTTAATTAAAATTTCTAAGCGTACATTATTCATTTGAATCCAAAAGCTGCCACAATAAAATAAAAAAACAAAACCCTTACTTAATCCAGGTCATCGATCTAAGTTTATATAACTGCTACCGATGTAGAAACATCAACTATGATACTAAATGCTATAATAAGCTATCTAATTTTTCATCGCCATGATAAATGCCTTACCAGGGACAGGCTTATCCATCAAGCTGCTTTTTAGCTCCAAAAGAAGGCGGATAGTACTGATACACGATTCTGATGATATTCCCTCTGATTTGAAATTGACTAATGATACTCAGGGTGAAATAAATGTAAGATATTAGTACAGAATGAGGGTAAGGGAGTTATGAAAAGTTTGTTACACTTCCATTGATTTATGTCTTTTGGGAAAGATCGTTTGTTTTTAACAATGTTCGAGAAAAGCTAAGCCTTGTTTTTAAGTGTAAATTGGATTTATCATATATAATAAAAAGCAATTTTTTCTTAGTCTTTACGCAGAATTAAATTGCTCGGGAATGTGTTTAAAGTTGAGTAAAAAGCTGAGATATTACTTTTTGTATGTAATACGATTTATTAGGATAAGTGTAGTCCCAAACGAATTTATTTTAACGAAATTATAGTGTTGTCAACCTCGTTATTTAATTTTTGTAGTTGGTAAACCGGTGTCTCCTAATTTTTCTTCTCTAGCAGGCAACCATTGTTTGCTGTCTAATAAAAAGAAATACTTGATATTAAAAAGGTTTCTACGTTCTTGTACAGAACCTGATAACATAAATGAGGAGTTTTTAAGTGAAGAATATGTTAAGCGATATCGTAAATACAATATAAATTTCAATCGATATTGTTAACTAACATCCCATATAACATTGACTAAATACATTTCATAAAATAACTGAGACAGAAAGCCCTAACTCAATTTATATCCCTCTTGTAAGAGCAGAATCAAATTTTTCAGTCAATTTTCAAAAAAATCAGTTTTGGGAAACATTTGCCCCTCACGCGAGAACGGACCTCTAAACACTTTTATCAGTATTTAAATTTTTTTGTTGCTTTGTTTATCAACTGATAAAAACAGAAGTTTCTTCAATTTGAATTTAAAACAATACGCCCATTTTTCAACGGAAAAGTTTGTTTTTTTGTACGCAATCTTTTCACGTACATTGGATTGTTCTGGAGTGTTGTGGTATTACCTAATATTTACCTTTTAAATATCAGAAAATTAAATTTCTTCATGATTGGAATAAATCGTAGATTTGTATCGAAGGTAACCAGTCGAGTTTTTATTTTTATGCATTAGAGTTTTGGATTTGGCGTAACAACTGTTCTAAATAAATATTTTAAGAAACCTTGATACTAGATGGTGATTAGGGAAATCATTTTTGTATGTATTGTTCAAACCTATCAGTTTAAAAACATTTGACTCACCTATTACCAAAACAATTGGATACCTGCAAACAACGTCATCGTGGATATCGATCCTGATTGGCTGTTGAAACGTTTCACTTGTTTACGTTAAAAACTGTTATTTCCATTCTATTTTGAGTAAGCCTACTCCGTCAAATATGAATTCTATATGCGATCGCATCGTTCGATAATCTCTTAATTAATGAATTATTGTAAATTAATGAAATATGTAATTATTACTTCGTAAGACAAAATAATTGAGCTATTAATCTTTCTTTATTAATGAGAAGAAGTCGACAATTAAACAAGTCTAACAGCTATAACATTAACACACCATCTTGTTTATAAACAACCAGGTAGCGCTGAAGTTATAGGTCAGGTGGTGGTTGTGTTTCAGCAGTCTTCTTCAAGAGTTGAAGAGTATCCCATTGCATAAAGAATACCAATTAAAAAAGCTTCGTTGTTTATAATTATAAACAATTTTTCTCTTTCTTATTCTTCAAATAATTATGAAATTTTTATGTATTTATTTGTTTTATTACAAAATTTATTTACTACAGTTTTAAAAACATATTTGAATTTGTGGGAAAAGAATATGGTCTTTATTGTCATTTAGCATGAGTAGGAATATAAACAGGAATGGTTATCATCATTTTAAATGAATTTGAATATGGCCAGAGAATTAAAGAAGAAAAGAATGAAGGCAAAAAAATGCGAATTAATTGATGAACTGGAGAAGAAACGAATCAGTGAATGTGTGAATCTGAGAAAATAAAAAAAGTTCATAAACCTATAATTTTCTGTAGAGCTGACAGCAATCACAATTTTTTTTAGTTTATACGTAGTGCAATTATTATTGAATTCTATACAATTAAGATTAATTAATTCATTTTTTATTATAATATTTCTGTTGTGGAAAGAACACCTGTAAGCAATATCCGTAACCATTCTCAGTATATATAATTTCCCCTACTGTCAACAATATAAAATACTGATTAAAATACACCGCTTTTTAAAAATATTCATGAATTTCTACTTTAAAAGAAAAGAAAAATCTTTTCGATTTTAAAACAATTTTTACTTATTTCTCTATCGGGAATTTCATTCATTTGTTTTATATGAATTGTATATTTTTTTAATTATAATTTTTATTTATTTTTTGAACAAAAGAACCGTAAACAACGGCCGTAACTCTGTGTGAGAAAATTTAATCTGAAAAATCTGAATTTCTACGCCGCACATTTTTCTTTTTTAAAATAAAAACTATTACTTCTTAAATTAACTACCTTATTGAAATTATTACTTAGATAAGCGTTGACAGTAACGGTTTATCTTGAAATTTACGCTTTCGCGTCAGAGAAATCTTATCACCAAAAAGAAAGAAGAAAATAAGCCTTAGTGATTTGCTTATGATTGATGATTGCACAGAAGCTGATTATTAGATAAGATAAACAATTCCTTCCTAAAAAAAAAGAAAAAAATGCTGGTTGAAATGTACTGTCAGAATATCTCCTAATCCGCATCTTTTCTTCTTTGATTTAATGCATATATTTACTTTTAGTATATTTTCTTTTAATGCCCACTATTTGTCGCGACATTGAATGAAGTATCATTATTTTCTTAAATAAATTAGATGTCTGATTTTACTTGTATAGTAATTGACTCTTCGAAATTTTTTTTTTCACTATTTGCATTCCGGGAGGCAAATATTGAACGAATGAAACTAATGTAGGTAGCACAAGTTTATTTCATAATTATGTCATGAATTTTGCATATCAAATCCATTTAAGGAAAGTGCCATATTATTGCGTTAAAGTTGTTTCTCTTGACGTGGTTGGAATATAATATGATATTTATCAAATGTCGTTAAGATGTCACCTTAAGTATATATTTCTTACTCTATATAAACCCTTCATTATATCATTTAAGAATGCTGAATACTAGTATTAAAATATAAAAAAAATCACATTCATATTTACTACGAATGAGAAATGATGCTACAATTATTACCATTTGCTATGCATTACTGTAGAATAATTTGTAATCTACAGCAGCTGTTCCCAAGTTTTTTCGACTATGGAACCCTAAAATTATTAAACTTCTCTCACAGAACCCCGATTTTGTAAATAATAAAGTATATTAAAAGTGTTGTGAGCCAAAAAAAAATTTCTTATTTTGAAAATATTTAATAAGAGGAATGAAATATTTTCATAGTTTTGTTTATTAGTAGTCTTAAATTAGGTTTTATATCCGGCAGTTGAATTCTCACTACTGAAACTGTATCTTATTTAGTTTTAAAATAGTTTTTGGCAGAAAATGAAATAAAAGAGCTGAATTATGGTTTTGGTTGAAATGACAGTGACAGTTGAAAGAACTGCTATAAATGTTACTTTATTAACGAATTTAAATGTTTTATTTAGATTTGAACTTTCCATTTTAATTAGCAGATTAAAAAAAAGAAAGAACTAATGAAAATAGTTTAGCTTATTTAAAGTTGTTTGTCGCTTTTAAAATGTCTTAGAAATTCAAAAAAAACAAAATTCTTAAAACTGAAGTTTGGTAGTTAAAAATTTTGTTTTCGTGCTTTTTACAGGAATCTTTTTTTTCTTCATTTATTTGAAATAAAGAGGTTGTACTTAGCATAAAATTTCTTTCAGTATATGACTGTGCGCTGTGGGTGGTCTTTAAGGGGGAGAAAAGTTTAAGTCGTTTACAACTATAAAACATTCCAGAAAGTGCATTCTACTTTCGGTACTCCTTGCAGATTCTGTGCATCAATAGAAAAATTATTTTAAACCCTTGATAATAATAGCAATCCGTAGTTGGATTTATGATAACGACTGTACTTATTTCTTTAAATCTTTAATAATTACTGGCATAATAACGGAATATACTCGTTAAACTGCCATCAAAACTTCAAAAATACTCTCAAATTTAAATCAGGGACCGTTAAGTTGGTAGAAAAAGTAAAAAAGAAGAAAAAAAACCTATGAGTCTTTTTTATTTTTTGTATGATAAAATTGCATTTTAATACGATTTACATTTTTTGCATTGGTGATGACTTGATGTTCATTGTTTTGAATAAAAGCATACAAAATTCCCTTACTCCTTTAATGAAAATATTCGCTTATTATTACCACGTTTATATAAACTTGCCTTCGTGTATGTCTGTCCGGGTGGAATTTTGTAATCGATTTTAAACTAACTTCCCGACTAGCTACAAACTTCAAATTTAGCACACAGTTCAGAATTGGATGACAATGCATGAAAATGAAGAGAAAAAAGACATGCAAAGTAAAATAAAATTAAAATTTAAAAAAAAAATTATTTTCGAGATTGTCTTTTGTTGTCGATTCCATTATTTCAAATTATTACGTGTCAGGTGAAAAGATTTTTGTTGTCGGAGTATTTTTATTGGCTGAAAAATCACGTGGTAGGATCCAGTTTTTCCTCATTCATTTCCAGATTGTTTTGGTTGTCATCAGCATAAAACTAATGAAAGTCGTAAAGGTATTGTTTTTCTATAAAGATTTTTGTATCCCTAATTTAAAATAAAAGTTCTATTACTTTAGTAGTGGTCTTGTAGTAGTCTTGACTACTCTTGACTAAGAAAAATAATCTAAATAAAAATATATATTTTTAAAAACCACGTTTTTTGTAGTGAAGAATAATAATTAAAAAATAATAATTTTTTAAAAATATAAAATAAAAATTAAAAATTAAAAAAATCATAGTTTAAAATAAAAAAATTCAAAATAAAAAGTAATATTTTTAAAAACCACGTTTTAGTAGTGGAGAATAATAATTAAGAAAAAAATTGAAAAACGAAAAACGTGGGGCGCATGAAATACATAACAGTACATATACACATACATATACACATTTTCTTACTCATACACATGCACAGCCACATATACATCCACATACATATGCATATACAAAAGCATATTCCACATCCACATTCAGATACAATTACAATTACTGATATACATACACATATTCTCAAGAGCACACATACACACACTAATATAACATTACTGTTATGTATTTCATGCGCCCCACGTTTTTCGTTTTTCAATTTTTTTCTTAATTATTATTCTCCACTACTAAAACGTGGTTTTTAAAAATATTACTTTTTATTTTGAATTTTTTTTTTTTAATAATTCTATATTGTCCTATATATATTTATCATCATTTCTTTTATTTTTTAACTAATGTTTTAATTAAAAACTTCTATATTTATAGTTTAAGCCAAAATTAACTTTGTGTGCAATTTGTCACTAAAAATGTTTCAGAATTCCGAATTAATGCAAATTAATTTAGCAGTTTAATAACTTTAATGCGTACTATAATCTATAATGGTTGATGCGTAATTTCATGTAAATTTTGCTGTATGATTTGTAATTATATGACCTTTAAATTCTATTTAGCTGAAAATATCGTCACATTTGTCATGGAATCCCAGGGCAGACCAAGGCATTCCGTTGAAAACTTTTCTTTCGTCTCGCACAGCCTACTTCCAGAAGTCAGCCAGAAAACCCCTTCACTTGAAAATCTGATACATCTCACATATCTAAATTTGAAATGCATCTAAAATTTGTAAAGGAATGAAAATTCTAATTGAATTATTAAACTCTGATTGATTTAATAAAATATTAAAATCCTAAAAAATGCAGATAAAAACCCAGAGCTGTATTTTTTCTTATTTTTTAAATTTCGTGTAGTGCCACTGCTGAATTAAATCACTACCTATATTAGATACCTATGTTGATAAAATGCTTATCAAGCACAATGCAAGCAAATGTGACATAAGCATTTGTTTGTGATGTGTTTAATTGACAATTCATTGTTATAGATATTTAATACTAATATTGATTCAATTCTGCAACATTTATTGTGACATTTTTTAACAAATTTTTGTTACATTTATACTAATGCTTAATCTTGCCTAATTCGAGTGTAGGGATTTATAATCCGAAATTAGTTTTGCTCCTAATGCTGAAGATGTTGTTTTCTTAATGACGTTTTTAGTCGATTTTTTGTCGAAATGAGAAATTTAAAAACGTTATATACAACAGGGGGTGGCATAAATGTTTCGACGAGCGTTTAGAGGAGTTAGTGCATATTAGAAGGATTGAAAATGCGTATGAACCCTTGCCGTCATACGCCGCTAGGGACGGAGAAATGTTTCTCGTGTGCCTCTAAACAGGTCGTAATAGTGTGGGGATTTCCAGACATAGGTTTTTGAGCAATTTTTATCCTGATGATGGTCCCTAACTCCCCTACTACTCTAGAAGTTAATCGTAACATTTATCGACCTCCTGTTGTATATAACGTTTTTAACGACAAATATGAACTAAAATTGTCGTTTAAAAAAACTGTAGCTTGGAAAGCAAAACCAAATTGCAGATTGTCTCAAGCTACCGACAAAAAAATTGTTTCAATGCGTATTTAATACTAATATTGATTCAATTCTGCAATGATATTTAAAAACGATATGTTTGCTTCACTGAAAATCAAACTCTAAGATTATTTTAAGAAATTTTCAAAGCAAAACATCAAGTACGGAATAGCTAACACAAACTAAAAAAACAAACTTTCCAAAATATGGATGCTCCCTTATGCAATGATTATAAACATCGATTTTTTTTTCCTGACACCTGCTTATCATATTCACTATACCTGTCCTCCAGGGGTCAAGTGATAAATTTTACCAATGAACGGTCGCAGTTACAAGGTATCTGATCTCAGGATCACGCTTCCAATATCCCCGTCACGTGTTAAGTGTTACAAAACAACAGATCCATCGTGTGCAATTGTATATACATACAGAGACCACATACCAAGATTATCCAAAGATTTAATAGAAGTTTGAACCTGCGTTTAGTTACCTACTTCTGAGAAAATTTTCGGAGATTACAGGAGGTAGAAGAAGTGGCCCGACAGCTAAACTGTATTCCAGATAAGAAATATTTCTAATAGCTTTTTTGGACCTGTTAATCAGACACTGATTGAAAATACCCGCAAAATATAACTCCTCAAGTAATCTGCAATTCAAGATGACTAAAATTGATATACTCAGGCCGACGTAATATAGATTAGAAGCTTATGTATTTTGTATGAGCTATAGAAGGCTTAAGGCTTTTTTTCTTAGAACCTTGGAGGAAGTAATAATAAAACGCTTGAATTCCATACCGCAGCGAATTCAGATTATTTCATTTTTAGATTCGTATCACCTAAAAAATTAAATATTTATTGAGCAATAAATAGACTTATGGTAAATGTGTTATGAAAAAAAGTAGTTAATAACATAGTGGGATAGGTTTTAAGGTCCATAATTTTTAAATTTAGCAGATATTACACAAACTTACTAGATATAAATGTTAATGTGGTTGATTGCACTCATATATTTGATCAATGAAAATAAAAAGTAAAGAAAAGAATGCGTGCAATCTAACATATTTTATCGTTGATGTATCGTTGCAATTATATATTTGTATTTTTCCTAAAGGTGAAAAAATATTTTCTTTTATATTTATTATGAAAAATGTTTTAAATGAAGAGTAATAAAATGTTTAAAACATTTGCTTATGTCTTATTCATTTTATAATAATTAAGATTTAGGGATATATATTTTATATTTTACAGGAAATTTGCGTGATGGCAAAACGCTATTTATTTTGGAAAAAGTTATCTAACAAATAAAAATATTAAAAAAAATTCCCATATTTTAAAAAGGTTTCAGTACAACTCAAGATACAAAGACGCAAGAAACTTTGGGATATAAGAAATGTAGGTTGAAAATGTCATGTATTGAATATAATGAATTAGATTCAAAATGACATATGTCGGTTATGAAACCTTTCCAAAGAAACTTACCACACTGTAAAAAATTGCGGTAGTATTTTCTATCGTAAAATCCATTTTTGTCCTCATGTTACGTAACAAAAAAAAAAGATATACTGCAATTTTGATAGCAACAATTACTGTAAAATAACTGAATAGCTCTAATTAAGTAAATATTACAGTAAAAATGGATTTTACGGACGATGCCTCCAAGGTGCCGATATACCGTAATTTGATCAGGAATTTTTTAGTGTAGCTGAATTCGTAAGAAAGCCAATAAATTTTATTTTGATTTGTAAATTAAGAATCTTGTTGGTCATATATAATGATACATATTTATTTTATTGAATGTATAATGCGTTTTTTTTTTCCTTTTAACATTTTTTAAAAAATTTTTACTGAATAAAAATTACTAAGGACGGCACCATTTTGGAAATTGATCTCCTTCTTATAAAAAAGTTAATATTCTTTGGAATATGTGTATTAAACAAAAAACAGTTCTCAAAGAAATTAAATGCAGGAAGTTCACTTTTGTTACACATATGATGAAAAATTATGATTTCTAGAACTTAAATTGGTGCAAAAATTGTAAACTAATCCCTTTTTCATTCTCCCCCCCCCCCCAAAGACAAGCTGCTTTTCAAAGGCGCTATTGCTATCCCTGAAGTTGATGTATGATATGTTTCTCAGAGTACACTATTTCACCGAACTGATACAACGAAATAAACTTTCTTGTTACATGTGTTCAACGTGATGGATGTTTCAACTTAATAACAGAACTTCACACGTCCAATAAAATGTGTCACTCGTGAGAATGACTTTTTTCAATACATTCCATAATATTTAATCCTTCTTTCTTCGAAACTAGGCTTAGCACATGTAATATTCCATCTTGAATTTGGACATGGTCGAGACAGAACAAGTGACATTGGTTATTTCGCCAAGATAACACTCTATCACGATAGTAAAACATCAACATCATATCTGCAAATCCACGGAAGAAAGAAAGAAAGAAATTACAAGGTCTGACGCCCTCATATCAGTGTTCAACTGTAGAATTCTCAGTTTAACAGCATGTCATCCCACTGACAGATATGGCATTCCGTTCTAAGAATCTGTCATATGCTCATAAACATATGAATTTAATGCATGTGCCAATGGAGTATGACATAAACTTTCTCTTAATTTCTAAGATGGACTCGTCACACATCCCTTGCGGATTCAACCAAAGCGTGTACAAGAAAGACACCGTGATATATCGTGAAAAATGCCGACAAGATACGAGAAGGGAAAAAAAAATGGATAAGAGACAGAGAGGAAAAAAATACGGACGTTGTTGGTCAGTATTTCATTTTTGACAAGTAGGGTTGGAGTTCGTAACCTTTTTTTTTCCTTCGGGTTTTTTGTTTGTATAGATTATTGGAGGAAATTGTATCATAATTTGATACTTCTTGTTTCGTATGATTTGAATATAATTTAAATATAAACTAAAAACTTTCAAAACTAGAGCGTTCGCCTTCCAATGAGGTGGACCGGGTTCGAATTCCACCGATGGCTGGCCAATACGAATCCGCATCCACAGTGCTGATGTGAAAGATCCTCAGAGGTAGACGGATCATGGATTAGAGTCCCTTTGCGCCAGGCTAACCGCGAGAGGCTCTCGCAGTCTTCCTCTCCATGTAACACAAATGCGTGTTAGTTCCATCAAAAAGTCCTCCACGAAGGCAAATTTCTCTCGATACTTGATCCAGAAGTTACCTTGTCTTCTGGAATGGGTTCAAAATTACAAGGCTACGAAGTTGAACATTAATAGTCTTAAACACAGAAATTGGGTCTGCTGTTCAACGACGGTTATAAAATAAAATATTGCCGAAAAAATTAGTTTGAAGCATAAGTTCTAATTGTTACAGGCGCATTCGTGTATAAAATTATTTTATAAAGTATTTAAATTGGAAACACAAAAAAAACTAAATGTTTCACTTTGCAAGTCTCGCAAAATCCAAAAGCAAATGTAATTGTTTAAATAGAAACGATAAACAGAAATGTTAGTGACATATTACTTGAAAATAAAGTTATATTCATTTTTAACATTTAGCTAATAAAGTCGTTTTATCTATTATAAAAATAACATCCTTCTAAAAAATGTTATTAGTATAACATGAACTAACTAAAAGAGCTTTATAAGTTGTATGTTAAAAAACGAATATAATTTTATTTTAAAATAAAAATTTATTACAGCAAATAAACTAATATTTGATTATTTTTAATCCCTCCTTTGCTTTTCTCAACCACAATAATGATAGGTCAGGATTTAAAAGCGTTTTTGTTCTTCCTCATTTAAATATTAACTTAATGAGCACAAATTTTTGCATTATAATTTTACAAGACTAAAAAATATACATCAAGGGTGGTTGTTGCGGAACACCTCTTATCTTAGTAAAACATTATTTACAAGTATTTCAAAAGCATTAAGGTACACAATTTCCAACAGCCTTATACGAACATTATTTGTAAAAGCATGTAGCCGTATAATTAAAATGTTCAAAACAATACGTAATACTTTATTTAACTTTGACACAATATTTAACAAAATTACCAAAACTGTTAGTGTGAGGTATTGGTCAACGCGTTAATCTCAAAAATTTATTAGTGGACGAATTCTGCAACAGCAGCTGTTTAACATATAGCATACTCATCATGAGTTTCGGTTCCACACAATACATAATTAAAATCAAATAAATGGTAAAACTGTCTTCTATTATTTTAGTTATTGTTTGAATAAATCAAATATTCATGTATTGTAATTACATCCAAAGCTTAATATCAATTCAAGCAATGTTATACTTGTTTCAAATAACAACTGCGCATTATCCATTAAAAATAACCACTCTGAAAGCCGAATTTAATGATTAATAAGCTGTCAGACTTATTAAGTCATATTCTTCGACCAAAAATTAATACGGTGCCACTGTCCAATTTAGAAATCCTGCCAAGAGGATCTCCGCACGGTCACGAACAATAGGGACTAATTTCTCGTGACATTGACCTCTTCTTATTAAATAGGAAAGATGGCCTGCCCCACCTATTCAAAGATTAATGATTGGAAGCTTAACATGTTCATTTCATTACCGAATAGCCCACACAGCTGGGATACGAGCCCCATCTCCGAGATCCATAAATATAACTCGAAAAACTGACTCGCAGAAACGAACTGACACATGCCTGTTGAATATATCTCTGTCGAAGTCAAATTATTAGAATTGGGAGTGAATGGAGCCCACAGAAATGTTGAGTGATGCAAAGCAAAATCATGGTTCCATTAAGTCGTTACAGTTAATTGTTGTAATTGCTGGTATGTTTTGGAAGGAAGGAATTCACTTTGACATAATGATGATATGAAGTAATGTATTGCTGAGTAAATGGTTTAAATGAAGGTAATTAATTTAGAATCGTTGTTGAGATTAAGTGCTTGTGCACCTCTAAATTTAGGTTTCCTGTGTGTGGTCGTCGTTTAGATTCAGAACTATATACTTTGCTAATTCCGGGAAATCTACAAATAAAGAAAGTAATACGTATGTTTGTATTTATCTAATTCCGTTAGAAAATATATTTTTAAAATAGTAAGTTTGAATATCTTTGCTAATTCCGCTAATAGTTACATCATTACATCCGCTAATAGTTACATTAGTAGATTTTAAATTCTAAACAAAAAACTATTGTAAATAAATTATTATAAATCCATTATTATAAATCAAGCTAGATTTTTATTAATTATTAAAGCTTAAACAAACTTATGTGCTGAATTAATACTCCGAAACCCATATAGTTTGTTCCAAAGTTAGACTTGTGAAAAACGAAATGGCACATTCATGTTGAAAATATTTTTGTCGAAGTCAAATTATTAAGCATTGGGAGAGAATGGAGCCCACAGAAATTGTGATCGATGCAACGCAAAAGCATGGTTCCATTAAGTCGTTACAGTTAATTGTTGTAATTGCTGGTATGTTTTGGATGGAAGGAATTCACTTTGACATAATGATGATATGAAGTAATGTATGGCTGAGTAAATGGTTTAAATGAAGGTAATTAATTTAGAATCGTTGTTGAGTTTAAGTGCTTGTGCACCTCTAAATTTAGGTTTCCTGTGTGTGGTCGTCGTTTAGATTGAGAACAATATACTTAGCTAATTCCGGGAAATCTACAAATAATGAAAGTAATACGTATGTTTGTATTTCTCTAATTCCGTTAGAAAATATATTTTTAAAATAGTAAGTTTGAATATCTTTGCTATTTCCGCTGATAGTCACATCATTAATGTGTTTGAGTAGATTCAACTTTAAATTCTAAACAAAAAAAAACTATTATAAATCAATTATTATGAATCCATTATTATAAATCAATTATTATAAATCAATCATTATAAATCAAGCTAGATTTTTATTAATTACTAAAGTTTAAACATACTTTTGCACTGAATTTAATACTCTAAAACCCATAGAGTTTGTTCCTAAGTCAAACTTGCGAAAAACAAAATGGCACATACCTGTTGAAATAATTTTTGTCGAAGTCAAATTATTAAGCATTGGGAGAGAATGGAGCTCACAGAAATTTTGAGTGATGCAACGCAAAAGCATGGTTCCATTAAGTCGTTACAGTTAATTGTTGTAATTGCTGGTATGTTTTGGAAGGAAGGAATTCACTTTGACATAATGATGATATGAAGTAATGTATTGCTGAGTAAATGGTTTAAATGAAGGTAATTAATTTAGAATCGTTGTTGAGATTAAGTGCTTGTGCACCTCTAAATTTAGGTTTCCTGTGTGTGGCCGTCGTTTAGATTGAGAACTATATACTTTGCTAATTCCGAGAAATCTACTAATAATGAAAGTAATACGCATGTTTGTATTTCTCTAATTCCGTTAGAAAATATATTTTTAAAATGGTAAGTTTGAATATATTTGCTTGTTCCGCTAATAGTCACATCATTAAAGTAATATGTTTGAGTAGATTCAACTTTAAATTCTAAACAGAAAACTACTATAAATAAAGCTAGATTTTTATTAATTACTAGAGCTTAAGCAAAATTTTGTACTGAATTTAATACTCTAAAACCCATAGAGTTTGTTCCAAAGTCAGACTTGCGACAAACGAAATGGCGCATGCCTGTTGAAAATATTTTTGTAGAAGTCATATTATTTGGAGTATGCCCACAGAAGTTTCAAGTGATACAACGCAAAAGCATGGTTCCATTAAGTCGTTACAGTTAATTGTTGTAATTGCTGATATGTTTTGGATGGAAGGAATTCACTTTGACATAATGATGATATGAAGTAATGTATCGCTGAATAAATGGTTTGAACGAAGGTAATTAATTTAGAATCGTTGTTGAGATTAAGTGCTTGTGCACTCTAAATGTAGATTTCCGTGGGTGGTCGCTTTTTAGATAGGAAACAATATACTAATTCCGATAATTCTAGAGATTATGGAAGTAATACGTATGATTGTGTTTGCTAATTCCGTTAGAATTTTTTTTTAAATCGGAAGTTTGAATATCTTTGTTAATTCTGCTAACAGTCACATCATTAAAGTATTATGTTTGAGTATACTTAACTTTAAATTCTAAGCAAAAATTATTACAAATAAAGCTAGATTATTACGAATTACTATAGCTTACAAAAATTTTGTATCTAAATGAACAATACTGTAGAAATTTGCTCGAAAGCCAGACTTGCAAAAATCGTAGTAAGACACACGTGTTCAACAAACCACTGTTGGAGTCAAATCATTGTTCATTGGGGGCAAAAGGAGTAATAGAAATTTTGAATGAAAAAATTTTATTTATACTCACTCAGAAGAAATCAAGAAATAATTGTGAAAAATTGCTTTTATTTCTTGATAGAATTTTATTAAATATCAAATGTGTTTTGCTTTCTAAGGGTTTTAAAAGGCAGCGATCGGCTGTCGTCAAAATTTATCAGTACAATATTTCAGAATGACTTAATTATGAAATGTTATATTGTTAATGAGTAAAGAGTAACTTCATTTATCGAATAATAATCTGTAGGTTAAATTTGCTTTCAAAGTTTTATGTAGTTTATATTACAAAAATATTTTTTTCTAAAATAATTGCTCATTCTTTTTAAATTATAGTTTTGAAGAAATATGTACAATACTTTTTAACTTTTTGAGTGAAAAGTGTTAAAATAAAACAGCAGCATTTAAAAACCTTAACAATTTGAGAATGATAGTTTATTTCCATCAAATAGAAAAGAATAATCGATTATTACGTAGATAATTCTGCGGAAAACTACATCCAAACAAAAGTAGCTTATTTTACGGTTTTACTCAAGATATCACAAGCTTGAAGCTCAGAAAATGTGGAATTTTAAAATTTTAGAACGAAAAAGAATTAGAATGCCGTTGCAGCGTTCGAAAATCTTAACTTAAAAGCGATGTTATTAGTCCATTCCTGTAAAATGAAGAAAGATAACTGATGTTACGTGGACAAAAGTATGAAAAAAATTGTGTTTTATTGAAAGCACGAAACAAATTTCGAATTCTTTTACTTTTTAGAACGAAAAGTATTAAGTTATCATAGCAGTATTCTAAAACCCTAATAATTTAAAAGCAATATTGTTTATATCCATTTCTATTAAATTAAGAAGATTACATAGACAATTCTGCGAAAACTACTGGCAAATAAAATAATCATTTCGTTCAAAGTATCAAAAGCCTGAAAATGTTGATTTTTTTAATTTTTACATCGGATAGAGTTAGAATTAGGTAACGGTATTCAAAACGCCCCAACAACTTAAAAACAAATGCATACCCAATATCAAATCGATAGTTATGTAAACAATTCGGAAAAAAACCCTGCTTGCTAACAAATATAGAGTGTTCCGTTGAATACAGCAAAAGCTTGAAATGCAACAGAATGTCGTATGATCACATGGAAAATTTAAGAACTATCTTATTAATCTATTTCTATTGAATCGAGGAGAATAATCGATAGTTACTGTGACATTTCTGAGGAAAACTGCTTACAAACAAAATAATCACTTTTTGTTCAGGATATCAAAAACCTGAAATTTCGAAAATGTCGACGTTTTTAATTTATAGTGCGAAAGGAGTTGGAATACTGCAACAGAATTCGAAAATCTTAAGAGCTTAAAAACAATACTGTTAATTTATTTTCCATTAAATGGAGAAGAATAACCGATAGTTACGTGGACAATTCTGAGAAAAACTGCTTGCAAACAAAAGAAGCGTGTTTCGTTGAATGAATCAAAAGCTCGAAACGTAAGAGAATGTCGACATGACGTTGACAAGTGATGGAAGAACGAAAAAATAATTTCTGAAAGTGGAAAATAGTCATAATTACAGTTATTACAGCCTAAGTAATAAGAGCAGATGACCATCACTTTTAAAGTCTTATTTTTTTTCACACCCTTTTAAAGCGCGCATTTATTAAAAGCAAGACCTGCCATTATTAGATTTCTGAAAAGCTATTGTTTCCGGCTGGTTCTTTCTTAACAAAAAGCAGACGAGTTTTATTTCGGAACTTCAGAGGTTTGTAGCCTTCAAGTCTGAGTGATAAGCGAATCGGAACCGGCATGTTTTTTGCTGCTTAAAACTGAATTACTTTTATTCTTTCTCAGTTTTAGATCATTTTTTTAAGGTATAATTTCTTTTATAAACTCTCTTTTCATTAAAACGAGTTTAGTTATTGCATGGAGTCATCGCTCGCGATGACTTTTTTAATATTCACATCAAGGTTCTGAGTCACATTTTTAAAATAATGAGATTTCTTATGGGAAGATTCATTAGCTGATTCATTAAATTTTGTTGAAAAAGCGGTTCTGAGTGACTGTCAAGTGTTTTTTGGAGTGGAAGAGCCGATGAGTAACCTTAGAATATATATCTTTTTAAATGAAAAAGCCAAGAGTAAGAGCACTATGACTCGAATATTTAATTTAAAGGAATGTTCGGGATTTAAAGAATTTACCAATAGATAGGGTTAGTGATGACGTAAATCATGACGTCGACCATAATCCCCTCTCTTTCAGTGTTCCAAACTTTTCTTGCACTGGATCCTTATTATGGCGTTTACCGTCGAACGTAAAGTGATACATGTTTCTCGTCAAATTTTATCACTAATTAGTTCATTTAATTACACTAAGGAGCTGGTTTGGATAGAAAATAATCGATTTGATAAAATAGTATCATTGATTTTTAGTTTAAGAATGATTAAATTAAAAAAGGTTATTTCGGTTTTTTGCAGAATTACGATTTCTGTATAAATTATCACTTGATTCAATTATATTTGATTAAAAGTTTGGTGAAACGATAGCATTGTTCTTAATACTTTTTATCATAAATTAAAGTGTGTCTTTTATCAGTTATTTTGGAATTTATATAACTTGTCGGGGGAGGTATTATTGGTGACGTAGGACTAACCCTGTTCATTGGTTACATGCGGACAAAAGATTAAATCAAAACATTACTCTTACGGACCATGCTGAAGCTCTTAGTAACTGTAACGACAAAAGTAACTGTTATCTACTTTGCTGAAGTTTCTAGGTTCTAGAAAAGATCCGAGGATTCACTAGAACAGTGGTTCCCAATTTTTTTAGGTTACAGAACCCTAATCAATCAATCTTCCTTCGGTGGAACCCTGACTTAATAAATACTAATAAAGTTTATTAAGGTAATTGTGAATACTATTTACGTATAAAAAACTATTATTAAATATTTAATTAGAAGTATGGAGATTTTAGTTGTTTTATCAGTAGTAATCTTAGATTATGTTTAAGTTCGACAGTTGAATTTAAGGTCTTTGTACTAAATCTAGTCGAGCTGTGAACTTGTTTTTGGTGTATATGTATGCATAGGCTGAGTATGATTTTAAAAAAAGACAATTATGGTTTCCTTCGAAGTGAAAACTTAAAAGAACTTCGTTGAAAATTATAATTTGAGAAACGTATATTTCTTTTTCAAAAAAATTAGTTATTTTATTTTGATTTGTGAAGATTAATAGGACATTACGCTTTTATAAATGCTTGTTCTTTTCATAATTTGTTGTTGTTGCTGCTCCTAATGCTACTTGCCAATGCCAGTAAGCCAGTGTGGTGAAATCAAGCGATTTAAGGCAGAGGGTGCGTTTCTTATTGTTTTACAGTGGCACAATCTATGGCCAAGAATACAACTTCAGCCGCAAACTCGTCATAATTTGTTCAATATGTTATTGGAAATATTATATTTTCCTCAAAGAAAATGTCATTTTTATTTTTTAGCACTTTACTATAAATAATTTCATAAAAGCAAGCGAAAGATTAAAAAAAAATTGTGAATTATAGGTTGGATCAAAATATAACCTGAGGTTTTAAAACTTATTACTGGTTATAAAAAGTACTAACTCGCATAACCCCTTTTAAATCTTTCACGGAATCCTAAGGTTTCGCGGAACACCATTTAGGAACCATTAGGGGACTTTTCTTGACAACTATTCTCTTACAAAAACTATATTTGATGGTCCATTTTGATTTTTATACATTCAAGAAACACTTTTTCTTTTGTTTATACAGAATCACATATCATATAAGGGCCCAAGAAACGTTCAAATTTCGTTCAGACGTTCAAGAAACTAACATCCATCCCCGTTAAAATAAGTTAGGAATTTTATATAATGACAGAAGTTAATTGCAAAGATAATGGATGCACCCCACATGTTTCATTTTTGGTGTGTCACAAATGAAAACAATTTCCCTTTAGTCTTAAAAAACCGAGTTTTTTTTAAAAAAAAAAATCATTTTTTTAATTATTATTTTATGTTTATTAGTTTATTTTTATCAAAATGTGGTCGAAATTTCGATTTGCGGCAAGTTCCGCTCGTAGCAAATTAAAGCTTGAAATTTAAGCTAAATAGATAGTCGGGAAGTAATCGAAAAAGTCTATTTTATTACACTTTTATTTTGTTTATATTTATACAATTTGCATTTCATTTGTTAACATTGAGAGATTCGAATTAAATTGTCAATAATTGTTGTTAATTGGAGCGATGATAAAGTTTCCAGGGTAAATTAAATAATAAAAAGGCCAAAAATTTCGAACTTCGATTCATTTTTTTTTCCATTCCAGTTCTACATTTTGGAGTTCATTCAAATGAGAAAGAAAAAAGAAAAAACACAGGCGCATTTACTTTGAATGAAAAAAAAAAGGTAAGAACATCTCCCCTATATAAACACTTTATGGTAGGTGAACACCGAAACTTTTGACATTGTTTGATATCTTTTTTTTTGTTCGTTGCAGCATTGCGCCTTTGAGCAAAGTATAGATTAAGATACAAAATATCACATGAGAAAATGGCGGTAAAATATTTGTTCATGGGGAGTGATTTTTGCTTTTAAAGCAAACAAAGCATTACCCAAGAATAAAGAAAACGCCGACTCACCGGAAAACCTTATATAAAGAAATTTGAGAACAAAATTCGTTTTCGGAGGCCATTTTTTACTGTTTAAGGTAAGGGAAACATTTTGGAAGCTTTAACAAAAATGGAAAACTCTACTTGGATTTTTTAGAGCTATTTTAAGATTTAGTTTGTATACAAAAAACATTTTAAAATTTTCGATAAAACGTTGAAATGTTTTTTTCTCACAAACCTTCTATGAGACGTTAAAAATAAATAAATAAAAAAAACTGTGTACTATTCTTTACAAGTGAGGGGTCATTCATAAATGATGTTACGCTAAAAGAGGAGGATTGTGACAGTTAAATTACAGTTTGTGACAAAGTAGGGGCAGAAATAACCAGAAGTGTGACATCTCACATTTTGCTTTAAAAATAAAAACATTTAAAATCATCAAATTACATGCATAATAATGATGATTGTACAGGTATTGTATATTAATATATTGTACATATTTAATGATGATAATAATTATTATTATTATTCTCACAGACGTCACTAAAACACATCGTAAAGTTTAAAATTTAAATTTGAAACAAGATTTTAAGGTGAATTCTTACACATACTAGAAGAGTGGTTTCAAGCATTTTTATTGTTATTTACATTAAATACTTTTGAAGGAAAGTAACTCAGAATTTTTGTTTTCGAATAAATTTAGTTTAAGAAAAAAGCCATCTTGAAAAAAAAAATAACCTAAAAGAAATTTACGAGCAAATTAGGGTATTTTTCTTTATTTTTCTTGCAAATAAATATTTTAGTTAAAAAACATATATACACTCTGAAAATTCCAGATCAAATTGCGGTATTAAGTACCAGCACTTTGGGTGCATCATCATAAAATTCGTTTTTGCAGTTGAATCCATTTTTACCATAAAATATTATACCGTAATTTTTAAAGTAATATTAATTTAATTAGAGTGATTTTAAGATAATTATTACTGTAAAAATGGCGGCATATCAGATTTTTTGTTTCTTAACATGCGGACAAAAATGGATTTTACGGTAAAAAGTACCGGTGTCCTGAGTGTCTGCACTTTTTACCGTAATTTGATTCGAAATTTTTTATAGTGTTCATTGTAAACATCTCTGGGAAGACTACTTATTTAATTTATTTTTTTGATTTTAGAGTAAATCAGCATAATCAGAAAGGCAATAATATAACAAAAACTAATTTAAAAAATTTCCAAAAAAAGTTTAAGAAACAAATTTATTTATTTATCTTATCAACAATTGTTTCAGTTAGTAACAAAAAAACTGCATAGTTAAGAATATCATACATTTTCAAAGCTAGCTGAAGTATATAATGAGGAATTTAAATAAATTCTTCATTTATGTTGAGGCAGTAAACGTACTAAAACTGTTATAAAGTTTGACTCAGAATGTTGCCTAAGATCCATTATAACTAGAAAAAGTTAAATTATTCCTCGCACATTTCCGCGAGACTTTCTTCCGATTAAATCATTCTTTCTCCCATATCTATAAATTTCTGTAAAATCACGCTCAAAATATATAAATCATAATCAATATTCGCCTGTATCAGCTCAAAAATTATAAATAATGATACATTGCAACAAACGTTCACTAAAAATTCAACTCGTTTCAGCATCAAATCATTTTATTTGACAAAGAAGAAGCAATGATGAGAAAACTTAGAGCGAAAAGTATTTTCCTCTTTCCTTCAAACCCAAAGATATCTAAAAAGTAGAACATATATCAAAATAACAAGAAAAAAATATTGGGAATGTCTTGGCCTACGAGCATTTTCTATCATCATTTTTGAGATGCATTGTCCTTTCATTAGCGCCAAACAGAGCAGTGGCAGAGCCTCGGGAAATGGAAAAAAAAGAGGGAAAATAAGGGAAATAAATGCCAACGTTACCCTATTCACCTGGCGGTACACTGTTAGAATTTTTATTCTAAAATTACGGTAAAATAACCAACAGCAGCATGTCCATCCAATTAGCAGTAAAGTTTAGGCTTAGAAACTTTTCCTTTATCTTGACGGGTTTGAAACCGTTTAAAACTGGTATGGTTAAAAAACCGTGAATCTAAAACTGTATGGTTTTGTACCCGTTTATAACTAGCACGGTTTCCTAATAGTAAAAATGAAATTTAGCTAGACTTTAGAGTTATTTTACGTTTGACTTTTTGTTAGGTAATGGACATTGGAGCTAGGTTGTGTTTTGTCAAGCGTATGTGCCTTAATTAATTTATCTAGTGGTGCCAACCATCGCGAGAGATGCTGGATTGTAAACTTTTTGTGTTATGCAGTCCTGTGGTACTCTTATCTATGCGTGCAATAGAATTTCGTATTCCAATAATTCAGTGTTACTAATTATGGAGTGCGACACACGGGAAATTCCTCGTGTGTTGAAGGAATGGGTGAAATATTGTGGTGTCAACGTTGGGATTTGAACCCCAGTTCAGCCGCTCATGAGAAAGACAGATTAGTATTCTCGGTTAAGGTATGTACCAGACTGCAAAGAACTAAGTAGCTTCACAAGGTATTTGATATTATATCTGTAATATTACACTGGTTATCATAAATTAAGGAAAAATCACAAAAATAGCGATAACTCTTTCAAAAGTAAGCCAAACCGTGCAAAATTTGCATATGTTGTCCACTAAGAGTAGCTGAGTAAAATTGCAATATGCAAATTAGTGGCGCTGCACTCGGCTTACGTCATCTGCCTGGAGCATAAAAGTCCAAGTTTGAGAGAAAGCACACAAATTTTACTGTGATTGCGACATTGAAAATCTGAGATAGCCAATTCGTAATAATGACCTCTAGGCATCATTTGCCTGAAGAACTACGATGGAGAGCCATCGGGAGACTAGAGGCAGGGCAGAGTCAATCAGAAGTGGCCAGATGGCTAAATGTGAGTCCATCTGTGGTTCATAGACTTTGGAGGCAATTTCAAACCACAGATTCGGCATCTAGGAGGTTCAGT
>NC_092208.1:65756607-65851577 GCF_043381705.1 Parasteatoda tepidariorum
AAAAAAAGCGCTTTCGACAAAATACTAAAATAGAGATCTATCGACAAAGACTACTCACTTCTGCCTAGCTTAATAGTATGAGATTACCGCAGCTGATAGTGTGATAGCTGACATTTGGTGAGAATGCTCGCTGGTTATTTCAGTTTCCGTTTTTAAAAGCGCTATATGTTGAGCCACCTCAGCTAGATTTGGCATGTGACATTTTAGTGGCAATCATTGGTCGATTTTCTAGCATTACCATTTGGGGAGTTGTAATGAAGCTTTTTTTTGTCGCCGTGTAAGAGAAATATATATATATATATAGATATTTCATTTTATAGCCGTCGTTGAACAGCCGACCCAATTTTGAGTTTACGACTGCTGATGTTCTCCGTAGACTTGTAATTTTGAACCCAATCTAGAAGACAAGGAAACTTCCGGATCAAGTATTGGGAGAAATTTGCCTTCGGGGAGGACTTTTTGATGGAACTAACCCGCATTTGCATTACATGGCGAGGAAAACCTCCTACGATTAGCCTGACGGCAAGGGGACTCAAACCCATGATCCGACTACCGCTGAGGATATTTTATATCAGTACTGTAGTCGGTGTAAAGCAAATGCGGATTTCGCTTCGACCAGCCATCGTTGGGACTCAAACACGGTTCCTCTCATAGGAAGACGAGATATCACTCTTAACTATTTATAGAAAGACATCAAGGATTAAAAAAAAAACATTAACATACCTTCCTTTTACAATTCATGATACTACTTCACATTTTTATGACCCGCCTGAATGATATCAAAAGTCATTTTTACTTATTGACAATATGTTAGATTGGACAGATTACAAATCTTTTATAATTTTTTACAACGTATAATTTTAAAAAGAAAAAAAAAATTTCGTATTGATATGTACTAGTCAAATTTTTTAGGAATGTTCAGATATGTTTGGAAAAAATATTTATATAAACTTTTTAATAAATATTATTTAGTCGAAAACAGACTAGCTCAGGAGTATATATTGTGTCAAGTGAGATTGGACAGTAAAGTAATTTTTTATAATTTTTGCGACAAGGTATCAATTTAAACATTGTCCCACATTAATATCTTTGCTTCAATTTTTTTAAATGCTCATAAATGTTTCGAAACACTAATATAATTTTTTTTTAAACTATTGCTTAGTCGAAAACAAATTGACTTTTGAGCATGTATTGTAATACATAATATAGGACAGTTAACGAATTTCTTATAATTTCTTGCAACATGGTATCAATGTAGACAGTATATTGTTTAGTCAATGTAAACATTTCTATGTGTGTGTGAAATTTTTTAAAAATGCTCATGTATGTTTGGAAATATTGATATGAATTTTTTAAATAATTATTGCTTAGTCGAAAACAAAGTCTCGAAAATGTATAGTGTTACATAAGATTGGACAGTTTTGCAACAAGATATAAATAATGTCCCACATTGATATGTGCGCGTCAATTTTTTTTAAAATGCTCATATATGTTTGGAAATATTAATATAATTTTTTTAATTAAATGTTGTTTCGTCGAAAGCAGGCTAAGTCTGGAGCTTTTATTGTGTCATATGAGATTAGACAGTGTACGATTTTTTTATAATTTTTCGCAACATGGTATCATTTTAAACATTGACCCACATTAATACGAGCGTGTCAATTTTTTTTACAATGCTCATATATATTTGAAAATATTAATACAAATTTTTTAAATAACTATTGTTTAGTCGAAAACAAACTATTGGTTAAACATGTATTACATAAGATTGGACAGTTTAGAAATTTTTTATAATTTTTTGCCACAAGGTATCAATTTAAACGTTGTCCCACATTACTGCGAGCACGTCAAATTTTTTTAAAATGCTCATATATGTTTGGAAATATTAATATAAATTTTTTAAATAGTTATTGTTTAGTTGAAAAGAAACTTACTTTTGAGCATGTATTGAGTTACATAAGATAGGACAGTTTACGATTTTTTTTTGCAACATGGTGTCAATGTAGACATGGTCCGACATTGATACAGGCATGTCCATTTTTTTTTAAATGCTCATATATAATTGGAAATATTAATATAAATTTTTAAATAATTATTGATTACTCAAAAACAAACTAATTCTTGCACATGCGTTGTGTTACATAAGACAAGACAGTTAACGAATTTTTTATAATTTTTTGCATCAAGCTATCAATTTAAACATTGTCCCACATTGATATCTTTCTATCAAATTTTCTAAAAATGCTCATATATGTTACGAAATATGAAAATAATTTTTTAAAATAATTATTTAGTAAAAAAAAAACTTACTTTTGTGCATGTATTATGAAACATGAGATAGACCAGTTTACGAATTTTTAATAATTTTCTGGTACATGGTATCAATGTAAATATTGTCAATGTAAATATCAATGTATACGTGCATGTCAATTTTTTCAAATGCTCTTATGTTTTTGGAAATATTAATATAATTTTTTTTAATTATTGTTGAGTCTAAGACAAACAAATTCCTGAGCATGTATTGTGTTACATAAGATTGGACAGTTTACAAATTTTTTTTTGCATTTTTGCAACAAGGTATCAATTTAAACATTGTCCCATATTAAAACGTGAGTGTCAAATTTTTTTCAAATACTCATATATGTTTGGAAATATTAATATAAATTTTTTAAATAATTATTTTTCAGTCGAAAACAAACAAAATTTTGAGCACGTATTGTGTTACATGAGATTGGACAGTTTACGAATACTTTATAATTTTTTGCAACAAGGTATCAATTTAAACATTGTCCCAAATGAATATCTTCGCCTCAAATTTTCTAAAAAAGTTCATATATGTTTGGAAATACAAACAGATTTTTTTTTAAATACTTATTGTTTAGTCGAAAACAAACTAACTCTTGAGCATGTATTATGTTGCAAAAGGTAGGACATTTTATGAATTTTTTATAATTTTTTGCAACATGATATAATTTTAAACATTGTCCCACATTGATATCTTTGCTTCAAATTTTCAAAAAATGCTCATATATGTTCGAAAATCAACTAACTCTTAAGTATGTATTATGTTACTTAAGATTGAACAGTTTACGATTTTTTTATAATTTTCTGAAACAAGGTGTCAATTTAAACGTTGTCCCACATTGCTACGTGCGTGTCAATTTTTTATTAAATGCTCATATATATTTGGAAATATTAATACAAATTTTTTAAATATTTATTGTTTAGTCGAAAACAATCTAACTCTTGAGTATGTATTTTGTTACAAAGGTAGAACAGTTTACGAATTTTTTATAATTTTTTGCATGCTGGTATCAATTTGAACGAAGTCCCACATTGCTCCGTACGAGTCAATTTTTTTTTATAATACTCAAATATGTTTGGAAATATTAATATAAATTTTATAAATAATTATTGTTTTTATCGAAAACAGGCTAAGTCTGGAGCATTTATTGTGTCACATGAGATTGAACAGTTTACGAATTTCTTATGATTTTTTGCAACAAGGTATCAATTTAAAAGTTGTCCCACATTGATATGTGAGTATCGATTTTTTTAAAAATACTCATATATGCTTAGAAAAAATATTAATATAAATTTTTTTAATAAATACTGTTTAGTAAAAAACAAGCTAGCACTGGAGCATATATTGTCATATATGAAATAGGACAGTTTACGAATTTTTTTATAATTTTTCGCTTTTTTCTATGATTTTAAAAGTTATCCCGTATTGATACGTGCTTTTCCAATTTCTGAAATATTCTCATATAGGGTCAACTAACCAGTGAAGGAACACTTACGCTTCGCTTGCCTTTTAAAAAGTCATATTAGTTTCAAAATTCGTAATTTTAGTTAAATGACAGTGTCAATATATTTGTCACTAATTGCAAATTATATCAAAATATTGTAGAGAACTTACATAATATTGTTTTAAAGTTTTGGAGGTTCAAATAACAAGTAGTAAGAAGACCAAGTGAAGGAACAGTTCTTACCAGTGAATGAGCAAAAAATTTCCCATTAAAGGAACACTTAATTTTGGTTATTTTTTAATGCTCTTTATGAATTTATAAGCCATACAAATATTTAAAAACAAGCCTATTCTTGAAATTATAACGTATAAATACTTGGAAAATGTTAATTTTTTTTTGTAATCATGAATTGAAAATTAAAGTGTCAACATAGTAACACTACTGTTCATTCACTGGGAAATCCATGCCCAGTAAAGGAACATGCCTGTTCCCTCACTGGTTAGAAGTTGTTTTTCGTATTTTTAACATACTTTTGATGCGGAACATCACTAAAGGTACAAGAAAATTAAAGTTTATCTTTTATTTTCATTAACTTAGAAAAAAAACCAGTAAAGGAACACTTGTTCCTTCACTGGTTTTTCATCGTTTGGTGATCCAGTGAATAAACATCCCCTTATCTCAGTACTTGATTATGCTATGATGCTTTAAAAAAAATAAGACGTAACTTCAATAACTATATTTTGAATTCTCTTTTTCGCAGTGAGAAAAATAAAGCTATTACATGCAATTAATTTCACTTCAAACATATAAATACAAACACTCACCTTATAATTTTTTCAAAGAAACAAGGTGTTGCAGAGATAATAACAAATTCAAAAATTTTCCCAGAGAAGTCTATTTGACCAGGTAATCCAAAACATTGCTAGATGACTACCTATTGTTTGGCAGTAAGCTATTGTTACCAATCAATCTAAAGAAAAACTTTCAAATTCTTATTTTTAATCAATATATATGAAATGTTCCTTCACTGGGTAGTGTTCCTTCACTGGTTGGTTTACCTTATGTTTGGAAATATTAATTAAAATTTTTTAAATAATAATAATTATTATTATTTAGTCGAAAACAGACTCTTGAGCATGTAGTGTTTTACATTAGATTGGGCAGTTTTCGAATTTTTTGTAATTTTTGGCAAGGTATCAATTTAAAATTTCTCCCATATTAATATGTTTGTGTTAAAGTTTTTTGAAAAATGTTCATATTTGTCTAGAACAGTGGTTTCCAACTTACATGAGGCCGGGGGCCACAATTAAAAACACAAATCAAATGGCGAGCCGAAACTTTATCAAAATTTTATGTAGGACTATTTTATGTTCGAAGGGACATTAAATATTACTGTCAGATTTTTACCAAGTTGTACAAAACAAAAGTATTGAATTACAAATTAAAATAAGAAGTAGATTTTTAAAGATATTTGATTGCCTATTAAAAAATTCGGGCTACAATAACTTTAATGCGCATCTATGTATTAAACAATTAATGTGCGACAGATATCTATTTGCCAAGATATAAAACTTTAAAAAGATTGGTTTTAAAACTTACATAGTAGCACACAAAATGTTCAATGAGAAAATTGAGGTTTGTCTGCTGCAACAACCAGAGAATAGATATTTACATTTTAAATTTAAAATTTACAAATGTGTGCGTAAATATTTTCGTCCAAAATGAGTGGTTTCAAAAAGTTAAATCGGAGAATTTCTTTGAGAAAATTTCTGATCACATGCTAAATAAGATTCACAAAATACAAAAAAATCCACAAAAAGAGCAACATACACGATTTTTTTGTAATTGAATAAATATTTTCTTGGATGCAAAACCTGAGAAACAAATTTTTTTGCACCGTTGATATGTTAAATTTCACAGAAGAAATTATTCACGTAGAAATTAGGTTTTTATTAACGAGAAAAGTATTTTAAACCCAAACAGATTTTTTGCGAAAATTGTCTGCAAATATATTTTAGCTCGCGGGCCACAAAAAAAAGCTTCGCGGGCCGGATGCGGCCCCCGGTCCGCCAGTTGGAAGCCACTGGTCTAGAATATATATTATTAATATAAATTTTTAATACAGATATTGTTAAATCGAAAAGATTTTAACTATAGAGCATATATTGTGTTGACATAAATCATTTTATAACATCATCATAATATTATAAAATGTGACTTATTATAACACTTTTAAAAATAAAGTTGAACATTCGCATTTTTTTAAAATTTAATTTGTACTCTAAGAAATTCAGATTCAAATTAAGGAAAAAAGTATTGGTAACCTGAATGCAGCATCCGTCAACTTCATTTTTACCGATAAATTTTATACTGTAATTTTTATTGTATTATTTTTTAAATTAGATCGATTTTACAATGAATACTGTAAAAATTATGGTATATCAGATGTTTTGTTCCGTAAAACCTAAGGGTAAAAATGGATTTTACTGTAATAAGTACTAGTATCCTGAATGCTGGTCCTAATTACCGTAATTTGATCAGCAATCCCTTACATTGCGCTTTTTTTTTGTTTTTATACTTGCTCATATTTAAAATAGTTTTTGCATTGTATTATTCAAATTCAATAACGGAAGAATATGTAGATTCCAAAGTTGCGCTAAACTTTTCTGAAGAACGAAAAATTGGTAGATTTTGTACAAATTACGTAAAAATTGGTAGATTTTCATAGAAATCATTGACTCCCAAATTTCTCCGAATAGTTAAAGTCTTTATAACAGTATTTATTTTAGTGTCAATATAGAAAAAAAACGTAATATTTACTTATTTACCGTTATATTGTTCCTTAGAAGCAGCAAAATCAATCTGCGCTTTGCGGAAAATCTTTCACCCATCCGATTTAAGATGAATAATTATCCCAAGAAATGTAGCATATAAATCATAATATCTGCTTGAAAAATGTTACAAGAAAGTACGGAAATGATTTTCGAATGAAATGATTACAAACTAACCGCCAATTCTGAGAAAAAATGATGAATTATTGCCCTTTTTCTTTGAGATCTCTTAAAAGCTCTTACGCTCAGTTCAGTCTATTTAGAATTATTTGGAATAAAAAATTGCTGAACGGAAATTTAGTTAAAAAATTGTGCTGTAGAATTTTTCGTCACATTTCATTTGAGTTCAACTCAGTTCTCATCCGTTTATACTTTCTTCGCATCTTTGCGTTAATTTCGAATACTTTTTCTATAAATAATAAATACAGTATAACATACGTTTCGTACTCACTATAATACAAAAGCTTTAAGTAATAATTTTGACATTTTGCGCTGTTCACAAGCTGTTAATTTTAATTTAGAAGACTTAATTCCATAAATTTGATAATAAACAACCACTGTCCAATTGATGTTTTTACTGTGATACATGAATTCATAAATTAATATACACACACATAATATTATATACACACAAACATAAAGTTACGAACCAAAATAAAAGAAGTTCACAGTAAAAAATTACGGTAAAAAGTATACTCATCTTTGGTGCCGATTTCCTTACCGTAAAATCCATTTTTTCCGGAACATATTACAGAACGGAAAATCTGATTTACAGTGATTTTTACAGTAATGATTACCTTAAAATTACTAAATCACTCGAATTAAATAAATATTATTTTGTTAAAATTACGGTTTAATAATTTACGGTAAAAATGGACTCTACAGTTAAAAGGGATTTTATGGATGCTGCACTCAAAGTGCCGGTACTTTATACCGTCATTTTATCCTGTATTTTTTGACAATGTAGTAGGGGGTGTTAAACTAAGATTTGCACAAACAAGATAAATTGTTGAAATGAAAAATCCCATTTAATGCTAAAAAAGGAAGAAAAAAACATTTATTTTACTATACTGTAAATAATCCGGATCAAATTACGGTTTAAAGTACCGGCACTTTGGGTACATCATCCGTTTTTACAGTAATATTTATTTAATTAGAGTGATTCAATGATTTTAAGATTATTATTACTGTGAAAATTACGTCATATCAGATTTTTTGTTCCATAATAGGTAAAAATGGATTTTCCGGTAAAAAGTACCGGAACTCAGTACGTGAGAATGTCAGCTTTTATTTTTATATTTCAAAAGAGCTACCTATCTCGGCAATCATCATGAAAAACGCTGGTGCAAAGATCGCAAAGAACTTTTTGAAATTATTAAATTTTCATAAGTTAACTTTTTAATTAAGAGAACAGCATGAAAATTAGTTTTTTTTTAATCTATATTTGCAGCAATAGTTATTTTGTATTCGGGTTCAAATTGTTATTGAAAAAAATATAATAATGTGTAGGATAACTATTTCCAGTGCTTCCAAGAACATTTTTAAAAATAAATTCCAGAAGAATTTTCCGACTTTCTGTTTCACATCAGCGCCAGAGGAATTCTCATATATCCATCACATTGGAATTCAAATTGATATGTTAGGCTTGTTTTCTCATCTTTATTGCACCTTCTAACATATTTATGACTTAAAACCATCACAATATGTTAAAAAAAGGATAATTCATAAGATACCGACTTCAAAGCATCGTGGTCTTTGAAATAGACAAATTGTGTTTATAATCTTTCATATATTTAAAGCTGGACTTGTTTATTACTGTACAAAACCGTTGGAAATATTTTAATGATACAATTAAGAAAACTTCTAAAATATTACCCTGGTTAAAATTATTCATTACCATCATCATAATTTCAACCTTGAAAATTATGACCATAATTTGTGTTAAAATTTGTAAATGACAACAACAACACAAAGTGCGTGTAAGACATCTTCAAATAATATTCTAATATGTGCCATTTTTTTAAAAGTTTATAATTAATTAAACCAGACATTCATAATTTATTGAATCGAAGATAGGTCTTATTAAAAACGATTTACAATTATACTGGAACAGTTAAACTAAATTGTTTAAGTCAGTAAAACTTTTAAGCTAACCTAAAATGATATAGAATAATAATCAAAACTATTAAACTTCTTGGCATTTTTTAAGGTAAGATGCTGTGTTAACATTTATGTTAACAATTTCAAACACTCCATACCCCAAAAAGCAAATTTTAAAAGTATTTTTTGGAATGATTCGTAAATAATCTTAATTTTCACCACAGTTTATTTATTTATTTTTACCTCTTATTCTATTTATTTTTTTCTTAATTTATTTATAAATTTGTTTTCTTGCGTTTCTTAGCAAATAAACTATTACTAAATTCGGCTGCTTCAATTTTCATTTTACCTTTAAAATATCAGTGTATGAAAAAAAAATCATGATTTGTTTAAGGAATGAAAATAGGAATATTATTATTATTATTATTTTTAATCTTGAATCAGGTTGTTTCTATTGACTATTTTCTACCGTTGTTTCTATCGTAATAATAACAACAATTTTTAGCATCGTTAAATCTTTAATTAAAATCATTTAAATGCTATATTTTGTTGTATATTTTAGTAAAGGTGAACAACCTGCAAGTCTCGATGTTCAAAGTGCAATACCCTTCCCATCACTCTTTTGACTAAATTCTAAAAACTAAGTGAAAGATAATTTTATTCATGACTCAATTCAATAAATTTTATGAAATCTTCTTGCTGCAAAGGGATCCTAAAAATTGTTTTCTTTAAAAATATTATAATTATTATTTTTTTTTAAATAAAGCTTAAAGACTTTTTTGAAACGATGTAAAGAATTTAAATGGTTATCAACAATAAAATTGTTTAGAAATTTGCCATGAAAGATAATTTTATTAACGAAGAAAGCTTTAATTCTTATTTTGCAAACATGCATTTTTTAAATGTTATAAATAATTTGTCCCGTTTTGTCTTTTAATAAAAGCAAAGTGATATTGTTCGTATTGATGCAATAAATAAGGTAGTATTCCTTAATTTAGTATTCCAAATTTTAATTTTTAAATAAATTTTAGTAGAAGTATTCTAAATTTCAGTTTATTGGGGCCCACCAAAAACCACTTCTTTGATGTCTTTTTCTGATATATTGTATAAAATTGATTTACGCTTTTTATGCTTTTTTTCAACACAACATTACGTGTTACAGTGAAAGAAATAACATACAAGTAAGTTATTAGTTGCATTAAATTAAGAAAAGATATTAACTTTAACTTTCGCTTTTACGCCTTAAAATATAATTTGTTCATTAATGTGTTCTGTAATGGCTACTCTTAATATATATTTTTAAAATCTTCGACAAAAATAACATCGAAAAATGATGCAGATGAGCGGTCGCAAATTAATATTTAAATAAAGAAAAGACAAAAACGCTTCCATAATATGACGAATCATTAATGAGGAAAGTGGGGTGAAGAACCTCAAAACTAGTTTTATCGGCTAATGAATTTGCAGGTGTTTTTAGCAATCGCCTTTTAACTTCCCTCTGTTTTCTCTGGCAATCAAACAGGTTTTGTTGATTATAGTTTCTGTTTCTTCCTCGCTTAAAAATTAATTTAGTACAATTAATGTGTTTCCCCTTTGTTTGTTTGTTTTTTTACTTAATTTTTAAATATCTATTATTAAGCGTGATCATTACAGAACATTCAGTTAAATGTTAAATAAAAGAAAGAAAGAAAGAAAAACGAAAAAAAAAACATATTTTACAAATGCATTATTCTGACAGTAAATAGAATGAAAACGCACAATATAGAAAAAGCAAATAAAATCAGTCACCTATTTGTAACGATTATCATGCGTTAGTTAAAAAAAAAAAAAAAAATTCTTTTTTTCCCTTTTTTTTTCAAGAGAAGAAGATTTTGATTTAATTTAATGTTTTAAATTAATGATTTCATTTTAAAGAAATCGATTGATTAAAATGATGATTCAAATCACTGATTTTAGTCGGTGATTTAAATAATGAATCATGAGATGCAACAAAATATTTGTCCTATTAACAATTTACCATACATCTACGAAAAATAAATAAATAAAAATTAGACTTACCTTTTCCGCAAACTAAAATTATCCAAAATAAAATCAAGATAACTGACACTATAAAAGTACTGCAGGGCGTGAAATACCCCATGTTTCCAACCCCCTACGGAAGCGGAACTAAATGTTTTTTTTTTATTAAAAAAAAAAGCAAGGAGGAAACAAATCACTGCAGCGCAAAGCGAAACACAACACCACCACAAAGATCCCTGCCCTCATGAGCTTTCAACAACACGTAAATACAGACAAAGGCATTCACTTTTTCCAGAAAAATGCCCTGTGCAGAACTCTAGACAGACAGTCGTCAAATCCTTTTGCCGGATCTTCCCCCCAGAGCGCCACTTACAGAGAGGATCTTAAGAATTATTGGGGAAAAACTTTTTCCTTGGCAGTATGAGGGGGGAGGAAATGGTTGTTTGTGGCATTTCTGTTATTGTTTTGTTAAGGTCAAAAGATAGTTTGTTTTACAAAGAAAATTCATTTAAAAGCAGACGACTTCACTTAATGGAATATTCTACATACAGAAATAAAATTTAGTGAAACTAAATTATTTTGTAAATTTAAATTTACCCTTTTAAACGATTATTATTGGCCTTTACCGCATAATAGCATAGAGAGGGGAACCTTAAATAAGTTACTTTCTTTTGTAAAATTTTATTGCTTACCTCTGAATGGGTTTTCTGATTTCAATTTAAAGAGATATAATTACAGAATGTGGTCTTTTGAATCGGACGAACAATGAAGTATTTAATTAATCGGAACAAATCTTGGGAACAATAACTTTGAAACGTATTCTGCAAAGTTACCAATTATTGTTCTACTAAATCTGTTTTAAATTTTATTTCAACATTTCTGAAAACAAAAACTTTACTTTAAGAAGTTATAAGTCAAACTTCTACAGCTTAAAGACAAGAAAATATATTTTAAATCACTGTGCCATTATATAACTCATGGTGCGTAGGGTTTTTAAAAAGTTCTTAAAGGTGCTTATTTTTGATTTTCGTATTTTAAAAGCCCTTAAAGGTGCTTTTTTTCATGGGGTGTTTTTAAAAAGTGCTTAATTTTCCCTTTTCGAAAATAAGATTTTTTTTCTTTACCATGTCGATTTTCGCTGCGTATTATGCAAATGCGAGGTTTTCACATTGTTCTTTTCAACTTTTTCACAATTCATTCATCCACAATCCATTCCGGCGTACCGACGGTCCGTAACGTATGATAGCACCACTCATGTTACATGTTTGATGAAATACTTGGGAGTCCTCATGTGCGTCTACTGAGCTGGGTTCTGAGATTCTTGCACTATCTGCAACTCTGCAGCATTTTGCAAGATAATCTAAATTTCAGGCTTCATTTTCCACCCTCTGATATCGAACCAAAAAATCTATTGATTATTTTATAATGGCTAATGTAATCAATAAAAGAGTTCTTTGCCATAAAGTAGTTATTTTATCATGATCATGTAAAGTTTTTGAGAATTATTTTGTCTTTTGTTAATGTATATAGTGCTTAAAAATATTTTTTGAGTGCTTAAAAAGTTCTTAAAATGTGCTTATTTTTTGTTGAAAGATTTGACTACGCACCCTGTAACTTGTTGTAGGTAATGATTGTTTCAATCACATTAGCTGTTATAATATATTATTTGCTGCAGTATTAGATATCTGATGAATAATAAATTTAGCAATTTTTTTCTTCTGAATATGAATAGGAATCAGTAAGTTGAATTTAAATGCACACATGTGTTAATTGTGAATAGTAAGGTTAAAAAAAAAATGAACAGAACAGAAGCCGGTCTTTTTAATAAAAGCCTGTTGGTCTACACTTTATCAGAAAATGCCAATTTTATTGCAACTAAGAGCTGCTTGTTTGGGAAGTATGGGCGACCTGAGCGCAGTGTTGACCACATTGCCACAGTCGCGCTGTTGCTCACTAAATTGTAGAGCTTTCACCTCCATGACCCCCTTGCCCCATGACTGACAGTTGCAGAAATACTTTACTTTCATTAAATTGAGCACTAATAATCGTAAAATTAAAGCGGATTGGCTGTTCAACGCCGAATATAAAATAAATTAAAATGATTTTAAATTAAAAATTTTCAAATTATAGTATTTTTGATTGACTTATTTTTCCCTCTCTATGATAGATTGACCCACTTATTCTTATATCCGTCGTTGAACAGCCGACCCAATTTTAGGTTTACTAATGTTCAACTCCGTAACCTTGTATTTTTGAACCAATCCAGAAGACAAGGAAACCCTCAGGGGTACCCTCAGGGGTATTGATTTGTTATGAGAATATGGAGGACTTTGCAACTCGACAGAATTAATGTGCATCAGTCACCATTTACTACACGGGGAGTCTTCGGCCGGTTGGGATCGAACCCACGAACTCTTGGACATGGGCCCAGTGCCCTACCAACCAGGCTATCCCGGCCCTAACCCACTTATTCGACAATGCTGGTCCAAATAATTTGGCAGAGGAATGTCCAATAGTTTGGGTCTTTTATTATTGTTTTAATTTTCTGTGTATTTCGCAAACTCGAAAAAGTGTCATTTTTTAAATTTTATATTTCTCAAAAACTATTCGGCCGATTTCGCTCAAATTGTAGATTTATTTTTCTTAATTTAAAATAAGGTCTATTTAATTGGCGTAAAAAAATTTATTTTGATTATTAATAAATTTAATTATTAAAAAATAATAAATAATCACAAAAAAAATTTTTTTTACTTGGAATAAATTAGTACCTATGAATAAAGCAGTTTTAAAACTGTGAAATTTTTTATTATTTTTTTTACTAGCTTCAATACCTCCAAAATTATGTCGAAACACGCAAGGGGCTCAAAATTTCGACCAACAGTAGTTTGTAACTTTCCTCAACTATGGAGATCATATTTTTCATTTCCATATCATATTTCCAGATTACGAAAATTTTGAGTTTCGCAATTCCAAATCCGTCGTAAGAAAAAGTATGTTAATTCAAAGAAAAAACGTTTTCGCGTATGATTTCGTATCATCTGCACAAATGAATTAACATGTTTAAGGCTGCCTTTGAACTATTAAGACTGAGTCTTTATACGTGAAAATCCAATCATTAGATCAAAAGTAGTTATTTAGGGTATTAGCTTTTATTTTTTATTTATTTATTTTGCGCACTGTGTACTTGCAAATTTCGAAATTTGTTGGGTATGCGTAAAATAGTGATGCTTATAGCAATTATTTTGAACATTCTCCATATGAAATTATCAACCTACCAGATCAGATTTTAGAATTGAACTACCTTTGAAACTTGTGTCGAAATAAATATTACAATTTATTTATTCAAAAAGCATTTTTTATATTATTTTATAACAGTCGTTGAACAGCCCACCCAAATTTCGGGTTTACGACTACTAATGTTCAACTCCGCAGTTTTGTAATTTTGAACCCAATCCTGAAGAAAAGGGAACTCTTGGATCAAGTATTAGGAGAAATTTTGCCTTTGTGGAGAACTTTTTGATGGAACTAACCTGCATTTGCGTTACATAGAGAGGAGGACCACTAGAACCGCCCACTATTAACCTGACAACAAAGAGACTCTAACCCATGATCCGTCTACCACTGAGGATATTTCACGTCAGCACTGTGGTCGGTGCAAGCCGGATGTGGACTCGTATCGACCAGCCATCGGCGGGATTCGAACCCGGTTCGGCTCATTGGAAGGCGAAAGCTCTATCCCCTGAGTCATCACGACTCTTCAAAAAGCATTGGATAGAATAAGTACCGAGCTCAAACGAGGACCATTTTGAGAAGCATGAAAACGAAGACAATTACGATTTTTTTTATGTTTTAATGCCTCTAAAAATATGCAAAGTGCTTCGCAAAGACAGTACAGAATACGTATTTTCAGAAACAGCCCTAAATTGAAGAAAAAAAGCCACATATTAGCTGTCCAAAATTAATCATAATATCGAAAACATCAGGACCTGTTTAATTGTTGGCGAAAACAGAAAAGTTAAAAGACGATTATTGAAAACATCTTAAAAATCCAATCGATAACCGTTCAGGTTTCGATGTTTTGTGCATTCTCCTTATTCCACGTGATTTTGTTTTCCTTCTTTAAATATTAGTTTCCAGCTCCAGTGTTCGTGCTTTTTTTTTGTATTCATTTTGAGAAGGATATTAAGGGTGGTCATTACTGAACAACCAGTGAAAGACATTTTTTAAGTCTAATCTTAATTTTCAATTTATTATGAAAGTTTTGTTCTTAATAATGAGATTACACAACTGTACTGAACTATATCATATGATGAAATTCGAAAACAGAAGAAACTCGTTCGTTTATATTAAACTGGTTAGTTACACTGAGATTACTTCAAAATGTTGTGCTACCATTCCCCAAATGAAACGTTACTTCATATTTTCGAAATGCAGTAAAAATCAATTTGAAGAAAAAATAACAGATTACTTATAAAAATCAAATATTGTTATCAGAACAAATGAGGTCAATTCCTCATAGCAAAGAATTATGTAATACGTTTCCTTTTCACCCCAATAAAAACTTTTTCTCAAATTTTCAAGAAAGCTTTATCGATAAAATTATTTTATTTATTTCGTATTTATTTATTGTTATTTATTATTTGTTCCTCTTTTTATTTATTTATTTTTATTGATAGATTCCTAATATTTTCTTTATGAGATTTACTACTTTAGAGTTAAAAACAAATTTGTGTTTAAAGTTTTTTTTTATCCTTCTTCTTTCGTGCGAAAAAATGTACACTCATATAAGTGAAAAATAAAAATAATAGGTGTTTATTATTTTTTATGTAAACAAAGCAGTTAACCTTTTGTTTACGGTTGGTACAACATGTGGACCGCAATGGGTTAATTTAACTTTTTGCTTACTGTGCTTAGTATGAGGAAGCCATTCTGGTCCACTCAATGTACCAGCCATGAGCAAAAGGTTAAAAAAAATAATTGAATTAAAAACAATCAAGTTAAAAGACTTATGGGATGTTTCTCTGCTAAAAATTAAGAATTTATCTAGGCTAATGCTTGGGTTTATTTCATTAAAAAAAAAAGCGAATTAACCATTAATTTTATTGTATTTTCATTTGTTAAAATTTAGAAGACAAAAATGAGTTTATTAGAAAATATTAGCAATCAGAACAAATAAAATTACTCTTGACAGTACCAATAACCTGAAGTACTGGACCGGTATAGCTTGGTCGGTAGGGCGCTGGGCCCATGTCCAAGAGTTCGTGGGTTCGAACCCCGCCGGCCGAAGACTCCCCGTGTACTAAAGTGACTGATGCATGCTAAATCTGTGGAGTCGCAAAAGTCCTCCATGTTCCCATAACAAATCAATACCTCTGGGGGTACTGGATTGGAGATCGATCGTTCTCAGATTCAGGTCAAAATTCCGATCTGTGGATGAATGAATGGATGTATGAATGAGTCCGCCCTATAAACGGGTGCGACGTATGGTGTGGCAGAAGTCGAATTNGGGTACTGGATTGGAGATCGATCGTTCTCAGATTCAGGTCAAAATTCCGATCTGTGGATGAATGAATGGATGTATGAACGAGTCAGCCCTATAAACTGGTGCGACGTATGGTGTGGCAGAAGTCGAATTCTTGGCCATAGATGGCGCCACTGAAAAACAAGAACAATCGAACCCCTTCTGCCTAAACAGGCATACGCCAACAACAACAATCCGAAGTACTTGGATGAGTAGTTGTACAAAAGACTGAATGGATCAAGTTGTGAAGAAGCCTGAGGATGATGCGTAACCCAGGGCTGTATTCATTACAAATTAGCTGAAATCGACCATACATTCCATTATAATGCAGCTATTCAAGTTCCATTAAGTGAGTTTTACAGAAATATTGAGAAAAAAGCAGCTGTTTAAAATTTTTAAGTTATTATTTTTTTAAATAATAATGAAAATCTTTGCTACTCTGAAAATCTTTGGTGGAATTTTTATTTTAGTTACACTGATTGTCGAGTTTTTATACTGTCAAAAAAAAAATGAAATTGCAAATATTAAATCCTTTTTTTCAGTGAAATGCTATTTTTAATATATTATATTTCTGTCGTTCTTAATTTTCTTTTGTTCTTCTGCATTAATTTTTTTAATTGATTTCTCAAATTGTTATTATTTAATTTCTATTAATAATAGTATTTTTTTAAATTTTATAAACAGCTTAATTTCAGCCCCTATTGTTAGTATACCAACAATTTCAATATTATGGGTATGACGGAATTAAATTTTTGAATAAGTCTTCTCGAAGATTTAAAATACACATTCAAAAATATTTGTAAAGTATTCTCCTTTGTTCATATTTGGAAAGAAAAAAAACTCTCTAATAAAAAGAAAATTTAATGAGTTGGTTTTAAAAAATTTATTAGGTTAAAGAAGCGAAAATTAACCAGATTTATAAGACAATATTTGTGGAAAAAAATATTTACACTGAGAATTGAAACTGAAATATAGATTATAATAAATACAAAAAAAGAATAAAAAGCTGCCTCACAACACCTAGTGTCTTTCAAAAATAAAGAATTTATGTAGGAATTACATGTTGTTTAAAAAGGTGTTGCACGTTGAAAATAAATTTGGTATTCAAAGCTTCTTACCAAATTTGTAGTATTTTTGCAATCGCTGAACTCATGGAAACGTGGTTTGTTTCATAGGTGATTGCTTGCAAATAGCTAGTGATCTAAAGCATAAAAGTGATCTAAAGCAGAAGATGATGCAAAATAAAATTAACTAAATTAATGAGAAAACTGTGAAAATTTCGTTAAGAATTAATTAAATTGAATATGACTAGAATTCAATTTTTTATATTTATTTCGCAAAATTTATATGCATACAATAGAAAGCATTTTAATAATTTTTTTAAGAAAACTACAAAAGCCAGTCTCTTTCAAATGTCTAATTGCATCTCCATTTCTATATACAATTTTGTTAATTGCAATGTTATAATATTTCCTTCAAACATACGAATTTTCGCTCGTTTTTTATTAAATATCTATTCCTTTCTACGTACACCTATCTTTTCATAATATCTTTTAACCAGAACAGTTACACAATACAGAAAATCATGAAAAAAATTGTGTAATATCTAACGAATGAAGTTAATTTTTCACGTGTGTCATTCAGTCAGTTTTTTTACGTAACATCAATACGTTTCTAGAAGTAGACACATCTAACATAAGTTCTAATTTTTATTAATTTAATCTTTAGTGGTGCAAAAAAAAAGGAGAAAAATAATATTATTTAGTCTGTTATAATTTTTAAATGGTGTAAAATTCGAAGATAATCTATTCTAGACGTTAGCACTTACTGAAATTTTGATTCATATCCTTGAAATTTTCGTAGCTTTTGTAGTGGACTACGGCATCTAGCGTTAAATACATGAACTATTTTTTTTTAAAGACTGTGCATTGAACGGAAATGCGTTAACGCGTTGTTGGAATTGCGCCATAGATCTAAGCTAGAAGTTTAGCCTCATATTTAAAAATTTTTTCTTTTACGGTTTAGCCGTTAGAGACCAGAGACAACTAATCTTTTACTACCGTAACAAAAGTATTTTTTGTACTTTTCAGTAGTTGATGAATTTTTAAGTTTTTTTTTATTAATAAATTCTATTTGTAATTTATATACCTTGTTTTTTTAATTCTTTTTTTTATAAACTTTTATCTACCAATTACAGAAATGGGAGTTGAGATTGAAACGATTAAACCGGGTGATGGTAAGTTTAATGTTTGTAAATAATCCATTTATCGATAATGTTAATAATAAAATATGTTACCTTTTAAAATTTGCATCGAAATTTATATTTGTTTTATTATGTTATTTATCTTATAAATTGTCAAAAGTTTATGTCTGAAGGACTAAGTTTTTGACATTCTTTAAATTAGATCCACACCCATTCGCTTGCTCTTCGCGATTCACTTATTTATCGATTTTTGCATAAACCTATTACAAATATGATTGATATTAAATTTTTTTTTCTAAACTGCCAGCTCAAACCAAAAAAAAACTTATAAAAGGATTATAAATTTTATATTATAAATAAATTGCATTTGTTTATATTTTCTTGAGCTTCGTTTGATCCTTTCGAATGTGGACATTTTGTTTTCTTACATTTTAAAAAGCTTCTTATGTAACTTCATTGCTCTAGTTAAGGCGGTTATCTTAATTTTGATACCTTAAAGGACGAATGTTTCTAAACTCTTAATTCAAACCACAAAATAGGAAGCTCATAAAGTTTTTTTTTTTTGGATTTTAATTAAATTGTATTTGTTTATATTTATTTGGGCCTAGTTTTATTTTTTCGAATGTGAACATTTTGTTTTCTTGCATTTAAAAATTTTTTTTCATAACTTCATCCTTCCATAAGCAGTTATATTTATATCACTTACAGCAGTTATCTTTATATGGATGCTAATAAGGGCAAATGTTAAGAAAATTTAGTCACTGGTCCAAAGGTTATGTGACTAAAAAATGTCTCTAGTCTGTGCCTATTTTCACATGTCTGTTATATTTTGAAGGAAAAAAAAACAAATACAGGAAAAAAACAAGAATTTATGAAACAAAAAATTTAAATTGCAATCTTTAAACTTTTATAAATTAGTAAAGAAAGCAAATGGCACTTTATATAAATCAAAACTTTATTTTGTTATTATTGAGAAATGAAAAAAAAAGTTTAATTACTTTAACAAATTGAGTGTTATTATTAAAAGATATTGTTGAGACAAGTAATTTTCACGTATATGATGAAGTATGTAATTTTGTAAAAGATACACTGATTAAAACATCAATCTGGAAACTGAAAAACAAATCACTACCTATTATCACTTTTCGCATGATTAATTACATTTTATTCTTTCCTTTGAATCATTGATATTATTTGCTTGATGAGCACACACTCCTCATTCATTAAACAAAATATGATCAGATTTACTATTAATTCCAAGCTGTACCTAGTCAAAATTACAAGTATAAAATGACTTATATTTTTTAGGAATTATTTTAAATTTGATTGATTTTAGACTTTAAGAAACTAATATTTGTACCAATTTTATTTCAGGTCAAACATTCCCCAAAACAGGACAAACTGTTGTTGTACATTATACTGGTAATGTTCTATTTCTGCTTTCTCTAACTTAATTAATTATACTCCACAATTATAATCATGTTTTCTAGTGTTTGTTGTGTTAAATATTTATTTTCATTAAAAATTATGTCCAATTGGTATTTATTTATTGAATATTGTTAAGGGTATTTTTCAAAGCTCTTGTTTATTAAGGAAATTAAAAAACCTATAGTTTAGGTGCCTTTTACATGAAGCAAAGTTATAATTTTAAACTGTGTATATTATTAACTGACAACTAATACTATAGTTATACTATTAACTGAAAGTGTTTTAAATTTTATTAAGCTCTTTGATTATTATACATGCCAGTATAATTTTTCTTAAAAATGAAGCAGTTTTTTTTTTTTTTTTTGAAGTTAAAAGTACTTACTGGCTAACCAAATTTGCTATTAATGCATCTGAATGTTCTGAAATTATTTTAAGGATTAAACAGGGGAATTCTGACTTTTCCTTTCCTTTTATTTCAAGAAAATAGTGGATAATATAAATTTTTTTTTATCATGTGCATATCTGCTAACAGTCATGAATAACTGTTATAAAGAGGGATGTAACAAATATTCGGCCACTATTCTGTATTTGTCCATTCAGCCCTTTTGCCGAATGTTTGACAAAGTATTATTTGGAAACTTAAATTTTGACAAAGTTTTTTTTCTCTGAAATTTGAAGAAATTTAATAAGGAATATTAAAGGCATTTTTTACTATACATTGTTAGAAATTGTTTTTACACATATTTGTTAAACACTAAATCTTGTTAATTTATTATCTAAAAGGCAAATGGAAAAGCAAAATTTGAAGAATTGAAACTAGGTTACTTTATACTAGACCATGAATTTTGTAATGCTGATTTTTTTAAAAATTATATTAATTCAAGCAGTGTTTTCATCATAGAAAAAAAAATGGGTGAGAATTTCTCACCCTTTCTCAAAAACAGGGTNGCTCTTTTCTAACTTCCTATTGGAAGGTGGGGTTGAATGGTTGACCTTGAACAAGCACGCATATGTTAAGTCCTCTTAACATATTACTTCAACAAATTAATGCACATCAAAAAATTAATGTCTTCGTCTAATGAAGCCTCGCTTATGTTCCTCGGTTTACTCTTCTTTATAATACTACAAATTATGAACATAAAAAAAAATTCGTTATATATACCGCAAATTATGTACATCAAAAAATTAATTCATTAGAAACTAGATTTTTTTTTGTCATACTATGTTTTTTAATCTGTACTTTAAAGTAAAATTCTTAATTGTTAACAGTTGTAATTCAATTGTTAAAATATCATTATGTTTTATTAATGTATGCATCCTATCCTTTTTTGGTTTATAACGTGTGTACCACAAATAGTATATGCATGCCTTATGACGTTTAAAACCATTATGTGACCGATTTTCAAAGGAAATTTGCTCATTTTGATATAGCGACCATTTGATATAACGACCAGATTGGGGCAGTCCCGATGGGGTCGTTATAACGCGAGTCAACTGTACATTGTTAGAAATTGTTTTTACACATATTTGTTAAACTCTAAATCTTGTTAATTTATTATCTAAAAGGCAAATGGAAAAGCGAAATTTGAAGAATTGAAACTAGGTTACTTTATACTAGACCATGAATTTTGTAGTGCTGATTTTTTTTAAAAATTATATTAATTCAAGTCAATTTCCTAGTTTTTTCATCACTTTATGTCTTGAAAATTGAGAACTCTTTTTTTATTTGTTTCCTTTTTGCTTCTTTTTCTTTAATCACTATAATGCATCATTTTAACGGAGCGTTTCTTATACTTTCTTCTTTTACTGTCACTTATTTCCTATATGGTAAGATAAGTAACAGGCAACCTAGAAAACTGATTCTCCATGTTTATGTTATATTTCAGAACTAGGGGGAAAATGTTTCTCTTTAGCTTTTTTCGTTAACTCTTCTTTTTATCAGTATTTTATTGCAGATTATTTAAAGAGCCTATCGAATGAACGCTATTCTTTTATGGCCACTTTTTTCCTTAAAATACGGCAATGTGAAAAATTAAATTGAGATTTTAACGTTACATCTTTCATTCAAAACTTAAGAATGACTTTTGTTTTAGTTTTAGCTTTTTCAAAATATTTTTTTTTGCACGCGTTTATTAGACTTTAAACTTCAATTTAAACCATTGGAAAACTGAGATGTTTATGTTTAAAATTGTCTTTCAAAAATTAAGATCGATTTTTATTTTTCTATTTTGCTTTTGTATATAATCTGTTTTTTTTTTTATGTGCGTTTTTATAACAGTGCTAATGGGCGTTTTCATAATTTTAAAAGCATTTCTGTTAGTTATTATCTCTTTTAACGTTTTATGAATAATTTTTTTTCCAAAAAATATTATTTTTAGCACTAAATTTTTGTTTTAAGAACTAAGACTTTTTTTTTCTTTCTATTTCTTGTTTATAGAAATGGAGTTTTTTTTCTTTTTCAATAGCTGTTGGTCATTTTTTTTTAAAATTTATCTTAAATATTTTTAATAATCTTTTTCATTTTGAACACTTTTATTCAAGTTTTTTTCCTCTTTGCCCCTAATAATACGGCTAAGTTTTGATTATTTTTCAATAGCTACTGAACTTATTTATATAAAAAATATTTATTTATGATTTCGTTTTTAAAAAAACGAAATGTTGCTATTCGGTATTCGGCGCATATTTTTAGCGGAATATTCAGCCAAATCATTATTTGTTACACTCCTAACTATAAGAATAGCTTATTATTTAAACAAAGAATGTGTTAACGCTAAAATGTTTTCGTGTAAACTCAGTGCCTATGACTAATATTATCATTAACTAGAAAGATCATGATGAATTTCTAAAGGGCTCTGTCCCTAAACTATTTCAAATTCTTCTTCTTGTTATTAAGTCAATAATTTTATAATTTAGGGCTGCCTATGATTTGAAATTAAAGATGATCATTTATTTGTTGATAGGTGTTACCTGATCTGCTTGTGAGAAGTTGTGTTAATGGACTTATTTCTAGTGCTTTCTTATATCTCTTTGTTTTATCAATTTTTGTCACATTTAGGCTTTGTGTTTAATAAAAAACTCGTGCAGTTTTTTAAAATTTTTTTATTCATTATATTCCTTATATCAGTGTTTCCCAAAGTGTGGTACGCGTACCCCCAGGGGTATATGAGCAGTTTAGTGGGGGTACGCGTTCTTATGCGAAATATCTATTAACTTTTATTTAAAAACAAAGTAAGCCATGAAAATTTACGATTACGCATTTTTCTATTGGCTATTTTTTGCAGAGTTAACAGTTAATAATTAGTGGTGTCAGCAGCCAGTTGTGATTTTTAACTTTTGTGCAATTTTTTTATTGTGAAAAATACATTAAATTTTTTACAAGTTGTACACACAGCGTTACGAAAAATTTTGAAGGGGTACACAAAAGTTATAAGTTTGGGAAACACTGCCTTATATGTTAAGTTTTTAAAAAAAATATCCCAATTAAATTTTTTATGTCTGTTTTTTGTATTTTTTTTTTTTGTACTTTGAAGTTTTATTTTATGTTCTGTATTGTTTTAGGTACATTAGCTGACGGGTCAAAATTTGACTCTTCTCGAGATAGAGGTAAACCCTTCAAATTTAGAATAGGTAAAGGAGAAGTCATTAAAGGCTGGGATAATGGTGTAGCTCAAGTAATTTATGTTATGTTACTTATCAGATTCTTCTATTCTTTCCTTTTTTTCACTACTATATGCAACAATTAAATTTTTTTTAGATGAGTGTAGGACAGCGTGCAAAATTGATTTGCTCACCTGATTTTGCTTATGGCTCACTAGGACATCCTGGAATATATCCTTTTATTTTTAAACAGTTCTCATTTCTAATTTTTGAAAACAAATTTTTACTTTTTGTCAGATTCTTGAAAGCATGTGGGTGTGTTAATACAAATCTGGGAGTTAAGTTTTTATTTTATTTTAGAGCTCATGATAGCAAGTTTCACATTGCCTGAAGTCTTATTAAATGTTTTTATTATAGACTTGTGAATATATATTATTATTCGATTTTATCTTATCTGTTAATGTTATACTCTTATTTTTGATCTTGTGTTTTAATTTATTGATTTTGAGCTTTTAAGGGTTACTGGTGAGAAATATAGGTCTCTTTATTAAATTATTTATGAATTTAATTATTTAATCAATTGCTAATTGCATTTTTGTTTTTTTAATCTTAGAATATTTACTTTTAAATTATCTTAAAAAATTTTCAATGTAGACTCACTTTAAGGAGAAATGTACTAAAAATTTTGGAAGTAAACTGTAATTTGCTAAGTCTTGTGGCAATTCTGTTTATTTATCATTAACTTAGAGTGGCAGTTAACTGTGTAAGTTATTCTGGTTAATTGCTAAAATTGGAATATTTCCTCTAGTGTCTGATTTTCCACTTTTTATTGTTTCTCTCTTTTTCTATTTTTTCTCAAATTTTTTTCTTTTATTTTTGTTATTTTTTATTAAATTATGAGAATATTCAGAAATAGCAACACTGCTTAGTTTTTTCCAACAACTACAACTTTTTAAAATGTTTACAATGTAATAATTATAAATGTAATAATGCAATAGCTATCCTTTTCAATGGGGCTATTCACTAATTAATTACTATTTGGAATTTCTCTTTTTTACTTATATGATTATACATGATGTAGTATCAAAACTTTACTCATAGCCTAAGAAATGTTGCTAATCAATATCCATTATTTCTCCAATGTTCACAGGTATGTTTTTTTTTTTTTTTNTTTTGGTCATTACATGCCTGATAAAACTTTTGAGTATCTTTCAAAATTATTAAATTTTATAAAAAAAAAAAAATTCCTAGATAATTTTTTTTGCTTCATTTTTATGTTAATTTATTAAATGTGTCTTTTTTACCTAGAAAGACGAATACGGCAATTTAGCCCATTTAATTTGTTTTTTGTTGCTCCGTAATTTTAACAATAACTTACTGAAAGTATGGAATATTTCTAACTTTTCATAATTTGATTCAGTTTACCTCCTCATTTAATCATTTAAATCTTAGCCTTATAGAAATGTGCTTATACTTAAAATGACTGAAGGTTCTAAAGTGGCAGCTAGGTATTTTGGTAGATATCCTATTACCCCAGGTACTTTTGGATCTGAGATACCCTTTGGTATATTATATGAGGTGCTCCAGTTTCATTAATAAAAGCAAGAGTTATTTTAAAGCTATCTCTATTATTTATAACGAAAAGTCAATTATATAAGAAACTAATGTGCATGTATAATTGTCTAGCCAGTGTTCCGTTTAATCATATATTTTCATTAACCAAATCTAATAAAATACTATAGAATTTCAAATCGGTTATGTTTTTATGAAATTAGTTCTGATTTTATTTTAAGATTCTGGGTATCTAGTTAAATCTTCACACAAACAAACTGGAAGGGCCAAACTGGTCCTTTCTGTCTTATCTATTTATAGACCAATGTTAAGTCTTTATAGTATTTGTCTTACAATAAAAACTGCTATTGTGTTTCTTGAGCTATGGAAATTTGCGGGAGCTAAAAATGTGTCCATGAGGCAGTATTTTTAACTTTATTTCATGGTTTTTTTCCCCCTTTAAGATAAGAGTTTTTATGAGTAACTTATGAAATGTGTTTGTAGATACTGAGAGGAGGTTGGAGGTTTTATTTTAACATTGGAATTAATATTTGAAATCTGTATTACATGAAACAAGATATTATGAAATTTTACACTTAACTCAAGCTTACTATTCCACCGAATGCCACTTTAACATTTGATGTAGAGCTTCTGAAACTGGAGTGAATGATGATCATGTTATTCTCATTTGTGCATGGATTTAGAAGTGCACACCAATATCCTAAACAAGTTTTATTTCCATTTCATTTGTTTGCTTATTGTTTGGATAAGAAAAATTCTTATGTTTCTGCATTTTTAAATCAATGTATGCTTTTATTTCTATTTTTAACATTAAGGTCATTTCATAAGTTATTAATATTTTTTTTTTCTCTTTTAAATGAGAGATAATTTTGTATTGTTTTGTATTTTGTTTTATTTACAGTATTTCACCTAACAAATCTTGGCTGATTTATATCTTGATGATACCATGTTTCATTTGAAATTTTATCTGGAAAATAAGATATTTTTGGTTGTATAATCCCATATAAAAATTTAATGTTTGTGCTATCATTATAAAAGCAACCTATTTATAAATTAAAGTTTTTAAATTAAATGTTTCAAATTTTGTGATTTCTTGATGTGTAGATATTAGTTTATTCTTAAAAGTATGCTTAAATTTTGCTTAATATCTTTGTGCATTCGTTTTCTTGTAGTAGCACCTAATCTTAAAGCATTGCATTTAAAACTATGTAGGTTTTGTTTTATTTTTACTATTAAATATATTAAATTAATTTAACAGTGCATTTGTTTTGCCTTCTATTTTTCTTTTCCATAAATATCTTGTGATGGTTAAATTGGGTGTGCTTATTTCTAAGTATGGTAAAAGTGGTATGTAGACACTTGTTAAAAGTAGGGTTTCTGTCGAATCAATATTTTCTCTTTTATTGGAACTTTGAAGATTATTTTTAGTTTTACCTATGCTTCTACCAAGTGTTAATCATTAGTTCTAAGTATATTTATTAATCATAAATTATTAAAAAAAAATTTTTTTTTGATGCTTGTAATTAGAAAAATTAAAATGCTTTTCCTTGTAGCTAATATTTTATGTAGTCCTTGTTATAGTGTTTTTCTGGGATGCTAACCTCTACAGATTTTACAAGTTAAATTACATAGCTAATAATGAACTTCTTTGAATAATTTGTATTTGAATAATTATTTTAAAAGGTGTGGGATATTTTGTAAGTTGAGTGTTTAAAATAAACAGGAACTGTCGGAAAAGGATTAAAAGATTATAAATAGATTTGGGATAAAGAAATTGTTGATTAAGTAAAGTTATCTGGTTGGCATCCCTATATTGTATGCTATTTGTTTCGTTATAACTAATTAGTGTGTTCTAGACATCTGCTAAGTACAATAAGATATTCCTCGAATCTTATGATTTATGTGACATGTGATAAATTTTCGAAACAAAATAAAAGTGAGGTGAATTTATTTGTGTATTCATATCGTGGTCTTGTGATTAGTAAATCTGAATAGGTATAGATAATTATGTAATTCCATTACCTGCAGTAAGTAAAAAAATAAAATCTCTGAAGTATTTTCTGCCAAACATCAAGGATATATGCAATTTTTAATTTAAAATGCAACTGATTATTCTAATCTTGCACTATGAGGCCTTTTTCGCCTGCATCAAAACAGTAAACTTTTTATGTATTTAATTGGTCTGTTGTCAGTGAATTGTAGAATTGATATATTCATGCCTATACATATGAAATGTTTTTGTCTGTGCATTTTGTCAGATGCTATGTACCCATTTTTATGAATATAAATAAAAAAAAATGTCCCTCTGCATTTCTATTTTTTTTCTTCATTTGTTGTATTATTAATTTTATATCAAGAAAAATAATTTAACCTCCTGGCTAGTTATGTTTTATTCCAGATTTCTGACTGAATTAAAACTCCTGATTTACTGTAAACCATGTTGTGAATTATTGAGGTTGTAAAAAAAAAGGCTAGAGCAGAAGTAAAGTTAGCATTTTTTCCTTACTCATTCTGAACATAACAAGAAAAGTAGAGGATTTGTCAAGATCAAAACTAAAGACAGGCTAATATTTCATTCATCACAAAGCAGTTTGGTATAAAATATTTTTTTCTATTCTTTAAAATAGTAATCTTAATGTGTCCTAGAAATCTGCAACAATGCTTTGTGGTTTAATAATTTTACATTTTCAATAGTTAAAAAAAAATTAATGAAAATATTTGCATGTCCAATATATTTGCTTATGTGGTATGAGATTTTTCCTTACCATTCTGTTTAATTAAATACAGTCAGGTGTTATGTTTGTGAAAAAGAGAGGCATTTTTAATTAGGATACCATAATAAAAAATAGATATTTTACACTTAGCATTGATTTGTCTTATTTTATTAGCTTTGCTATAAAAAATCTTACAACGCTTTAATTATTTAAATTCTCTTTAAAAATCAAGGCAAATGATGTTATTTATTGTGTGTGGTTAAATTTTTTTTTTATAAAACTGTCAATTTTAAGACAACTAATACATTTCTTGTTGGATTTTCTTTTGATGCTATTGTTTAGGTACTGGTACTCATCGTTTATAGCCTACAAAGACTGTTAGTAACTGCTTTTACTAGTTGCCACAAACTCAGACCTGTGTATATATGTATATCGCTGATTCAATGCTTCCATTTAAAAGCCTTCGTTCTTAAAACCAGGTTGAGTTGAAGCATTGGCCTTTGTCGTAGAACCAGGTTGAGTTGAAGCATTGGCTATCCAAAATTTTACCGTTGTCCTCATAATTTTTTTCATGGCTCATTTACAATTTTTTGAGTACATATTGTTATATGTTATTAGTTATTTTATTAACATGTGTACATGGGAATACTACTTTGAAAATTATGTTAAAAAGGTAAAATTTAAAGTAAAGCGAAATTTAAGGTAAATAAATATTTGATCAATCCTTAGAAAGTATTTACACAATCTTCTCACCATATCCCAGTAGAGGAGGAAATGTATTGTTTCTTGTTCACCTTGATTCTTGAAAATTTATTTCTTAGAAATAAAAAAAATAAACAAACAATTCTTTCTTTAAACAGTATAAATATTCGGAAATTTCATAAAAAGAAATAGCTCAAAACCAGTTATTTTTTAATGAAATCCAGTTGGCAATTTTAAAGTGCTATTGCACCCATTGACATCAGGGTTTTCGACCCACCCAATAAAGCCCAGGCTCAATTTTTTTTTTTATAAACATAATTAAAATAGATTAATAAAGACTAAGATAAATAGATTTAGGGGTTTCATATTTATCTTAAATATGTCGATTTTGGAATTTTCAAATCAAAACTTAACTATAAATGCATAGTTTAAAGTAATTCCTAAATCTACTAAAAAAATTGTTAAATGAACAGTAGTTCTGTTGTTAGTTGGCCTGCAAGAGGCTTACTTTATAACTAAAAAATGAAGCTATAGCTTATAAATAAGTAAAACAGAAAACTGTATATTTCTTTAATCCCAATATTATGATTTTATTTTTGCTCAAGGAAGGAAGGAATTAATTTAAGAATCTTTTATTAATACATACATTAAAATTAAAACTTTTTTTTATTTTAATTCATAACTTAATTATTATTTTCGTATATGTTTTCTTTTTATTAAAATTCTCTGTTAAATTAAAAATTAAATCTGAAAAGTGTTAAACTAGGTAATATCTAAACCCAAAGAAGCTGAATAAAACCCAACCGGGTTGTTGTTTTTTTTTTTNGGTTGGGATTTTTTTTTTTTTTTTTTAAAGAAAAACTTTTTTTAGACTGATTGACATTGAAGTTCTAAGAGCTAAGTCTATAAGCTTGGTAAGAGTTAGCCAGAAGCGAATAGGCCCGTAGCCCCAGCCCCTGAATTCTTTAGGGCTTTACAAGGGATCTCTATATCTTAAGAAAATAAAATTGTTCTATGAAATTTAATAAAAAGTAATTATTGATGTTTCCAAGTGTAGTGATTTGAATTTTATATTTAGAATTATTAAAAACATATTAAGTATTTTGAGAGCAAAAAATAGAAGGAAAAAAAAAATTTGTTATGTTGTTTCCTTCAATACCACTCACCAAACTCCTTAATTTTATATTTTGCCTCAAGCCACGAATGAACTATTTATAAAACTCTTAAATTTTCCTGGTTTATTATTACAAGTTTGGGAAAAACAGAAAATTACAATTCGTTTTTTTAAATTAGTTCTTACTGCTTACTTAACGTATAACTACCTAATATTATATATTAACATGATACATACATCTAGTACTTAATATTTCATACAGAATGTTATTGATGACGTAGACAACTAATAATTACTTTAGTAAAAAATTAAAAATTTCAAAAAATCTTTTTTTTCTTTTTCGAATTTTTACTTAATTGGAATTACAATTCATAGAAAGTTTCAATATACCTGAATGTTGGGAAATTTTGGTATTGGTAGAGTCCCAAGTTACACCATGTCTTAATCCAGCGTTTCCCAAACTCGTGACTTTTGTGTACCCTTTCTAAATTTTTTGTAACGTTGTGTACCATTAATAAAAAAATTGCACAAAAGTTTAAAATCACAACTGGCTGTTGACAACACTAATTATTAACTGTTAATTTTGAAAACAATAGCCAATAAAAAAAAATACGTAATCGTAAAATTTCATGACTAGCTTTGTTTTTAAATAAAATTTTTTGAAATTTTCGTTTGTTGCAAGCGATTCCGCATAAGAAAGCGTACCCCCACTAAACTGTTCCCATACCCCTGGGGGTACGCGTACCCCACTTTGGGAAGCACTGTTTTAATCCAACCCTGGAGTTAAAACGAATTGGGCAGGCTTCACTTCTACCATTTAAGATTGTCCCGTATACACAATCCCGTAATATATACAGATCGGTGATGTATGTGGCATATTTCTATACAAATTTCCTTTATAGAATCAATCTAACCTGCAAAGTTTGACACGAGGATCTATGGTTTTTATCAAACTAAAAGAAAAGACATTTGTAATAATGAAATTTAAATATTTGCATTCTAAAAATCTAAAAAAAGGTGTGCTGTGATCACCAAATCTTTCAAAATTATTACATTTAATAAATTTTTTTAATGTGTGATTTTTTAATAGTTTACAAATTTTTTCGTGTGAAGTATTAGCACTAGTATTTTTTCTAAATCTCCCAAAGTTGCGATCTAGTTCAGCTTTGCTTAAGGGAAACAAAATGGATTAAACTTTTTAGTCACATTATGACCATTCAACATCATGACTAAATTAGACTCACGCGAAAGATGTAGATCTCTGAAAACAAGTAGACCTAGAGTTTTAGAAGAATTTCACCAAAATCTCATATTCATGAAACCGATTTCTAATGTTTCATGACAAAAATTTATTTTTTCAAACGATATTTGTTTTCCTTACCCATTCAAACGATATTGATTATTCTTTTTATTTATTTTTTACATTACTAAGATGACGCTGAAAGTAAGTTTATACGTAGAGTATTTTAAAAGAAAGATATATTGATCAGATAATTTAGTTACATTCGTTATGTTAGTTATATTTAGTCGTTTTTTAAAACATTACAGAAATTAAGTTATCTGTAATTATTATTATTTATTGCTAGACAAGTTTTTGAAAAAATTTCTTGTTAGTAATTTTACGTTGATTATACTTTTTTAAGTACAGAAGTGCTTATTTTTTTCTATAGTAAAATGGAATAAAAGAAACTTCCTTTTTTAGAATTGATTTTATTTAATATTGAAAAGTCGTTTATTTAAAAAAAATTTTTTTTTTTTTTGTTATGAGTTATTCGACCGATTTTGTTCAAATCAAGTAATAGTTGGAATCGAATATTTTTGAAAAATCTAATATATTTGAAAAATTTCTCATAATTGCATTATAGATTAATAATGTTAGTATAAACTATTTGAGAAATACTCCATCATCCCAAAGTAATGTATTAGAAAAATAATATTTTTTTTAAGTAGACTTCGAAAACTACTCCATTATTCTAACAATTTTTCTATAGAAAAAGTTCTAATCCAATAACTATTCAATGAATTCTTATTTAAAAAAAGTATTCTTCATTGTAGACTACGAAGCAGAAAAGACTACGAATGTGGATAATAAGAAAAGGCGAAATTTTACATCTAAGTAAAACTACTTCACTTTAGAATTTTTTTTTTTAAATATGTATGATTTAAAATTTTGAAAAAATCGTTATAATTGCAGGGTTTATAGTTGTCCTGTTTTCCTGATGAAAAATAAGGCTTTTTGTTCTGATAATCCTGCTTTCTAAGAATACGGATTTTAAAGTAATGGATTTGAGGAATCAGACGATCTGGATTTTTAATCAGAAGTCGTTTTATTTTAATAATGCTTAGTAATCAACAGTTCAGATCATATGTAGGGTGGGGAATTGTCGAATTTAATTTTTTTTTTGAAACAGATGATTTATTGGAAATTGGTTTCATGATAAAAAAAGAGCATCATATTTTCCGAAAGTCCATATATAGCTAGAAATATTTATAGATAGTTTAAAAAAAAATATTTGGGTGCCATATGTTAAAATTCCATTTATTCATATTATTTTTTTTGTAGAAATTAAAAAAAAATTAGATTCTCCAAAACACGCAGAAAAGTGCTTTAGATTGTGCAAAAATCTGTATAGTTAAGTAATAACACATATGTTTTAAAATTGGGGAAAAGTCCATGTTGCTTTTCTTTTTTAGGGTACAAGAACTTATTACACTTTCCGCACAAACTTGCTTAGTTTAATTAATGGAGTATGTTTATGAGTTAAAATCTCACGGGCATATTTCTAAAGTTTTGATTCACCAAATTCATTTAAATTAAAAGTATGAGCGTCATATTTGCAGTATATACCCATAGTAATATTTATGAACGAATTTTTTAAAACTTTTTTTATGTATTTAACGTAAAAGAGACAAATAGGCCAGTAGGTATATGCTTTTGTTGCAACTTTGCAAGAGTTAATGGTAATGGTGAGTATGGTTAATTGTACTTCAGCAGAGGGCATGGTACGAGCCTGACCTGAGGGTCACGTCACGTTTTTATTTAGTTCTAATTAATTTTTGGATGCATTTGGTGACATTCTCCCAATTGTTTTTGTCTATATATTATTTTATTGAGTTGCAAAGTAACGAATTCGTGTGAAAGATACTCTATACTCACACTGAAGCTTTTCTAACCAAAACGATTTTGTATGTTTTCTCTTCATAAAACTTTATTATATACTTCTTTTTTACAACAATCTTATGAAAACCAGGATAGATCCGCGTTTGCGTTGAGGATGCAAATTAATTGTTTCTATTGAACTTTTGAATACTATCCCTCGTATTCAGTTACTGAGCATTTTTCATTAATTTATTCTATATAAGCACTACCTACGACTTGAATTTGATTTTTAAAAAAATAATACTTTTCTCTTTCTTTCCCTTTTTTGGCAAAGCTTTTATTTTACCATGATTTGTATTTTATTTTCAATATCATGACTAATTTTTTCGAAATTTCAAATTTTACTTTGAATTTACATTTTGCATACAAGAATCAATAATCATCTTCTTATAACTCAATGGTATTCGGTATCTTTGCGTAGCTTTTCTTGCTTCTTAGCTTTCCTCAGAAGTCTCGATCTCAACTTCGGCAGCGTCTTCTGTCTTCTTCTTAGCAATAGACTCCCATTTCTCCAAATTAGACCTATTGATCGACAAACAATTTAATCATTGCTAAATTATTATCCCTTCAACAATATTTTATAGTTAAAATTGTATAATAATTATAGCATTGTATTATTCCAAATTTTAATTTTGCATTTATTGTACTTAAGGACATTTATTTAGCAGAGCTACGAATATCGTGATTGTAAATTACGATGCTATAGGAGAATTATGAACTATATACCGTTCATTTTGTGCTGTAATTAATCTTAATTAAAGAATGAAATAATTATGGTATTTGACTGATCGGTACGCTCCATAAACAGCTATAAAATTTAAAGTGAAAGTAGATGTTGACTTAAGGTCGGCTCTAAGGAGGGCACCGGGTAGCCCTCCCGATTTTTAGATATTAGAGTTTTAATGAGTAGTGTTAACGTGCACTAATTGATTTCTGTGCTTTTATTTGAGATATCGAGGTATGATAGGTGCCATTCTTATTTTTTTTTGTCAATGTATTTATTATTTTATGCTTGAATAGTTGAGAAAAAATGACATGTTCAGCGCCTAAGTTGGAGGAGGGTTCTTTTTACATTCCCGTAATTTTTCTTATCTATATTTTACAATGCGATCGATGAAATTTTTTTTCTTTGTCACAATTTTAAGCTTTAATGAGCCTGACGGTGTTGCTGAAAATTTTAAGGCACTAGTTTGACCTTGGGGGTCATGTCACATTTTTTACTTTGTATTTACTACTAATTATTATTTTCCAATGCGAATGGTGGCACTTTTCTAATTATTTTTGTTCGTATTTTATTTTACAGAGTCGCAAAGTCGATAATTCGTAAGATATAGTTAATTCAGAGCAATGCTTTTAAAGTCAATAGGGTCAGTATTCAATATAGAGCCGAGAAGGTGGAACAGCTGATCACCGTTGTTGCTATTACGAAATATGATACTCTAGGCTGACCTAGAAGTCTTTCTAAACAAAACGATTTTATATGCTTTCTCTTTATTATTTAACTTTATAAAATACTTCCTTTTTACAATTATCTTTATCTTGAAGGCACAGCTATTTCATCTATTATTATGAAGTTAAGACAACGAATTATTACGAAGGATTATTTTTACTGACAATAGCTAGGTTATTACATGACATCTTAGTTTAAAAAATCATTTATCATCAAGCAATTTCATTTTAATCATTATTATTTTATTATATTTTATCATCATTACCTACATCCGTTCAGCATGGGCTTAGATTCCGGAATTAAAGCATGTAAAAGCTCATAGCATGGAATGCAGATTCCTTTCAAAAATCCAACCTGTGAAATTAAATTTTGTTTAAAAATCTTTATCTCATTTAATTCAACGAAAAAAAGATGTAATTCAAAATGGTCACAAAACAAAACTGTCGTTTTTGATTTCGTGTATATCGCATAAAGCAATAAGCAAGTATGATTTGTTGTATTAATTTATACCTGGCTAACACTTTTAATGTACTCTTTTTGAATTATCATCATTTTGTTGATCAATGGTTGGGGGCGTCGTGAAATTAGAATTAAGGACTTGCAGAAAGAGTCTAGTACCGCCTGAGATATTCAGAATAGCTTGTCATTGGTGCGACATCAACCCAATACTCTAAATAAATGTTTAAGCACACTCACACTGGTAGTGACCCACACTCACTTTTACGCATGACTCTTACGCATTGAATAAAATAATAAATATTTATTTTTTTTGCATAGAATTTATTTTTGGATTAATTCCCGATATATGGCGAAATACGTGAAACATTAAAATGTCCAAACTCTAAACCGCCCTCTTGACCAAACTATTGGAGCTATATTTCCCTGATTCTGGCTACCCTTTATATTTTGTGGGTCAGAAATCCAAATCCGCCAAAAAGCAAGTATGTTTATTCAGAAAAAGTGTGTTTTTAAAATTAGAAAGAAAAAGTGCGTACTTTTAAAATTACAACTCCTCAACTAAGTAGAGGTATGTAGTTTCTTATGATCATTTTTATATTCGGCTATAGTACTTTTTAAACAGTACTTTTTTAACGTAAATCCAAATTGAATAAATCACATGTCCGAAGACTTTATGTTGCATTTTCATCTATGTTTTTTTTTCCTTCCCAATTTATTTTTTAAAAAAGAATAAATATTAAAAAATTGCAAATTAAAATTGCGATTTAAAAATTTGCAGGAAAAAGGATCCTGCATGGAATAAATAATGTTTACTTTGCTTAGATCAGGTGTCTTAACAATATTCCGGAGGTTTAAAAAATCATTCAGTGGAAATTAGGAGATCGAAATGGGAAACCAGTTATTTATTCCAATCAAATTACAAAATTCGTGACAAAGTTTGTCAAAAGATGGCGCTGTTAGTCGAGAAAAAGTATTTTTCAATGAGTTCAAAATTACTTACCACTGCAGCAACAACATGATAGAGTAGTTTGAGGACAAACTCAACAGACGCTTGGGCAAATAACCCAGTTGAATCGGTGTGACATTGCAGCAAAACATATTGTATAAATGTTTTTCTAATTTAGTGAAACCATTTACTGGCGAACTTCGTGTCTAATCTTTTTATTTGAAGAAATTGAAAACAATTGCTTTCCTAAACAGAACTCTTCATTTGAATGATTTTTCGAATTTTCAGTGTTTTTTCGAAGCCGGGGTACTTACTTTCAAATGCTTCAATAGTGGTTTTGAAATTCTAAAGTTTGATTTGACTCCCAATTATTAATATTTTAAATATTTTTTTTAACTTTCTATTTTGTTTATTTATTTTTTTATTTTACAATACCTGCGAATCGGGCTGTTCACCACTTTTGCTTCGGTCCATGATTGGAAGAGGCTGCATCCCTTGTGATTTTTCAACATCTCCCTGAAATCAGGACAGTTTTTCTTACGAAACAATTTAAAATGAATTCCATTAAAAGTTGTTATTTGTTTATAAACTGTAAAAATACGCATTTTTTATTTCTCATAAATTCAAGGTATTTTTTAAATATAAAGAAGAAAAAAAAAGTTTTGGAATACATTTATATTAACAAAAATATTTATTTCAGAATTCTGAAAATCGCAATTTCAAGTAAAATGAGGTTTTGAGAAATTGCGTGGAAATTATATTTCAGATGTCAAGCATGATTAGTAAGTAGAATAGTAATAAATTATTTGTTTAATTTGTTACATTTATGTTCTAATAATGTTTACTTACCTTACACATCACACTTACTTGATTATAAAACTCCTCAAAAATTACTTCAACAATTTGTTTTTGTTGATCCCAGCCCTTCGAACTTCCGCATAAGTCACACGCTGTCATTATCAAGGCTTCCAACAATAACCTAAACATTACACAAGCAACTTTTATGTGTTTTGTCTCAAAATTGGCTCAAATTATTTTTTAGGGTTTGATAGGGAAAACAAAATAATATTATAAACAGACATTTTAATTTGGGTAAAAGTTGTGTTGGAATTAGGACTATGAGAGTTAAACCCATTAATGCTTGGCCATAAAAAGTCTATTTATGAGAAATACCTAGATTAAAACAAAAATGGTTGTATTTATTTATGTTAGCTGCCATTTTGTTAAAAAAGGCATTGTGGTCCAAATACAAATAATTACGTAATTAATACATTATGGCATACATTACATATATGCCGTTACATTACATGCATTATACATATGCAGTTTAGAGAACGACTTCGTTTTATAAAAATGGAATCCAAAAAAAAATACTTTTGTACTACCACTTTTCCCCAGTTGTGACAGATCTATTGGTCCAGTATCACAAAATCGCTGGAAGCCAGCAACTAAGACAACGCGTAAGCGTACACTTTCCGTCACTTTCATCACTGGTACAAAAGTGAATGGTTGTCAGTATTATGGGAGGTCCATAATACTGACCCATAATACTCGCTGGCTCGTACTGTCTGCCATTGAACTCAGCAAGCCGTTATAAGCCCAGCATTTGCTGATTAAAAAGCACAGGGAAAACGATTGCCCAACACTTCTTGATATGTTGCCGATCATCGTGAAGGAATCAGCAATTGACGGCCTACAATCTGTACGTATTTATCAGCATCCCTCCAGCTTTGTTGAGGGTTACTAGAGGTCATTGACATATTTATAGGAGTAATTGATAACTCCAAATCTAATTATTTTTATCTAATCTTGTGAAAAATATTCATTTTGTTAATTAACAATAAATATCTATTTTATCTGGGTAATTAATATTTACTTAAATAATTTATTAATAAATGAACTAATAAGATGACAATTTTTTAAAAGTAAAAGTAATTTTTTTAAAATTATTTTTCACACCATTTGATTCGAATTCAACAATAATTCGANATTTTTTAAAAGTAAAAGTAATTTTTTAAAAAAATTATTTTTCACACCATTCAATCCTTCAGCCTAGAGGATGTGTCTATGCCCAGTCCAGGGATCTATGGAAACACCGAAAAGCTTGGTATTTATTACCGAAACACTTTGGTAATGATTTTGGCAAAATTAGCAATAAACTGTGGTTTTATAATATGTGATAAAATTTGATAAATGTGGTAAAATTTGGTAATTTTACCACGTTTATCAAATATCATTGCCATATGAACGGAAAAAGTACAATTGAATGACTCAAATACCGTATATTTTGGTTGGTTTTATTAGCCAGAATTATTTATTTATTTTTTTATAAAAATGTCAGCATCAAAAAGTACGGTAATTTTACTAGATTTTTTTTCGGTGTATAAAAAATATATAGTACCAGCAACTAAAAACTTGACAAGATCTTCATGTGTAAATTTTTTTTTATGTATCACTATAGGAAAATCAAGAATCAATGCTCGAAAATTTTCTGAGGATACTTGTAAAAATTTAAATTTTAAAAAATTATACATTAATCATGATCGTTTAAAATAATACATTGATCTTGATACTTCACCTGTGATCTTGCGAATCCCAATCAAATAGATTACTCTCAACAATTTGGCTGAGTTTTGCCTTATTTGGAAAAAATGATGACAAATCTGTTGCCAAGATGAAATTTTTGATATTGTACAGTACCTTGAAAAGAATGAATAAAAATAGAAATAATTAAATTTGGTGTAAATTTTATTTAAATTAATGCTTAAAAATAATTAAATAATCTCTCGCTTTGCTCTTGTGAATTTTTTAAAATCCAGTTAATTAATTTTAGACTTGCCTACATGGTATTTGCGTTTGCTTAAAATATACTGAAATAGTGCATAAGTTGTACTATGTATTATACTTTACCTCGTTTTGCGTGGAAAGGACAGTTGAGACCAAATATCGTAAAAATTTGGTATAACCTTGCAATGTTAATTTAATACATTTCACTATAAATGAATTATGAGACGTGGTGGTTCAGGGGATAGAGCGTTCGCCTTCCAATGAGGTGAACAGGGTTAGAATCCCAGCGATGGCCGGTCGATACGAATTCCGCACCCGGCTCGCACCGACCACAGTGCTGACGCAAAATATCCTCAGTGGTCGACACATTTTAGGTTTGAGGTCTCTTGCTGTTAGGCTAAATTTGGAATGTTTTCGTGATTTTCCTCTCCATCTAACGCGAATGCCGGTAAGTTGTATTAATAAGTCATAAAATGTCAATTGTCAATCAAATCATAAATGTCAATTGGGGGAAATTGGCCACAAAGGCCAATTTCCCCCAATACTAGATCTAGGAGTTCCCTTGTCTTTTGGATTGGGTTCGAAATTATGAGGCTGCGGAGTTGAACATTAGTAGTTGAAAACTCAAAATTGGGTCGGCTGTTCAATGACGGTTATAAAATATAACAAAATTAATAAAACTTAAAAGTATTCTTAAAATATTCTTAAAAATTTTTCAACATACTTACTTTCTTATATTCAGATGAAGTAAGATTACTTAAAATATTGTGCCCGTCTTGCTAGATTGAATAAAGAAAAAACAGTAATTAGAAGATTTATTAATTAGAAAACTATATAAGCATAGCAATTTTGTTTTTCAGTAATTATCACTGTTAATGTGTATTTTCAGAAGGCTTGTAAAATATGAAGGGAAAAAAACTACACAATAGATGTAGACATTTAAGCATGGAAAAAAAATAACTCTATTGAAATTTTGCTAATTACTATTGAGGAATGCGGGTGAAAAACATTAAAGCTTATTAAATTATTATTAGAAAATGAAAAGTGATAAGTGAAGCAATTCAATTGGTGATCAAATTGGTTCAAATAGATTTTGATATCTATACACTTGCTTTCCTTACTAGCAATTTCTTTAATTTCGATTAAAAAAAATTATTTTATTACTTAGTATTAATTTCCGATCATCAATCAGCATTTTTTTCGCTTCATTTTGATAGTTTTCTATAAATATATAGGTATTAAAGGCTGTTATAGTGGTATATCCAGTATATTTTAGTTTTATTAAAAAAAATATTTATCTATTTTATAGTTTTTCAGAAATGCGCAAAAAATACTACTTTTAATATTAATCATAAATTACTCGCGTAATCATTTTATTGAAATCATTTGAGCATAATTGCATTTTTGGCAGAAACTATTGAATATTATACTAGAAGGCATCCTGTTCATTCGGCTAAACAACGCCCATAAGTGCTTCGCATCCATCATTTTTCTTTTTCTTTCTTAAAAGTCCATATTTTCCCATAAAACACTTTGTTTATAAAATATATAAGTATTATACCATTATTGTAACAACGTTTTATAGCGAAATGAACAATTTTCTGGATTTGAAAAATATTCAACTTTATTTGAAAAAAAAATTTAAACTTAGGAACACATAATGTACGGCATAATAAGAAAAGATTAATAAAAATTAATTTTAGTCGTTAATCAATATAAAAGTTCAAATAGAAGTGTCATTTGCCTCTCTTGAATTAAGTTTTTAAAAAGAACTTTGATATCGAAGTTAAAATTTATATCTGGCAGCCTCTAATCTTTTTTGCTGTTGCTGTTGCTGTTACTTTTGATAGGTATTGAGCTTACAATAACTTTCAATACAGTAAAATTTCAACAAAAAAAATGCTAAGTTTATAAGTATAAGTGATCTTTTTAACACTAAGAATTTAACAGCTTGATATAAAATTAAATTTTTTTTCAATCCATTGTTCTCCCTGTTACTGCCCTAATAAGTTTTTTACACTCCATTGCTGTTTCAAGTTTTTAATTCTTATAGCTTTTGCGCAGCAAAACGAAACGTAAAACTAAGTTATTTAAAGTAAACAAAGTAAGAAAAACTTTGCGATAAAAGCACTTAAAATTGCAATGACTAACAAATTAAAATTTAAAAATAAAGAAACTCGTGTTACTCATAAATAAAAATGCCCTAGGTCAAGAAAAAAAAACTGCTTCTGACAAAAATATTTCTGCATTTTCGAATTTAGAATAGGACATATATTAATTTTCAGTAATAAAAAAAAGCCTTTTTTTTTGGGGGGGGGGTTGGAAATTCAAAAAAAGAACAGAGAAGATAAGGGGTTAATTTCTGAATTGACAATCGAAATATATTACCTGCAATATAGAGACGGTCATGTTAAAATGATGATGCTCCAGTACAGACGTCGAGTATATGGAAGCTAATGGGGAAGCGAAGCTAACAAGAAACTGGTTTGTCTTTCCTCTGTGATCTAGATCATGACAGAGGCAGGCGACGTATAGAGCTAGTTCCTAGAAAGGTAAAAATTATTTGATTTGGAATTGTTTCTTATTAGAGCAGGGATTACCGAAAAGTGGAGTAAAGCAGGTATAAAATTTTACTTTTTTACCTTCCACTTACTAACTGTAAACTGGGTATAACTAAATACTTCGTCGAACACGAACTGCGATAAAAATAACGACATTTTCCGTTATTGAAATTACTCGAGGTGTGATGATATTGCTTATATCTATGAAAAAAAGCCTCATTTTGAACTGAGTTGAAAAAAATTTTGTTCCTCTGTTAGCTCTTTGACGTTTTATTCGGCTTTTACTTACAGGATTGATACACTATTTTCGGAAGAAAAAAAATCAAATTATTAGACATTTTTTTTAATAATTTTAAATCGTTTGGGAGCACCCGGCATTTTATTAGTTTCGTTCTTTTTCACTTATATGTGAATTCAAGCAGTGTCAGTCATTTAATTTCCGGGTGCCCTTAAACTTTTCCCCACCCTTTGGTAAATCAATCAATATTATGAACCAAAAAAGAAAAAAAATGCATTTGGCTCTTACTTGCAGGATATTCCGATTTATATACGATTTTGGGTAAAAATAAAATAATTAGACTTTTTTTTAAATCAGTTTTTGGGAGCACCCGGTATCTCATAAAATTCATTCTTTTTCACTAATATATGTAAATTTAAGCTGTGTCCGGCACTCGTCGAAAAAAGGATTTAGTTTCCGGGTGCCCTTAAACCCATTCTTAGATGGTTCAGTTAATATTATGAACAGAAAAAAAAATGGAATGCACAGCAGTTGCATTTGAATTTCTTAAAATATTTAAATATAGAAATGTCATATTATCAAAATGAATTCCATGCAGGGGATAGCCGTGACTGATTTACTGGTCAGAACTGAATAATAAGAGCTAATAATTAAAATACTTATTTAATCATTGAATAATAAAAACTTTTTGTTTTAAGAAGCAAAATAGCATCATTTACCTCGAGAGGTTTGAAGGAAGAATTACTTTTAAGCAAAGCGTAAACTGAATTAGCTACACTAAAACCATGTGTCCAATTATGGTAAGGAACTCGGCGGTAGTTTTTACGGACAGTCAAAGCAAAACGCATGAGAGAGTCCTGGTCAATTTTTACGAACCTAGAAGTAAACCATTGATCAAATATTTAAAATATTTATGAAAGAGGAAGATGCATAAAATAAAATGTCTCTTTGAAATACAACCTACTTTTGTACATTTGGGAGATCTTGTAGCATAAATATAGCAGCCAAAACCTTTTCATCAGAACTCAAAAGCTCAGCGTTAAAGTCAAAACTAATGAAAAAATAAAAAAACTACTTTTTTAAATAAATTAACAACTAATATAAATTTTTAGATTGCAATGTTTCAAATATGAATTATTAGAGTAAAAACTGCTAAATTGCAATTTCGGTTCAGAACTTCTTGACAGAATTAATTCTGCCGATGACCATTTCGTTTTTATCCAATTATAGTTATAAACCAAGTTATTATAGTTATAATTATAGTCAATTATAGTTATAGTTTTTATCCAAATATATTGGAATAAAGACCAATAAATTCAAAATTTCTTTAGCGGCTTCTATACTTTGCAAATTTTTTTTTCTTTCATTTTTATGACACAAAGATAAACAGTTTTAGGTGTTCGTGAAGACGTTAGCGCTAACATTTAAAAAAGATTATAAAAATACATCATGTGTCAAGAGAATAATTAGTTAGTTACATAGTGTTTAAGTATTCATCTGTCATTTTATTTATTTATTTACTTTTTTTTTTCTCGAAATGTAGCAATGATAGTAGGCAGTATTCAACGCTTGGTGTTTGTTAATTTAATCTCTTTTTAATTTTTAACTTCTCTTCTGCAACAACTAGAAAATAGTTTTTGCAATGTCAAACAGGAACATTTCATAATTTTCTAAAATATTTATTAAATACTTTATTTGTGTTTATTTGTATATCTAAATACTTTATTTATACTTGTATGCTCATTTTGGTTCATCCAATCAAAGAACGCATTTTTAGTGGTTTTGGTTTATATTCGATTCTAATATAAACTTTACAAATTTGTCAATATTTTCAAATAAAAAAACAGGCAATTTTTTTTCTTTCTTTCTTTCTTTTTTTAATTATTAGTTTCAAGGTGCGATTTGAGCACATGAATGGATATGGATTAAATATCGAAGCCAACGCTAATAAGTTCGATTTGCTTTATCTTTAACTAATTTGATGTAACTAGTCTAATTATGAAGCCCAATAGTTGAGTGGTAACGCTTCGCGACAGGTTCAGGGTTCTATCCTGGGACCTCGACTCAACTTATCATCCATTCTATGGGTCGATGAAATAAGTACCAAACATGTTTGGGGGCTAAACCCTGGGAGTTCCGCTTTCGGTTGACCATCCACTCCGCTCCAGCACATCAGACCCTAGGGTCAAGAAAACTGGTGTGGGCACAGTAGGGTATAGTTTACTTTTTGTCCAATTATATCAATATAATTAAAGCATAATTTCCAGACATTCTGCGTATATCAAAAGAAGTGGCAAAAGTAGCACTTACTTTTTAAGCTGCTCCACATTTACGCTTAGTTTTATTTGTTTGAGTGCTTTCACTTCATCTTCACGGCATGTATTATGATAAGATAATATTTCCAGTGCAACTTTATGTTTTTGCTCAGACCTTCGAATTTTCTCATACAGCTAGAATAGTTTAAAACATTTAATTTTTATAGATAGTGATATCAAAGGTTTTCCGTAATCACCGATATTTAAGTGAGGAAAAAAGAAAAATATTATCTAAAATCTGGCAAATCACCATCGAGAAAGGAGGTATTAAAAATATCAGAACCAGTTTGTTTGCATGATAGAACTTGAAGGTGCTTCTAATGGTCACCATTCACATTCTCTCGGTTTTCTCCAGCAATAAAATATGTTTTAATGTTTCGAATCTGGTCTTCCTCGTTAATGATTCGTCAGTTTATATATATTCAAATATCAGTTTAATGGAGCTATCCATTACCAAAACGCATTACAAGATCGAAATTTACTATGTGTTTTGAAATGATTAATTTATCATCCAATATTGATTCAGAACAAACCATAGCAAATAAATATGTTGTTATCATGGAATAATTTGCATCGTATGTAATACGATAACTATATACTTAAGTTTAAAATTGACTTATTAACTACAGAATATAAAATTAATAGTAAATATAAGCTGTGATAAACAAGTGTTTTAGCTTAGTTTTTGCATTGATACAAAAAACAATATTGTTTATTTTATTTGGTTGTCTTTCAAACCACGTGAAAAAAACAGTCGCGCTTAAAGAAATCATTCGAGGCATTTACAAGCTTCTTGGTTCATTTATTAATCATTCCACTTTTTGGTTTACTATTTCAGCATTTAATTTAGTATTATACAACTACCCACTTATATTTAAATGGTGTTACCAATTAATAGAAAAACTAGTTTCAAAATAAATAAATAAAAACTCTGAATAACTTTTGTTCTAATGATTAGATTTTCACGTGCTCTGAAACTCGATCATTGCTTTCTATACTGAAAAGGGACTGAAACAGTGAGACACCCTATCATGTCATCTGTTTAATTTAGTACTAGAGAATTCAATTAGAGTCTGGTATACAAATTCAGAAAGCAATTGTTGTTAAATCCTTAAAACTACTAGCATTTACAGACGATATCGTGGGAAGAACAAGGGCAGCTACAGTAGAGGCTTTCTGTGCACTCGAGACAGAAGCAAAAAACATAGGATTGTCAGTCAATCATGAAAAAATTAAATTCATGGCAATAACAAATAGAATCACATTTCTGCAACATCTGAAAATTAATGAATATGAGTTTGAACAAGTAGCTCAGTTTAAATATTTAAACACAATAGTAAATAATAATAATAATGAGATAAAAATTGAAATCAAATCAATCAACAGGGTTAACAGATGCTATCATGGATTGAGAAACTAGTTGTGAAACAAGAATATAGTTATATAAAAACATATAGTATATAAAAGTATATAAATATAGTATAGTATATAGTATAGTATAGAATATAGTATATAAAAACATAAGTTGTGAAACAAGAATATAGTTGTACAAGATATTAAGGAGACCAATAGTTTTATATGGCAACGATTATTGGGCAATTAACAAAGCAGACGAGGAGAGACTGATGAGAGAAAAATATTAAGAAAAAATGTTTGTGCCTGAGAAAACGGAGACTGGAGAATTCGTTACAACCTTGAATTAACATCAAAATACAAGAAACCAAATGTTGTAAAAGTGATCAAGGTTTCTCAAATCAGCTAGCTAGGACATGTATTTCAATATAGCGTTGAAAATCCTGTTAAAAAAACAACCTTCCAAACAGCCAGAGAGAAAAATAAAGAGAGGAAGACCTGGAACAAGATGGTTAGATAGAGTACAGAAGTGGTTAAAGGATTTGGAAGTTAACAGATGGAGAAATATAGCATCGAATAGAGCTAGATGAGGTAAATTGACTGAGACGGCCTTGGCCGGTAACCGGCTGTAGTGCCTAAAACGAAGAAAAAGAAGTATGGCCTCAGAAGTTTGGCCAGGAGAGCGGACGAAGTTTGTACCCTTTAATGTTACCCAAATTGCTTCTACCTCCCATATTTTGATAGTCTGTAATCCAAATCCATCGGAAAAGTTTGTTCATTCAGAGAAAGCACGTTTTTGTATCTGATTTCGTAACTTAAAATACTGTCTTCACTAATTTATTAGCATATTTAAGGTCAGGCCCGCGAACAATTCAGATTGAGTCTTAGTGCGAGAAAATCAGATCATAAGAACAAAAGCTATTCACGTTGTTCCGTTTTTTTCCGGCACTGTACACAAAATGTAATAATCACAGACAGATTTTTTTCCTTCTAAATTTAGAATACATTACTCTTGCGTGGTGAAGAGCAAGTCCACAGTAGCCTGCAAATGTTGCAAACGCCTCTTCATCATCTTTTGTAAAAGCTCCATCAGATTTATTGACCATCTGAACCACCCCGATTACACTAAATTATAAAAATAGTATATTAGAAACTATACAAGAAAATTAGTCAGCATTGTTTATAATATTTAAGAATTCGATTGCGCGGAGCTGGAACTTCTAATGCTAGTTTGATAGAGTTTAAAATTGTTAAGATGTTTCATTTGAGATAATTTTAAAATTGGGGATAAATTGTTGTTGTTTTTATTTTTTTTCATTTCGATTTTTTTTAAAAATTTATTTTTATTGAATTTCTACACAGTTGACGACACATTTTCCCGTGACTGTATAGTTCGCGAAAAAAGAACAGCAAACATTAAATACCTTTTCAAGTAATGATCGGATCACGCACGAGAACTCAATCCTAATATTTCGAGAGCCTAACCTTAAATTTGTTATTGATTAGAGCAGATGATGTTTTCAGTTACGATATCAGACACAAAAACATTCTTTTTTTTCTTCCCCCCAATAGATTTGGATTTTTGACCTTCAAACTATGGGGGTAGCTACAATCAGTAAAAAATGGTACCCATAGTTTAGCAGGAAAGCTGTCGACAGTTTGAGCCATTTAATTCTAATTCTATAATTTATAATTAATTAATTAATAATTAAAAAATTCTAATTATTAAAATTCCATAAAAAAAATTCCATCTAAATTCTAAAAGTCTATTTTTGCGTACTTCCCCATACTAATTAAGCGTACAAAAAAGTTTTTGCACACAATTAGAAAAACGTTTTTATCCTAAGATAAAACAAAAGCCATTTTAAAAGTTGTTTTTTTGAATTATTTATTATTTTCCGTTATTTAATTTACTAAAGAAGGCATACAAACTGTCACGTTAATTTAATCTGAGTAATTTTAAATGAAAAAATTTAAATGAACTGGTTCAATAGTTTATGGAAAGTAAAAATTTAAAAATACGATTTCTTAGAGATGGCGAAATGTGCAAAAAGTGAAATTATCATTAAGTGGTCAAAACTTTCAATCGCTTTTCTGCCCAAACTATAGGAACCATATTATTTAGATTGCGACCCTCACCTCATATTTCAAGGCTCAGAAATTGAATTCCGTCAAAGGAAATGAATAAGATTAAATATGTTTTTGTGTCTAATTTCGCAACAGCACTACTAATTAATTATCACATCTAGGGCGAAATTCGTGTATTATGAATAAGATTAAGTCATGGTACGGTGAAAATCAGATCATTAGATGAATAGTTATTAAGGTATTCACTTTTTTAATTTTTATACACACCATGTAAAACATTCCCTGCCTTTGAGAAATGGGGCTGAAACTGCAAATAAATTAATTACCCATATACTCAAGTTTTTTAAGATTTCGTATTCACATTTTATCTATTTTTTATGATACTGATGTTACGTATTATATGGGATTTCAATTACTATCCATTCTATATATTTATAGAATCTTTGACAAAAAATTAACTTAGTAAATGTATAAAAAGTAAAATTTCAAATAAGGAAAAATAATCACATCGTCATTAAAATCTGACTAAATATTATCGATGTTATTCACAGTGAAGACAAGATTAAAAGCATTTTATTCGCAATTTTAATTATAAGATAAAATTGCTGACTGAAAGTGCAATTAATAAAAACTTCTTTTAGATTTCATCACAGATTCAAATTGGTAACTATGTTTTTGATCCTGCCTTCTCTGTGATTGATTTTTATAATAATTCATCAACTAATTTCTATATTGATTTCTATAATAATTCATTAACTAATTTCTATATTGATTTCTATAATGATTCATCAACTCTAAAAACTTTTGGATTTTTCTAACTGAAATATTGGCTTGAGATCCATATAGTGTATTTTACAATTATTTTATGACAAGGATTCTAAAAACCACGTTTTGAAGTTGGTAATTAACGCATGGAGATTGATATATCTGAAAATTAAATGAATGCGCAAAGTACAGAAAAGGAGAATGTTCCAAAAAAAGAAAAAAGACGGTATTTCCTTAAAGGTAGTAACACCAAATGTTCCAGTATAGGAAAACTCAGTACCTATATTTTTTATAATAACAATAACTAAGTGAGCTTTCACATTTTGAAAAACATACTAATTGGTCCTGTTATCGTAAACGAAAAAAAAATTTGATGCAAATAATTTTATTTAAAAATAAGACTAAAATTAAAAATTACAAAACATATTTTCGAATTTTTTTTTAAAAATTAATTACGATCTTATAGCTGTATTATAGTATTTACTTATTTAAAATTAAAAACATTTTGAGCTGAAAATTAATTGTGCAAAACCTAAAAGCTTATCATACCAATTCGTACAAAATTTCAGAATTTTTCTATATTTGATCATTAGTTGATAATTAAACATGGCATGAACAGCTAAATAATAATAATCCATTAAATAAATATTTGTCAGAATTAGAAACTAAAACATTTTTTCAATTAAAAAAATAATACAAAAAGTTAATTTCGTAAAAATATTTTTTTAATTAAATTTCGGTTTAATTCGATAAAATTCAACAATCTGACTTATTTCTACGATAACAGAGACTTAAAACGTAAAATGAGAAGAAAAAAAATTCTGGTATTGTACAGTTTACAATGGCATTTCTGGTGAAAAGCATAATTTTGGTTTAAAAAACCAAAACAAGTGGTATTTTAACCATTTATTTGGTAGTTTTTCTCTTCATTTGGTTATGGTTTAATAAAAGATGCCTAACTAAGAATGTAAATTTAAATAACTAAATGGCTTTTATACCATGCTCTAAGGTATCATGACCAAATTACCAAATTTCACCTCACCTGCCAAATTTTATCACACATTATAAAACCATATTTAATTTTACCAAAGCACTTCGGTAAAAATTATCGGGCTTTTTGGTGTTCCCATAAAGCCAGAAACACGGTAAATTTTACCATTTTCTGGTAGTTTTGACCATACTTTTTTTTCAGTGTACGAATAGATTTTTTTAAAATTATTGATGTCTTAATGAAAAATATTGAAATTCATTTACTTTCCTCTCGTGAATATTGGCATGCACAATAGGTTCTTTGTATTGTATCCTGTCCTCTGATCAACTGATCTAAAATTAACACAAAATAAAAATAATTAATTTTGTTTTATTTTCTGTAATTATTTTTTATTAATTTAAATCATAACACCATTAGTATCTATTAAGTGCCAACCATAGCTTGTCTCCAAAAAGTTTTTCATATTACAGGATTTTGACATTTTAGTTTTAGTAACAAACTTGTGTTTCATCAACTGATTAAATCACTATACCAACTCACACCACCTATACTATATATATAAAAAAAAACTGGATCTAGTTATGGTAAAAGTAGCACAGAAAATTGTTACCGTAAAATCACTGAATCACTTTAATTAAATAAATATCAGTGTAAAAATTACGGTATAATATTTTGCAGTAGAAACCAATTTTACGGTAGAATGGGTTTTATTGATCTGCAATTTTTTGTAGTGTACGAGGCAAGCTGGCTTAGTTAGTGCAATTTTGTAAAAATAAAATTTTAAATATTCTTTATCATTAATTTGTAGTCACATTACAGCAATAGTCTTATTTGGTGTCAATAATACAGAAAAAAAATTATGAACCAAAAGCAATGCCAACTTACCGTATTCGATCTTAATTATATTTTAATATATCTTAATTATATTTCTAACTGTTAAGTAATTGCGTTGAAAAGGTTTAAGGGGTAACTGAAGAAGAAAAAAAAATTGCCATAATAATTAAAATAAAAGAAATATGGCAAGTTTAAAACAAAAAAGTTTTATAGCACGTTTCAATGTTTTATCGAATATCGTCTTTAAGGAAATACAATTTAATCGAAAATCGTTTAAAAGATAAGCATCTTCCAATAAAGAACTAAGATATTTGTTACGAATTTCTGCCTGACCAGAAGAGGAAGTTGTAATCACTCACAATAATTCTGTAATCATTTATGTGACAGACAATGGATTGAACTGAATGGCTCATTGGCGAGCCCCTTTTCGTATCATATTATTTTATTGTTTTTATTATTAAATTTGTGATTTTAATAAATATGGTTTCTTTATTCAATGCACCCATTCGCCACTGAATCATTCTGTAACAATATTAAAGGAAGAAATAAATAAACAAGATAAAAAATTGAACAAAAAAGTAAATTTTTATTTTCTGCATTTTTGTTCTCCAAAGCATGGAGTTCTCCAAAGGTCCAGATAATTATTTAGTTTGCTTTGATTTTTGTTCCTTTTCTTCAAATAATTTTGATAAAATTTGTTTTGTTCGTCTTAATTTTTTGATTTGTGAAAATTATGACACATTTCTAAGAGACAAAGGAAAAATTTTCTGATTTTTCATATTCGATATAACTTTATATTTTTTTCTCTTTCTTTTTCATATGATTGTATTCTTTTCCATAATGTTTTTTAATATTTTAGATTTTACCTCAATAATACTTTTTGTTTAACAAAATCATGCTTTTCTTGAATTATAAAAGCACATGACCCAATAGTAAAAAAACCTAAGTATTTGGTGGGCATCAAATTCTTGAATTTGACAAATTTTCAGAATCCGGTACATCTCTATTTAAAACTATTTTGTCTCTCAGGAGGAAATGTTAAAAACACAAAGAGTTTGCTAAAAACTCAAAACTCTGTAACTTCAAATAGAAAACTTAACTCTCAAGTGCAAAGATACTTTTTAGACATAATAACATTCTAAATTAGATCACTCACTTTAATTTTAAAATTTTGTCAGGTGATTGTGGATTGTAGTTCTATGAGAATAACTCGCAATGTTTATTTAAGAAATTTATAGAGACGGTAATATAATTTCATCTTTTCATCATTACTAAATCATTTGCAACGGAAATCTTCTTGATTAATGTAATAAAAAATTTCTTCAATCTTACGAAAAAAAAAAAAAAACTTGGATTCCGAAGCAATTTACAATTACAATTATAGTAAAATGGAAATGGATGATGTTGATACTTAATGCAGTAATTTGATCCGGAATTATTTAAGTGTTATTAAAAGTTAGATTTACATTTACAAAAAGCATATTTTATTTCTGAATGCTCATTCATAGCTATAATAATTGATAACAAGAAATAATCACAAGTTTGAACGGTTAAAAATAAAATGAATAATATTTAATTTTACTAACCGGTTAAATCTCTTATCGTTATATGCATCTGAAATATTCAGAGACTCTCCCGTCATCGCTACATAACCAGCAATTCCTTTGCCTATGGGAAATCTATAAGACAATATTTAAAAATATCAAAAAACAATATAAAACTGATAAAAAAATTTATCACAAATGTTTCTTAAAGGGTTCAGTTTTTATCTCTCTTAAATTGCATCAGTGAGAAATTTCACTTAAAAAATGCCTTATCATAAATTTATCATATAGCTAATAACCTTGAATACGAGACTGCAAAAATATAACTAGCAGTTACTAAAACGAAACATTAATTAGTGCTATCAATAAGCAAAAAAAAATAAAAAAAATCTCTTAGCTTACAAAAGCTCAATAAAAAAATAATTATAATTTATGTTGTGCATAAAATCGATTAGCGTTAAAAAAGTTACCTCTAAAACAGACTTAATTTTTCATATTCATTGTACAATTAATACTATGTTTTAAACTGAATTTAGAAATCATGAAATCCAAGTTAAAACTGAGTCCTATACTGTCGTGCAATAGTGGAAAAAAAAATCAACATAAGCGGTAGAAAGTTCAAAATTGAGATTTTTATGTATCGCATTTTATTATGATAAGCTAAATACTGCGAGAAAAAAAAAATTTCTTTTCGAAAACTGATTTTTTTCCCTTCAATTTTCTATAATTCTATTTTTGTTTTGATAGTCTTAGCAATAGAAAGAAAATAGTTGTACAGTCGCTTTTCTCGAAATCGATCACACGTCAAAATAAGCGTTTTTGCATGATCGTCAGCGACAATGAATTTAATTAATTCTAATCCGTCCTTTTTAGTTTTAAATATTATTTAGTTTTTAGAAATGAAGGAATAACAAAATGTAATTTTAAATGAGTACACATTACACGCATATTCTGAGCCCAAGTCTGCGGATTCGATGCTCGGCCCAGACACCGGATTTTCGGGATGCAGAAAATCCTCAGCTGCCATGTCGTATGATTATGCGGCTTGTAAAAAATCCCTGGAGTGCCTTATTGGCTCTTGGCATTTCCGGCAAAATTAAATTCCTAGTGCACTTTAACATCCAAATAGAGTCTCGGTACTGCCATCTTGTGTGGCAAAAAATAGATGTCCGAATTAACATGACCAACGGTATCTCACCCATTGTGGTGGTCCTGAAAGAGTGAATACCACCTCTGGAGAGCGCACTAGGTCTGCTTATCGGCAAGAACGATTGTGCAGCTCATTGGAAATAAAACAAAAAATAAAAAACATTACACGCATAAATAAAGTATATTACTTTATTTGCTTTGGAATTTATCACGAACTTAGTAGCTTCCAAAATTACAAAACCTCCTGGAATTAATTAACTATGGCAAAAGTTTATCTTTTCATTTGAGGAATGCATATGATTTATAATGAGAGTATAAACTATAAAATTATATAATGTTTAGTGTTTTGAGTGTTTCAAAAATTTAATTCTGAAAAATCAATTAAAAAAAATATCAAAAATGCCCTATTTTTTTCGTTTTTGCTGAGTGTTAAAAAAGTGTTGTGTGCTAGAAAATTATTAAAAACCTTGATAAGTGAATGAAGAACAAATTTATCAAAATTAAAGCAATCTACTTTAATAATAATAATAAATGAAAATGAATCCCATGAAAAGAAATTACGTGCTAATTTATTTATCTGATATGTGATAAGCTTCCTTTAATCGCCTCAATTAGGAAACCTGATGAACAACGAGGCTATCGAGATGCAAGACAAATGGAAACATTGCAAGGGCTTAAGACATTTTTTAAAAAAGTATTTAAATTGCTTACATAATTCGAATAATTTTGAGCAATTTTTAATTTTTTGTTTAGTCTTCTTATAAATTGGAATTCGGTCAAACGTGGACCAAGTTTAAAGGAGAGGAGTTATTGTTACCTTATTTCTTCAGGATTTAAATCACTGTCTGGCATTGTAGAAACTTCGTCAAAATCATTTTGAGAGCTACTGACATCGAATATTCTGGCGTACAGCTCGTGAGACTTTCCATCCACCAAAAATAGGGAGGCTCTATCTGCACTCACGAGTTTACGAGCGAACATCTAAAATTTATTTAGAAGAGAAATATGATATTTGAAATCATTAAAAGTTCTTAAGAACAACGATTTTAATAACAAAGATTAAAAAAATGTATTAAGCACAAATAAAGAAGAAGCAGCAGAAAAAGAAGAAGAAACAGAAATGGATGAAGAAGAAGCGGAAGAAGAAACAGAAATGGATGAAGAAAAGGCAGGAGAAGAAGAACCAGAAAATAAGTAGAAGCAGTAGAAGACGAAGCAGAAGAAGAAGTAGCGGAAGTAGAAGAATCAGAAGAAGAAGAAACAATAGCACCAGAAGTAGAAGAAGTAAGAGGGGGGAAAAACAGAAGGCCGTTTTACAATATTGCAATAGCTAACTTTTTCTATTTACGCTTTTTTTGATATTTTTCTTACTTTATTATTACTTCAGCAAAAAGACAATCCCATTTAATTTTAATAAATAGCTTATTTAAACATTGCAATAGATGGGAAACGCAGGAAAACGGTGTTATCCGCAAGTTTTTCATATGATCAAATAGCTAATTTTAACGTCAAATAGCTCATTTCATAAATAAAATCAAATAGCACATTGATACTTTTAACTATATATATTTTGATAAATGAAATTTTTTTAAATTATTTTTTACGAATAGAGGCAAAAATTCTTACTGTCTAAATTAATGATATAATACGTTTTATTGTTAAACCTCCCAATTTTCATTATTATATACTATTGTAATTTTTTCTATATATGCTTATTCATACTATATTCATACTATTCTTATCGTATAAATGAATCATGTAATGTCTTATTATGTCCTGATTTTCATAATTCAAACCATAGTAATAAGAATATAACGACAAAATAGTACTTTCATAGAACCATAAAAGCACTCCGATACAGTAAAATTGGCCAATACTACCCCCCCCCCCCNCCCCCCCCCCCCGTTTTATCCAGACATTTAAAATATTTACCCAAAGTACGATGTTAGCATAAGTATAAGATATTAACATGGGAATAGATATTAACTCAAAGCACATAGAATGTTGTTCAAAACGTTATGTCAGTTGGTACTACGATAAAAGTCCCCTGTAACTCCGTAATTTCTTTTTTGAGCAGAATTGCTCACAGTTTACACTATTAGAAATTTTGATTTTTGGTTGAATTACAGTATCGTGCAATTATGCCACTATCTTATAATCCTAAGTTGTACTATTTTATGTATAAATGAAACCATCTTGGGTTTCACACATACTATGGCTCAATTTGAACGGGAAAATGGTTCAATTTAACTTTTTTTTTTTAATGTCTCGGGAAGCTGACTCAATATTTCGGTGCCGATTTTTCTGAGAAACGTACATTTGAAATTATGATGAATGATAGCTGATAATAATGATAGCTGATATATGGTAGATGATCGTATGGCTTGAAATCAAAGCTTTACGTTACAATTCAAAGCGAAAGGACAAAAATAAATTTAGTTAGATTACAATACTTTGTTCAGCAGCAGTTAAATTTTTGCTCGTATCACAAATCTAACAGCAAATTAAGCAATTATTAAAAAAAGAAAAAGAAAAACCATTGTAGTTTTTTTTTTTTTGAAAAATTGAATTGCTTAAAAAAGTTGGAATTTTTTTTTTCGTCTTATAACATTTTAACGACGTCTTCATTTTTACTTTAACTACGTAACTTTTTAACATCATTAGCACTATTACCATTTTAGATTCAAATAAAATACTTTATAACTAAACGTTCTTTTACCCCTTTCCTCTCGCTCCTGTCAAAACCACGGAGTGAACTTTCATGTCTTATTTCTCGTGCCCGTAATATTTCCGGGCTGGAGCGCTCAAAAGTAATGCATCAAAAAGGTTTGAGTATATCCAACTCTTGTTCTCGGAATTTTTTCATCTCTTATTTTACACACTAGATGGCTGCACAAGACTATTTTTAATGTAACTGGAGATAGTTTATTTTAAACTCGATGTCAGCACTATCTAAATATATGTATTTGTGACATGTATATCGTAATCTTAGCTCAGCTAATTATGCTCTTTGTGAATACTCGTGGCTCTTGCTTTATGATAAAATATTTTTTAATATTGTGTGCATTAGGGAGTCAGAGTTACATGGACATATAGAGTGCATATGGAGTTTTAAATTTCAACCTAAAAAAATTCCAAAAATCAAAAATGAATACATCTACTGTACATATGCCTTTTTTATGTATATTTTTTGAATAAAAAAATAGGCACTTTTATGACCGTTTTTTTTTAAATTAACCGATTGTTAAGGGGTTAAATATCTTATTATAATATATTTCTATTATTTTAAAAAAGTTTTTTTAAAGTTATTTTTTAAAGAATTATGTACTCGGACAACTTTCATACAGGGATTCCTACAATTATTAGTGAACACTTTGTGTAATTCTATTAGTTAAAAGTTTTTACAAAATGTCTATTTGATCTAATAATGATTAATGAAAAATATTTACAAGCAAAACTACAGACGTAATTCTCTTTTCACAAGTAAGCGTATTCTGAAGTGTTGCAGGCTTGAAGAAATTTTCAAGGACTGTACNTTGATACTTAATGCAGTAATTTGATCCGGAATTATTTAAGTGTTATTAAAAGTTAGATTTATATTTACAAAAAGTGTATTTTATTTCTGAATGCTATAATAATAATAGCTATAATAATTGATTTAAAAATAATCACAAGTTTGAGCGGTTAAAAATAAAATTTATAATATTTAATTTTACCAACCGGTTAAACCTCTTATCGTTATATGCATCTGAAATATTCAGAGACTCTCCTGTCATCGCTACATAACCAGCAATTCCTTTGCCAATGGGAAATCTATAAGACAATATTTAAAAATATCAAAAAACAATATAAAACTGATTTAAAAAATGTATGACAAATGTTTCTTAAAGGGTATAGTTTTTATCTCTCTTAAATTTCATCAGTGAGAAACGGTTTTCAATTGAAATTTCACTTAAAAAATGCCTCATCATTTATTTGTCATTTAACTAACAACCTTGAATACGAGTAGATAGACTGCAAAAATATAACTCACAGTTATTAAAACGAAACATTAATTATTGTTATTAATAATAAGAAGAAAATGATTGCTTAGTTTACAAAAGCTCATTAACAAAAACAATTATAATTTATGTTGTGCATAAAATCAATTAGTGTTAATAAAGTTACCTCTAAAACAGACTAAATTTTTCATATTCATTGTACGATTAATGCTATGTTTTAAATTGAATTTAGAAATCATGAAACCCAAGTTAAAACTGAGTCCTAAACCGTCGTGCAATAGTAAAAAAAAAAAAAAACAATATAAGCTGCACAAAAAATTTAAAATTGAGATTTTAATGTATCGCATTTTATTATAAGCTAAATATTGCGAAAAAAAATTTTATTTTCGAAAACCGATTTTTCTTCTTCAATTTTCTATAATTCTATTTTAGTTTTGATAACCTTAGCAATAGAAAGAAAATAGTTGCACAGTCGCTTTTCTCGAAATCGATCACACGTCCAAATAAGCGTTTTCGCATGATCGTCAGCGACAATGAATTTAATTAATTCTAATCCGTCCTTTTTAGTTTTAAATATTATTTAGTTTTTAGAAATGAAGAAATAATTAAATGTAATTTGAAATAAGTACACATTACACACATAAATAAAGTATCTTACTTTATTAGCTTTGGAATTTATCATAAACTAGGTAGCTTCCAAAATTACAAAACATTCTGAAATTAATTAAATATGGCAAAAGTTTACCTTTTCATTTGAGGAATGTATATGATTTATAATGCGAGTATAAACTATAAAATTATGTAATGTTTCTAGTGATTTGAGTATTTCAAAAATTTAATTCTGAAAAATCAATAAAAAAATTATCGAAAATGCGCTATTTTTTCGTTTTTGCTGAGTGTTAGAAAAGTGCTGAGTGATAGAAAATTATTAAAAACCTTGATAAGTGAATAAAAAACAAATTTATCAAAATTAAAGCAATCTACTTTTATAATAATAATAATAAAAAATGAAAATAAATCACACGAAAAGAAATCACGTGCTAATTTATTTATCTCATACTTGATAAGCTTTCTTTAATCGCCTCAATTAGGAAACCTAATGAACAACGGGGCTATCGAGATGCAAGACAAATGGAAACATTGCAAGGGCTTAAGAAATTTTTTTAAAAAGTATTTAAGTTGCTTACATAACTCGAATAATTCTGCGCAATTTCTACTTTTTTGTTTAGTCTTCTTATAAATTGGAATTCGGTCAAACGTAGACCAAGTTTAAAGGAAAGGAGTTTACGGAGTTATTGTTACCTTATTTCTTCAGGATTTAAATCAATGTCTGGCATTGTAGAAACTTCGTCAAAATCATTTTGAGAGCTACTGACATCGAATATTCTGGCGTACAGTTCATGAGACTTTCCATCCACCAAAAATAGGGAAGCTCTATCTGCACTCACGAGTTTACGAGCAAACATCTAAAATTTATTTAGAAGAGAAATTTGATATTTGAAATCATTTGAGTCGCTCAGAAGCCAATGCGGTTAAGTCCAAAACACAAAAATTGAGAAAATTAATGTTTTTTGATACATTAGTTTTTAAAATTCTTGGTTTATTATTTTAATTAGAAAAGTGTATAAAGTCTTTTTTCGAGGTGTAAACTCTGCAAAAAAACGAGATTTGTACAGGATGTGTAAATAAAAACGTAAGTATTTATTGAAATAATGACAGCATCTTAAAACTTTTAGGACTTATACCTTTTGGCAGCTGAAAACGATAAGAAATTTATGTAAAAAAATATTGATGAAAGGTGGACTCATTCACAATGGCTTCTGAAATTATTATACAATATATTCAGAAGCTATTAAAAAAAGGGCTGTCTAACCTAGAAAAAAGTAACCAACGAGTAAATCCTTTAATAACTAAGAAGATTATTATTTATTTCATCAAAATTTCCAAAAATCAGAAAATATCAAAAAATGGACTTAACCGCATTGGCTTCTGAGCGGCTCATTTATATGTGAAGATTTTTTTTTAAAAACTGCACGATTTTAAAAGTTCTTAAGAATAAAGATTTTAATAACAAAGTTTAAAAAAAATGTATTAAGCACAAATAAAGAAGAAGAAGAAGAAAAAGAAACAGAAATGAATGAAGAAGAGGCGGAAGAAGAAGAACCAGAAAATAAGTAGAAGCAATAGAAGACGAAGCAGGAGCAATAGAAGACGAAGCAGAAGTAGAAGAATCAGAAGAAGAAACCATGGCACCAGAAGTAGAAGAAGTAATAGGGAAATTTATAATTAAAAAAAATATATAAAAAAAAAACAAAAAAAAAAAAAACAGAAGGCTATTTTACAATATCGCAAGAGCTAACTTTTTCGATTTATGCTTTATACGCTTTTTATGATATTTTTCTTACTTTATTATTACTTCAGAAAAAAGACAATCCCACTTAATTTGAATTAATAGCTTGTTTAAACGCTGCAATCGATGGGAAACGCAGGAAAACGGTGTTATCCTTATATGTTTTTCTTATGATCAAATAGCTAATTTTAACGTCATATAGCTTATTTCATAAATAAAATCAACTAGCACATTGATACTTTTAATTATATATATATTCTGATAAATGTAAAAGTATTTTTTTATTATTATTATTATTATTATTTTTTATTTATTTTTTACGAACAGCTGCAAAAATTCTTACTGTCTAAATTAATGATATAATACGTTTTATTGTTAAACCTCCTTATTTTCATAATATATACTATTGTAACTTCTTCTATATATACTTATTCATACTATACTTATTCATACTATTCTTATCGTGTAAATGAATCATGTGATGTCTTATTATGTCATGATTTTCATAATTCATACCCGCAGTAATAAGAATATAGCGACAAAATAATACTTTCATAGAACCATAAAAGCACTCCGATACAGTAAAATTAGCCACTACTACCCCCCCCCCTCGGTTTTATTCAGACATTTAAGATATTTACCCAAAGTACGATGTTAACATAAGTATAAGATATTAACATGGGAATAGATATTAACTCAAAGCGCATAGAATGTTGTTCAAAACGTTATGTCAGTTGGTACAACGATAAAAGTCCCCTGGAACTCCGTAATTTCTTTTTTGAGCAGAATTGCTCACAGTTTACACCATTAGAAATTTTGATTTTTCGTTGAATTACAGTATGGTGCAATTATGACACTATCTTATTATCCTAAGTTGTACTATTTTATGCATAAATGAAAACATCTTGGGTTTCATTACACATACTATGGCTCAATTTGAAGGGGGAAATGATTTAATTTAACTTTATTTAAGGACTCAGAAATCTGACTCAATATTTCGGTGCTGATTTTTCTGAGAAACGTACATTTGAAATTATGATGAATGATAGCTGATAATAATGATAGCTGATACATGGTAAATGATCGAATGGCTTGAAATCAAAGCTTCACGTTACAATTCAAAGCGGAAGTACAAAAATAAATTTAGTTCGATTACAATACTTTGTTCAGCAGCAGTTCAATTTTTGCTTGTATCTCAAATCTAACAGCAAATTAAGCAATTATTAAAAAAAAAAAAAAAAAAAAAAAAAAAAAAAAAAAAACCATTGTAGTTTTTTTTTTGAAAAATTGAATTGCTTAAAAAAGTTTGAATTTTTTTTTTCGTCTTATAACATTTTAACGACGTCTTCATTTTTACTTTAACTACGTAACTTTTTAACATCATTAGCACTATTACCATTTTAGATTCAAATAAAATACTTTATAACTAAACGTTCTTTTACCCCTTTCCTCTCGCTCCTGTCAAAACCACGGAGTGAACTTTCATGTCTTATTTCTCGTGCCCGTAATATTTCCGGGCTGGAGCGCTCAAAAGTAATGCATCAAAAAGGTTTGAGTATATCCAACTCTTGTTCTCGGAATTTTTTTCATTTCTTATTTTACACACTAGATGGCTGCACAAAACTATTTTTAATGTAACTGGAGATAGTTTATTTTAAACTTGATGTCAGTACTATCTAAATATATGTATTTGTGACACGTATATCGTAATCTTAGCTCAGCTAATTATGCTCTTTGTGAATACTCGTGGCTCTTGCTTTATGATAAAATATTTTTTAATATTGTGTGCATTAGGGAGTCAGAGTTACATGGACATATAGAGTGCATATGGAGTTTTAAATTTCAACCTAAAAAAATTCCAAAAATCAAAAATGAATACATCTACTGTACATACGCCTTTTTTATGTATATTTTTTGAATAAAAAAATAGGCACTTTTATGACCGTTTTTTTTTAAATAATAAGAACGTTAGAGGGTTAGACTAATTCTTTGTTATCACCATTTAAAAATTATGTATCTGAAACATTTCTTACCATAATTTTAAGTATTACTGTATCCATGCTGACCATATCTTGAAATATCGTTCTAAGAAAAAAAATGAAATATTTATTCTAAATTCTTAAATGTGTTTAAAACAAAGAAAAACAGCTACAGCAAAAATTGAAGGACTACTTACTTTACAATGGTTAACAAGAACATATTTAACTCTCTTTGTTTTCGCATGTGAACGTATAGCTAAAAACACAATGTAACTTAATATCCACACAGGAGATAGTCAAAATTTAGTGCAAATAAGTAAACATAAAATTACCTCAGCATAATGTAAAGCAATGCCACCCCATACCAAATAGCTATTAACAATCTGTAAGAATATATATTCAAAAATATTTTATTTACAAGGTTTAAACATTGGTAATGAACATTAAATCGCGTGTATTTCACCAACGCCATTTCAATAACAAACTGCTTAAAACACTTAAGTTAAAAATGTATCTTAGGTTGTATTTTTAGTTATTTTTCCGTACGAAATAAACGTAATTAATTTATAACAGTGATTGGGGGAAAAAACTTAATGATCCGTAATTATGTCTTTGCTAGTTTTCAAATATTTTCTATTAGTTTCGAATGGATTTCCAAAGGTGAAAAGTCATTTTTTAGCAATAAAAAAGCCTATAATAACCTAAACTATCATCAATTTATGCTCTTTTTAGTTTTCATATATTTTCTAATTACCACTAATGAGTTTCCATTGGTAAAAAGGGTTTGAGTTTACACTCAACTATTAACACTTAAAAACGTTTAACTAAACACTTAAAAAAACACAAATTCAATAAATTAGAGAGTATGGCTCTCGACAAAATAAATCGTTAAAATCACAATAAGGAATTCATTCTAATAAAGTGCAATATTGACTTCATCTTAAAAGGGGAGTTTATTTTTTATGTTGAAATTAATATCATTTTCCAAAATAATGTGACAGAGAAACTGTTTTTCCTCGTNACGTATTTCGGTCATTCACAGTAACATGCACATCATTTACATAATAACCTCATCAGGACGATTATTTCATACTTTGCCTAAATAGCATCCGGCATTTCAAAAAATGAAAATAATTGGTTTTGTTGGCGATGATCTCGTAAGGCGATAAAGAATCATGCATAGTACAGGTAAGGAAGATATTAACCTCGAAGGAAAAGTGGATGAATAACCCCAAGGAACCGCATCATTCAACTAAGTACTTATACTGCTTCTTGAACGATTTACTTGGTTCCGAATGATGCATGCAAGTAAAAATAAAATGCATAAAAATTTATAAGCCATTGAAAATAAGACGTATATTATGATTTTGCATGAATGGTTGCAAATTAACGATTTTTTACTTCTATACAAAGTCGTAAGTTTGTTGTTTAAACGAGTTTAATTTTTTAAATTATATTAATAATTAAGATTTTATAAAATGCATCGGAATACGGAAAACAGCGTTGTAGAAAGAATTATAGATAAAATTATACATTATTTTTAAAGGAAAAAAAGAACAGTTGCCGTGGAAATTGCTTGTCATGAGCACAGCAAGCTACCAGTTAGGAATGCATTAACAGTAAGTTGTAGCTTAGTATCATTGACAGAGCAAAAAATAATTATGTTTGCTGAAATTTTACCTCGGAATTTTAAAATAACTAATCATCACGATACAATTATGATACAATCTCACCTTTACTAAATCGAAATTGCTCTAAGGTTTGATCCACGTCCTTTTAGCGTAGTATAAGTACTTAATTGAACGATGCATGCAAGTGTAAGTAAAATACATATAAGTTTATAAGCCATTGAAAAATAAGGTATATAAGTATTACCCCAAGCCACACCCTTTAAATATATGATTAATTCGTCCCATTTTTGTTTTGTTTTGAAAACAAAAAGAAAAGATTGTTTTTTCGTATGAAAAGCAGGCAGATTTTTTGAAATATAAATGCTTACCTGTTCTGCTGTATTCAGACGAATTGCTTTTTTATTCTTTGCTGCATACAGTGCTAGGGATTCTTCTGGTATGAAATTATTTCTAAAATAACAATAAATATTTTTCAGAAAAAAACCAACCAAAATCCAAAAAAGACAAAATCAAAAGAGTTATACTCACGAATTATTTTCTTCATTTTTATATTCACAAAGTTCCTATGAAATATACATAAAAAAAAACTGTTTTCATAACCCATGATGCTCACACGAAATATATTTTGACGTCAACAAAATTTTAATAACTAAGTTACAGCGTAATAAGTCAGAAATATAATAGCAATAGCAACATCTTTCATCATTATAAATTAAGGCAAAATAAGTTTTGTACTAAAAAGATTAATTAATAGAGAAAAGATACAAACTCATCTAGAAAAATCATAAAAAATAGCTTTATTATTAATGACGCCAATGATGCTTAATTAATTTTAATAATTGGTGCAACTGCTATTGTTAATTCGTATTCTTAATACGTGCTAAATATACTAATATTGGTACCATGATACTTACTATGGACACTGTGCAAATTATATTTTACGGCCCACCAAAAGTGATAAGTAACGGAGAAGCTTGTTTGTTATGGAAATATTTGACTATAGTTTGTCTAAGCTAAGAACTCCTCCCACCACAAAGTCTGAGGCCGTCTGGTGCTATGGAAACAAAAATGGCTCATTTTAGGAAAGGTAGCTTCACTCTAGGACTAACACAATAGACTGAAGAAAGAGATTCCTTTTCTCTCGCCGACTCGACGCGAAACCACTCAGAAACAGTGACCCCGCTCTCCTACTTGAAATAGTCATACCTCGTTACCATAGTCATCGCCACAGTCCAGACGAATGTCTGTGGGAGTTCTTATCTTAGACAAACTATATCAGGACTTGGCCTAGAAAAATAACATTATGCTAAATGATACTGAAAATAATTAACTTTTATTTTGATAAGACGAACATACATGTTTTGATTAATCTCGTGGCAATCTCGACAAAATACATGTTTCGATTAATCTCGTGGCAATCTCGACAAAATACATGTTTCCATTAATCTCGTGGCAATCTCGACAAAATACATGTTTCGATTAATCTCGTGGCAATAAAGCCACTGGTAATTGGAATTGTTCGAGCTTAAATAAGAGTGGCAGTGTATATCTTTCAGTTTTGTGCAAGATTTCGAAGTGTTCATTAACGCCGATTTATTGATTATTTGCTTTTTTTTTTTACCCCTTACGAAGAGCGGGTGTTTAGCTATTCATTGTATTAAATAGTCAAATCGTCGAGTGTAAAGTATGAGTCAAAACACCAGTTGCAGTCTCGAATTATTTTGGTTATTTAAATGGTAGACCTAAGATTAAAATTCTTCTCAATCAATGATTTAGAAAAGATTTATTTCCTCTTCTCACGCAAAGTTATTTTGTTATACTTTCTTTAGTTCCTCCACAATAACTAGTTGCATACATTGACTTTAAATGAAGTAAATCGAGATAAATGGTTCACAAAGTTTAATCGACCGAAACCCATAATCGAAACCAAATATTGTGCCACTCTTCGTAATATACATAATATAATTATTGACGTGGACATGTATTTTAAGTGTAAATTGTATTTTTTTAATGAGTAGATAAAATAACAAAGTGCGTTGTTTTTATGAGACAGAAATATTTCATATACTCAATCTATATTATGTTATATAGGATTTTTTTAAAGACATCTTTTACGAGATATTTACGAGAGTTTTTCGTAAATATTGGGCACATTCAAAATCTTACGTAATCATTGTCAGTAATATATGCAATTTTTAGAGCTAATTGTGCTTATGAACTATTTACTTATCTTTAACATATGTTCTCTTGAACTCTTCTCTTGAACTGTTTTCTTGAACTTGATATCTTGAACTTGGCTTTCGATTTCAATAATTCGTACACTTTTTGTAAATTTCACTATTTTCGATAGTTTAACTTTCAAACATATTCAATTATCTTCAATATATTCAATTTAAAAATATATTCAAGTTTTTAACTAAATTTAAAAGCACTTTTCTTTCATTTACGACGATAATCATAAAGTACTTATTTTTTTATATAATATTCTGATTTTGAGCAGTTTGAAACTAATGTATGTAAGTTTAAACAATTTTGGTGAATTTCTTTAGTTTATATAGTAATTCTTGTAGTAAATGGTGTAAAGATTCTGTTAAGAGTTCTGTTGTTCTGTTCAGTTAAATTTAAAAAACAAATTAAATTTCCCACTTATTTCGCGACAATTAATTTCCTAATTAAATATACAAAATTACCAATGGCTGTTAAAAAGTAGTGATGCTAAGTAGTGTATAAAAGTTACTCACCAGGGAATCACAGTTGTAAAGGTATAACCATAACCCACTAGCGTTGGCTGCAGAAGCAACAGTCCTCGCGATTCCTGATAACACATCCCGTTTGTTTGGATATGTTGTTATAGTGGAAGTTAGCTCTTGGAGCATATCTTTCTTGTCCGCCATGACAAAAAACTAGGTAAAAAAATACACAGAAAAAAGACATGTATAGGTTTTTACTATGCTTCTATATAGATATATTATTTAGAGTTCATTTCGTATTTTTCAGAAAAATCTTTACGTTCCCATTAAATTAAATTAAGCGCTTTCTTAAAAACATTTAAAATTAGCTCTAGTATGTTATTGTTGTTGTTTACAATGACACTTGGACAAGTCAAGCTCGCCAGACATTAGCCACTTGCGAAATAAGGCAGGAAAGAGCGTCTTTCGTTTGACAATAAGGGAGCTCCGCATGGGTGAAAGTACGTCTTAGCTCAGAAACCCACGGATAGATGGCAGCAGGAAAATTTTCTCCATACCGTTAAGCCCATGGTACTGCTCATCGACCGACCACACGGCTTTCGATTCTACAGATTTTACGAACACGTATATCGCATATAATCTGTGGATCTTGGCGAAGTTGAGGCAGGGGCGGATCTACATAAGGGCTTTTTAGGCTGCAGGCCAGGGCCCCGTGGAAACAAAGGGCCCCAGTCCCCACTGAAATCAATAGGTGATATTTTGAATTAAAAAAATTATCTAATATCAAAAAAAAAAATAATATTATAAGGTTGGCAACCCTGAGATCAATCAACCCATGCATGTGCGCGTCTATCGAACGGAACGGGGAATTACCCGTCGCTTGTTTTTGGTCAGTGTATTTTTTCGCGTCTATTACGGGGGACTTCCGCAGCGCCGCTTAACGCCCGACGTAAATTTTTTTCTCGCACTTCTGTTCTCGTCGTCAATGACAAACTTGTTTAGTTTACTAATAACTGTCTTGACTACCAAAAACCCTCTGATCCCACTGAAAACTGTATTGGGGTTCAGCAAGAGGACGATAATACCGAGGCGGAAAGAAATTTAGAGAATTTTGAGTTTGAGAAATATGTTGACGTGGGCTTGTGGCCAGAATTGCTAAATAATGATTTTATTAATGACATACTCTCACATGAAATGACTGACTTTTAAAATAAAGATTCGAAAAATATATATTCAGCTTCAATCAAGAAATACAAAGAACAAAACAGAACATTTTCAAATAGGTATTTCATTAAGAAAATGAAAAATGGTCAATCACTGGAAAGATTTTGGTTATGTTATACAACCAGGGTTGGCACTGTTTATTTGCAAACTTTTTCTAAAATGTTTGCAAATAAACAGTGCCAACTTTCTCAATACACAACCGGATTTTCTGATTGGAAGCACACAGGAACTTGTTAGAAAGTCATGAAAATTCTAATGAACATAAGAAATCAATGTTAGTGTGGTTGACACGTGAAGGCAACAAGTTAATTGTATCATTAAAAGACTTCGTGAACAACATAAGGCACCAATCAGATCAGGAAAGCTAAAGGACTACGAAGAGAAAGCTAAAAAATTAAGTACTAGTGTGGGAATAGACTACAATAACATAAACAAGAGACGCATTAGTCCAAAATTTTCAGATAAGTCTACAGATAAATTCTCAGTATACGGCGCAGAAGAATTTAAAAGAGACACGCTAAACGTTGCGTTGGATATGCTGATTATGGATTTAAACAAAAGGAGTCAAGTGTATGAGATGTATGGCAAGAAATTCCAATAGCTGTGAAGCTGAGCGCTCTTTCTCCAGGATGTAATATATAGAAAACAAATATAGTACAACAATGTCGAACCATCGACTAAATCATTTATCAGTTCTTTCCATAAATTGTGATTTAGCGAAAGACTTACAATGAGATGAGCAAATAAAGAAATTTGCAGCACAAAAATGCAGAAAGGTTGCTTTATAACTTATATAACATAACTACACATAACCTGTCAATTTCTTTTGCAATAATGTTGTACAGTTGCTGTTTGTATAGACAAATAAAAATAAATAAAATTATTTTATTGTCCTATTTTTTTCTATATACTTATCTACGTCACTATAGAAAACAGTTTTTTGACAAAATAGCTATTAGGGCCCAAAAGTAGTTTCAGCCCAGGGCCCCACAAATTCACGATCCGTACATGAGTTGAGGACTGAATCCCAGTCCCTCCGGACGGGGGGTCGGATTCTCTAACCACTGGGCACTAGTATAAACTCTAATAATTAAAGCAATTATAGATAATTAATAAATTTTACATACTACTTCTAAAATAGGTAATAAAGCAGTTCTACTAATCTAAAGCGGAATAGCAAACTTCAACTTTTACTTACAAAATATACTTTCTTCTTAGTAGGAAGTGCTAAACCATGAAACGATGAAAAGTTCTTTTCATTTTGTACAGAATAGCGGTGACTTAAACGTAAAAGAAAATCTCTTTGCGAAATATTAATTGTTCAAAATAAAAATAGTACATCAATGAAATGACTGAAAAGAAGTTTGATTGCTGCTTTACTTTCTTCGCCAATGAAAATTTAATATTTTGAAAAGAAAAGAGAAAATAAAAATATTTGCTTACTTTCCATTTACAGAGATCAGCAATTTTTTCATGGTTTCCTATAAAAAAAAATCGAGTCGATTATTTTTTGCTCAACATGATAATACAATTCTAATGCGCTGTTACCAATAAAAATTAAATAGCTGAATAACGATGTCAAAGTCAGAGGCCGAACTATATCACTGAGTGGCATGTTTAATTAAATTTTGCATGTTTAGTTTATTTACATTATATCAACTTACAGTCATACCACCAGTAGCAGAAACCCTCCAGTCCGGCAGCAGTGCGGTGAGGCAGATTATTACAGCATCTGCAGATTATTTTTCATCGTAGTTTTCTTTTAATTTTTGAAAAGTCAAACAAACAAATACGGGGAAAATTGCTTAGACTCCTTTTTTGAAACATCTGTAAACTTGTTACTAATAAAAATTAAATAGCTGAATAGAATGATAAGTCAGAGGCTGAACTATATCACTGAATGGAATAAATCAATCAATTGTCGTTTACATCCTTCCTATTGTACGATTCCAAGGTACGATTCATACTCACATCTTGATAGAAACTCATTCCCATTAGTTGCTATATGTAACACATCATTGATGGATTTCCATTGGTTAGGTAAGTGAAGTAACGTCAGCTTCAATATCTCTATTGAGATTAACACCGTAAAGAACACAAAGAATTTTTCTTTCTTTTACTCGATTGCAGGCTCAATAGTATTGAGATAGTTATTCAATTCCTTTAATATCATTGAATAAAATGCAGCTTCGATTTAAACATCATAAAATTCTCATGTACAAAACTCTTATATTTGTAAATTTTACAACAATAATCTCTGTCTGTTATGAAGATAGTGGGATAATACCGAATTTCCAAAATCTGCCAAGAAGCTCTAGGGATGATGGACAACATCCGAAACCTCAATAAAAGTTTGAACACCGGTGTAAATCAAATCAAACATGTTAATTGAAAGAGAAACGTCTTCCACACATTTTTTGTCATATGGAAAAAACAGAGTTGCCCATTTTTTAGGAAATTATCCTCTAGTGATTGCTAATTTTATGTTTTAATGTGATATTCTTTATTTTCTAAACTTGATTTAAGGTTATTCTATTCTCCACAACGAAAGATTCAAAAGTTTATATGAAACGCCACTTTGTTCCAGTTCTCTCTCGTGATGAGGCTACTAAAATGTTGGCAAAATTTCTGAAAATTCTGACAGCTTTAGCTTTTATTTGTCTACCACTCAATGAAATAGTCTGCTAGAAGCGTAATTGTGTGCAATCCTAGCATTAAGATATTTCTATGTTATTAGAAATTAAAATGTTTGGTTTATTTTCGAATGCAATTATTGCAGCCCTTCATACAACGTGGTAGCTATTTATTACTAAATGAGCCTACTATTTCGTAAAAATTAGGATTTATCAGAAAAAAAAAGCATTTACAATTAGTTTGAAATTTCCTACTTACCATTTGAATCCGGTGCAAGTTTCTTTTCACGAAATGTTTTTCTAATCACCCATCGCTCCAATGATTCTAATGCAATGTTTTCTAATACGTAATGTTCCAGGAAGCTCTCGTGCTTTTTCAAGTATTCAGCAATTTTTTGAGACCAGTTTTGCGATGGTGGCCTGCCTATAACAATAATAAGCATAAAACTTACATCAACTGTAAATGTGTTGTGCAGTTGTTTTTTTAAGGAAATGGGAAAAGAAAAGGACTTATTCTTATTATTAAATGACTTATTATTAATTACCTCTTCTCTTGTTGCTGTTTCGAGAATCCCTTGCTGCATTTCTGCTAGGAATTTTGCGAGCAACTATCTCTAGATATTCACCGGGTCCTGGAGAATGTGGTCTGTGTCTTTCATGACATTTCGAATGATATTTGCTGGATGAAGAATGTGGACTTGAATGAACTTCATTATGATTTGAACTGGTGAGTCTTACAGGACTTACTGAGATGAGGGGTGGTAAACGACGTTGAGAAGACTTGGATTTAGACATTAAAAATTCCTCTGTGAGTCACAAAAAAAATTCTTTATATCGTTTTCGCCTATAAGTAAATTCTTTCATATCATACACATTCTCAAAACGTACTGCAATATTAGATTATTTTCAAGTAGAATATTTTTTTATTCCAACTTACGGGAATGAACAAATGGACATTAATGCTGAAGATTTTTTTTCCCGAATAATTTCAATACTAATCGATATTCTAAAAGTTAAACGGAGAAGCATTAGGAGAATTTATAATATTTTGTATTTTAGAATTTTTTTAAAAAAGTAAAACGTATGCTCATTTTAAATCTCTGAATCCGATTGGTGAAATACTTGTGAGTGGTCGTACAAAAATCTTGCAATTTAAAACATTGATTTTTTTTAATGGTTGCTAAGGATTTTTTTAAAAATTACTTTTATTTCTTGTTCTACATTATTTGAAATCGTGCTTTCTCTAGTGTGATGCACAGGTGTTATCTTCTACATTCCAATTTTTACAAATGTAATGACCTTATTTTATTATTTATCAAAAACATAAACAATAATAATGATGATGATAATGTTGGCAATAATAAAACAGCATAAATTTAAGAAAACGCATATGTGAGTTATGTCCAGTAGCAGAAACCTGCAATCATGCGCTGCAGATTATCACAGTATCTGCAGATTATTTTTCATCTCCGATTCTTTTTAAGAAAAATAGACAAAAAAATTGCTTCTACTTCTTTTTGAAACACTTTAAAACGTGCTTCCAATCGAAATTATAAAGCTGAGTAGTGAAAACGTCAGAAATTTTTTTTTTCTTCTTGTTAGTTGATTACAGACTTAAGCTATACAAGGATTTGTATCGTATTTATTTTCATTGTTCATTCAAATTAAGTTTAGGTGATTATGTATAATTTTTAAATACCTTTGTACATTTTACAATATATCTGTTACATTAAGTTGAGTTTTAACAATAATAATCTTTGTCTTACTGCGTTGAGATGGCAGATAAATTTGGATTTAAGAAGATAGTGATGTAGATTTACTCCATTAATTCTGCTACCCAAGTATAGAGGTTACAATTTTGAGCAATGTAATTACACTAATAATAGTTAGAATCTTTCAAAATATTTCTAAGAAAAAATTATTTCTTCTCAATTATCGCACTTCAATAAATAAAAACATACTTTTTTTTAAATTATTTAATTGATATCACCTGTAATAAATTTCAAAGAAATGTTTAAATAAATTAGTTTTTGTTTCACAAATGCCATTAATAACTTTTAACTATCTATTAATACGAAAATATTTATATTATTAATACAGACATTAATTTTTATGGCATTTTATAAAACCCAAATAAAAAAGAAACTTCTAATTAAAGCAAACTAAAAAATTTCGTACCAACTTGATGAGTAACCTTCTCTATTTAATATAACGCTGAGAAAGTAACGACAGCAACATGTGTGCTTAAGGTAAATTTTCTGCCTTCAAATACTCATCTAGCTTTGATCTCTCGAATTTTGTCTTCAATAGACGCCGGAACTGTAACCATGGAAACGCTCATCTTACGTCATGATGCTTTGGTTACTTTTCTTATTACTTCTTTTTTTTTGGTGGGGAGCACTTCAATTTATCGTTAAATACAATATGTAAGAAACATAAAGTGAAGGCTCAATTAATCGAATTTAACGGTTTTATTGGAAAGATAGATCGAAAGAGAGAGAGAGAAAAAAAAGCAGTTTAGTAAATAACTTGTTTCTTGTAAAATGAATAATTGATCACTCGCTTTGTAGAAGTCTATAAATAAATAATGTCACAAGCATAATCACCATAAGAAACTAACCACTTATTTGAAATAATCTTTTTAACTTACTATAATTTTATAAAAAACAAAAACATTTAAACAGGTTACTTCAGCATATGATATATCTGGAAGGAAAGAAAAAAGAATTAGTTGTTTTCTGATAGAAGTTGCTCATCAAGCAAAGTAGTAACCACAAATAAATTAGTTATAAGGCATACATCTTCCATGCAAAGGTTTCTCCTTATTTCTTTCCACTTTTGTGTCCCATTCTGCTGTTCACGAAGAGTCGATGCATTTATGCAGTCGATGCAGTTGCAGGAAAAATGAGCACATTTCTTCCTAGAATTCAATAATGTGCAATCCAATAATGTCTTCAAAAAATATTTGGATTGGAATTCGTGAAAATTTCAAAACTGCATTCAGAGAAAAATTAAGAGCATATTTCCTCTAAATTTCTTGTTCCGATGTTCATTCATTTTCAAATTAAACACACACAAAAAAGGGTTACTTCTTAACGTTTGGAGGCCAATGTACTTTGGGAGGTAATTAATTTAACCCTTTCAGGACGGTCGGATAGAGAAAAGGCGCTTATACAGGCCGTTCAACTCCGAGTTGGTATACGCACTAAAACGAAAATACTGTACTCACATCACGTCCGTGTGATTTTGGACCTCAAGAACCAGAAAGGCTCCTTTTGTTTTATTTAATAACCGTCGTTGAACAGCCAACCCAATTTTTGGGTTTACGACTACTAATGTTGAACTCAGTAGCCTTGTAATTTTGAACCCAATCCAGAAGACAAGGGAACTCCTGGATCAAGTATTGGGAGAAATTGGCCTTCGTTTTTGATGGAACATGGAACTAACCCGCATTTGCGTTACATGGAGAGGAAGGCCACGGTTAGCCTGACAGCAAGGGGACTCTAACCCATGATCCGTCTACCACTGAGGATATTTCACGTCAGCACTGTGGTCGGTGCAAGCCGGATGCGGAATTCGTAACGACCAACCATCGCCGGGATCGAACCCAGGTTCACCTCATTCGAAGGCGAACGCTCTATCTCCTAAGTCATCGCGGCTCATTTGATGCTTGACTTCGTGCGCCGTGAAAGGAAAAATCGCGCGATCATGTATCACGGTTCTGATGGGGTTAAAAATTATAACGAGAAACGCAAAATATAAGAAATAATATTAAGAGACTGTAACTTTCTATCACTCACTTAACTAATCTTTTCGGGGCACATTTTCACAGTAAAAAATTTTATGTCTTCAAAAAATTGCATGTTTATTAAGGGAAAGTACGGTGTCCTTTTTAAAATGTGGAAATCTGATCATTAGATCAGAAGTCATTGTCATAATAACATAGTTTTATCATAATTTAATCATTATAGTCTTTATCATAATGACTATGGAATAATGAATAATTATGAGTAATGACTAATTACGACTATGGAATGATTACTAATAATTGACTAATGACTATAAACCATCACAATGACTATGGAATAGTCATTATCATAATTTTATCATAATTCTTTTAATTCCTAACAATTTTTATTCTTGAAGGTAACTCGTTCCCAAGCAAAAAAATATATATTTACTAACCGTTATAAAAGAAGCTTTAACCTTTATGGATGAATTTTCTGTCAAATTTTTGTGACATTTTTTCAGCATACAAAAATAAATTTTAGGAACGTATTAAAAGAACCAAATTAAATTATCTGTCTTTATTAATAACATTGAAAATTTAAGTGAATTACAAATACTTCTGTGCAAAATATTTTTTAAAAAAGAATCAGTATAAAACTTATTCCGTAATATAAAAAGAAATATCAATCATCTTATGACTCAATAAGCATTTGTTCTCACGCAAAACTCCGTTTAAAGTAGTTTTGTTCCTCCTTAACTCCACAAAACTTTCTTCTTCTTCGTCTTTTATTTGCACTCTATCCACTACCTCAGTGGGATATTTTATATTGCACTTGGTCGTTTTTGTTCATAAGATTTTAGCACGCAATCTGAAGGAATATGTCATCACTAGGATACAATTTTTAACTAAGAAAATATATGTCACTTTCGCGCATGAGATTTAACCTTTCCTTGAATGATTTTTTTTTCTTTGTGAAATAAATCAGGTTGAGTCATGCTCATTTAAAAAAAATGTTGAAAAAAAATTCTACTGTAAATACATAATATTAAAAAATAAAAAAAACAGTATGATGGAAAAGTCCAACATCATGCAAATTTACATGTTAAGCTCAGGACAAAAAAAAACAAAAAAAAAAACAATAATAATAATAATCTTCATATCATTTTTATTCCTGATAATAATTCTCCTCTTGCAATACTCCCATAATTTCATCTGCATCCGTGGTATTCATCATCAGAAATTTCATTATCAAAGCCATCTTCTGATAGCCAACCGCCTTCTAACTGGTCTAAGTAATATGCAATGTCCCTTTTTTCTAAGTTTCTCTTCAAAAATAAAATAAAATAAACCTATAATAAAAATTATTTTCGTCATACATTAGAAGTGAAACAATGTATATTTGGGGTATTCCATAAAATAAAATAACAGAAGTACAAAACAAACCTTTTTCCATAAAATAAAATAACAGAAACACGAAACAAACCTTTTTTCCCCACTCATTATCGCTTTTATTAGCAAAAGAAGAAGAAAAACTCAGATTGGTAACAAAAAATATTCAAGAAATCGCTTGTTTCTTCCAACCACAACAAACATCAGAATGACAAGTTCAAACCCGCTATAATAATTGCTGTTGTTCATTTACGTCGCACTAGAGCTGCACAATGGGCTATTGGCGACGGTCTGGGATGATCCGAAGACGTGCCATCGCAATTTTTATCCTCAGCAGAGCAGAGGGGATGGTAGCTCTTCGGTAGCCCGACGACCTGCACGCGAAGTCGAGCACTTCACGGTAGAACAGTTTAACGAGGACTAATCCAAGTGGTCACCCACCCGCTCACTGACCACTGCCAGTGATGTTTGACTTCGGTGATCTGCTCGGATCTTATCGATCAGTCCACTGTGGGACTAATAATTGCAATATTCGATTTTTTTTTACAGCTACGTTTTTTATTACGCAGTAGTGAAAAAAGTTACCAGCAACAATCAATTTACGTCACACCACTTTACTGCCAATTACGGCACAATTACCAATTTACGGCGCAAAATTAAGGACGAAATAGAAACAACAAAACAATAACGGGGTGGAGAGGGAGATCATTGAGAAGACGGTAAGGTAAGGAAGAAAATTCGCATATATGCACCAGGATGTATCGGAGTACCAGGACGTACCACGTATTGTAAGGAAAAAAACGAGCCGGCTGTGGAAGCTCAGTATTTAACAGACAACACAGAAGACGACATCCGGATGAATTATATACATATATGGGGCGGTATCATGCTTGGTACCCCGACTGATCTATCTACACAACTTCCTAGGTGGTTCAGTCACTAGTGCTTGCCAATATAAATATGTTCTCCTTCCTCATATGCGTCTTTTTAGAGGTGCTGTGGGTTTTGAGTTCATCTTCACGGACGGTAATGCCACACCTCATTGTACTGTGGCTGTCACAGAACTGTTGGAGAGGGAAGATATTGCACGCATGCAGAGCCGGATTATACCTTTCGTAGACCCTAGGCATAGCCGTTTTTGGACCCTCCCCACCTTCCCCTCTTTTCAAAATATATGCTAAAATTTTCTTGCATATTTTTTTTTTACATTTTTATTAATATGGATTTTAATTTACAAATTTGTTTATCGAACTTTATATGTTATTGTTGTTGTTACTTTACGACGCACTAGAGCTGCACAATGGGCTATTGGCGACGGTCTGGGAAACATCCCGGAGGATGATCCGAAGACATGCCATCACAATTCTGATCCTCTGCGGAAGGGATGGCACCCCCGCTTCGGTAGCCCGACGACCTGCGCGCGAAGTCGAGCACTTTACAGAAGCACAGTTTAACGAGGACCAATACCGCACACCCTCGGTCCCTACGCAGACTGATCCAAGTGGTCACCCACCCGCACACTGACCGTAGCCAGTGATGCTTGACTTCGGTGATCTGCTGGGAACCGTGTCTTAACGATCAGTCCACTGCGGGACCGAACTTTATATGCAATACCGAACTTTATCTGCAATGTATCTTTATAATTTTGTGCAAAATACACTTGTTGTTTTTAAAGCTAAATTACTCTTGTCAACAAATTTTTTTCTCCCAAGTTTTTCGTAGGCCCTAGGCACGTGCCTATAGGTTAATCCGGCCCTGCACGCATGGAATGACCGGCGAGGTCCTCGGATTTCAATCCGATTGAATGCGTAAGGGAACACTTTAGTGAGACGCTTGGTAACACGTTCCCAGCAACGATTCCACAGATGCGATTAGCACTACAACAGGAATGGGCAACAATTCCTCAAGAGCTTCTTAACAACCTAGTCCTCAGCATGAGCAGACGATGTCAGTCCTGCGTAGCCGTCAGAGGTGATCATATCCCATATAAAAGGCTGGAATTTCCTTGCCAATCCCGTGTAACATTGACGTTTTTAAAATATTGTTCAAATGTACAGTACAGAACCCGTTATCCGGAAATCAGAAAACCAAAAAACCGGAACGAAATTCGATAAATTTTCCCGCCATTTTAAAAAAAAAAATTTTTTTCCTCATAATATTTTAGAACTTTTCTTTCTTTTTTGAAAGATGTTTACCTTACCATCATTTTGGAAATAATCATTAGTGTATTACTCCATCGTTTTTTCTTTTTTCTAAGATTATTTCCAAAAAAAAATTTTTTTTAGTTGGGTTTAACAATAAAAAAAACGGCTTTTTGTAGCGACTCCGGAAAAATCAGTTATCCGGAATAGTGATGGTCCCGATCGTTCCGGATAATCGGTTCCCTACTGTATTTTAATCCTATACTTCAATAAAGTTCCCTATTGTACCCGTGGGTTACATTTTTTTTACAAGTTGTTTACTTTCCCGTATTTCTGCATTTTGAGGATCCTATTTATGATATTTTTTTTATTGATTGTCAACATTGCTGTTCAAACTTACATTCGAAAAACCAATTCATCCTTAATTTTGGCATACCAGTGTATGTTATCATGTTTAAAAATCATTCTATATTATTCAACCTAAAATTATATGAACAGTAAAAATGTAGCAGTATTTTAAGGTATTGGGAAACAATTTAGAAATTATGAAAACTGTGCATCAAATCTTAATTTTTTGAATAATATTTTTAACAAAAACTATTTCATCAAATAGTCTTATACATTAAATAGTCTTTAGAGTTTTAATAATGGCACGAAATTTTAAATTTTACATAAAATATCATATTTTAAGTAACGGGAATAATAAATGGATTAATTTCACAAAATTAAGTTTAAATACTTATGATTTTGAAACATATTTTTACAATTCCTTAAAATGATACCTTGGTGATTTTTTAAATGGTTAATAACATTTAGGAGTTATGGTTAATAACATTAAGCAATAACTTTGCCAAATACTTAACACTAAAAAAATAGTTCATTTTAACAGTCGACTTTTGTATTTCAGTGAATGGCATTTTCTATAAGTTTAAAGCAAAATACTTAGAATCAGTTTAAAGATGGAATATAAAAGGTAGATGGTTAAACAACTTTTTGATCGCAGATTCTCTGCATACATATTTTTAAGCAATTGAAATCTTTTGAGTTTAGAAGAACATCTATTTATATTATAAATAGAGCTATAAATCGATTATTGGATATTAATGGCTGTAAAGATTGCTCTAGTCACCCACGCTCAGGATTTATTTATTCAGGATTAATTCAGTAAAATACTTTGAGATTATGCAGCAATTCTGTCTGAATATTTTACTTAAATCTCATATTTTACTTAAAAATATTAATATGAATGAATTTTAATGATACAAAGGACACTGTAGAAATTAATTTAATTATATATAAGTTATAACTATATACCTATGTTTTCCAGGCCTCAATATTTTTGTCGAAAATGACAGTACATTTTAACGTTACAAGGGGAAACCAATGAAACACAAAAGAATTTATAACTTCAAATATATTACAGTACAAAGTATATCATATTTAAATTAATCTAAAGGTTAGGCATGTGGACGCTTCAATTTGTAATAAGTAATTAAAATACAGCAAAAATAGGAGAGAAACAGAACCATATGAAAATAATCTTACAACATAAAATTATGCCAATTGTTTTACTTATGTGCATATATCACAATTTCATCGACAAGTTTAATAAAGCTTATATTCGAACATCGGTTACAACATATTAATTTAACTTACTTTTGTAAGGTATAAAAGTAACTGTAGAATCTTAAATCGACTTTACTTAAAATATTCTTGCAGAATTGTTATAATGAAGTTATAAAATATGCTTACATTGTGAATGTTGTAAAAGAAATAAAACAAAAATAGAAAAATTCAGTAATCTTTTTTTTAATTTAAATATTTACAAAGAATAGAGCTACATTATTGAACTTCAACTATATACATACTGTAATATACATTACACAATAAAATACTCCAAAATTTCAACAAGCAAGGTTTCACAGAACATATCCGCAAGAGCTTTTAGTAAACATTGAGTAAAAAATCAAACATTTGCAATAATTAACAATTGAGTATTATTGCTAGACCAAAATCAGATCACTATAAAATCTAATGCAAAAATTGGCACTAGTACCTAAAGCAACTAATGTAAAAATATGTGACTTTAATATTTAAGATTTAATCCCAAAAATCAACAATTATCTATTGTTTACTATTACGATCTATTCTTAAAACTTTACGATATACAGCTACTAAATATTTAGGATTAATTCCTCAAATTTAGGATTATTAGATCTATCCCCTCATTTAAATAAAGTATCTTTCAAAACTTTAACAATAAGTCGTTTTTTTTATCTATACTTTTGTTTAAAATAAAAAAGTTTATTTTAAATAACCTTTTGTAAGAGATAAATTTAAAGCAAATGATAAATATTGGGTAAATGACAAAAATTAAAGAAATTTCTTATAAAAGATTTACTTCACGAATTTTTACCAATCAGCTGTTCAATATTTTTAAGACAAGCCATCTAAAACAAAATAAATTAAAATATTGAAAAATTTCAAGAAACACATCCCTATTATTCTCACAGAATTTGCCTTTTTTGTTCATCTAAGTAATGCGAAATTACATTAAAAAAAGAATAATACTGCTATCAATGAAAACTAAACTATTTGCAGTGAGCACACTTTTAACAACATATCAATTATAACACTATATATATTTCTTTTACATATAAAATTCAATAATACTCATAACGATTTTAACAGTTCTACACAATATATATAAAATCACATTTTGACCTGCATTCTTTTTAACACAGTTGAGCCAGTTTTACAATGTAATAAAATAATTATTAATAGTTTGTTAAGTAGGAAATGGAGAATATTTCACCTATGGATATTTAGAAATCTATCAATAGAAAAATGGTGATACAGTACAGAACCTGTTATCCGGAAATCAGAAAACCGGAAAACCAAAAAACCGGAACGAAATTCGATAAATTTTCCCGCCATTTAAAAAAATTTTTTTTTTTTCCTCTTAAGATTTTAGGATTTTTCTTTCTTTTTTGAAAGATTTTCACCTTACTATCATTTTGGAAATAATCATTAGTGTATTACTTCATCGTTTTTTCTTCTTTTTAAGATTATTTCCAAAAAAAAATTTTTTTTTTAGTTGGGTTATACAATAAAAAAAACGGCTTTGTGTAGCGATTCAGAAAACCGCAAAAATCAGTTATCCGGAATAGCGATGGTCCCGATCGTTCCGGATAATCGGTTCCCTACTGTATTTAAATAGGGAAATGGTGAACAGATGAGAAATTTTTTTCACTGGTGAAACTGCTGAAAAGTGAAAACATGATATATGTTTCAAATTAATAATAATTGACTATAAATACATGTTTGTTATTTACAGTCCATTAACCAAGTAATTAATAATAGAGTAACATTGATTTAACAATATGTTAGTTCACTGATTAACACAATATACAAATAATTTCTAATCAAACAGGTATGCAAGAATAAAAAACAAGTATAATTTAGACAATTCATGAATTAGAAAGTTCTTTTTTCTTTTGTTCTCAGTACAGCTTTCAGACTTAAAAGCTATGAGCTGAAAATTCATGACTAGAAAACTATTATTATAAATAATGATAACAAATTGCGATCTCCAAAAGTGGAAGTTTGGACTACAGGAAAAAAAAATAATCATTTTACCACACACATAAAAAGCACTCAAAAGTAGTTAAAATTAATCTAAATATTTTAAATGAGAAACATAATTGAGGCCTTATTTCCCAAAACACATTTTGAAGTAAAACACATTTTTAATGTTTTAAAAATTTATCTGATTTGTGAAAATAAATATTTTAAATATACAAAAGGATTTTCTAACTCTATAAAATATTTTGTTAGATTAATGCGACGAAAAACATGTTCATAGAAAAAAGATTCATATTAATTTTTATGAAATAAACAAAACCAGTTTGATCAATTTTAAGATATCATATACAATACATTTATCTATTTGTGATAGTAAAAATGTACATTTCAAGAGTTATTAAATAAATTACTATAGGGGTAACGCAAGCACAAATAATTTCCATAAAAGAGTAATGATTTTTTCTGACCAAAATAAGGCATTTTATTTTATTAAATTTTTTAATTAAAAAATATTAAGAAGTCAGAATAGCTTTGAAAATAAAACAATTAGAAATTGGTTTACATAACATAATTAAATGTAAAACAATATCAAAATATAATTATTAAAGTCACTGGCTAAAAAAAAAGAAAGAAGAAAAACAGGCAAAAAAATACAAATAGATACTATAAATACATTTATTTACACTCATCTTTTTAATCCTTTAATAAATAAGCATTTCTATATCAACTAAAAAGAAAGTTGTTCAAGCCAACAAAAAATGTAAAAAGCTAAATTTCCTCCGGATTTTATATTCGAACCATTGGTTCATCACTATCGTCAAAATCATCTTTATCCACTGCCTCTTCAAGAGATGAGCGCCGAGAACGAATCAGTACAACAACAAAACTTAGTACAAATGTCTGAAAAGAAAATTCAATTCAATTTTTTTTGTGTAAATTTGAAGACTTTATCAAAAAAAAAAAAAAAAAAAAAAAAAAAAAANAAAAAAAAAAAAAAAAAAAAAAAAAAAAAAAAAAAAAAAAAAAATAAATAAAAATAAAACTATGTTTATATTAGGTATAAGTTATAAAACTTTCACACCAACAAATTTTTTTAAATGATTTTTTAAAAAAAAAATAAAGTGATAAATTAATAGAAGTTAAAAATATAAAGTTTCTTTCTCAAAAATGTGTCAGAATGCACCTTTGCCCTGAAACACTAACTAGTAGTTAACAGTTTAAGTCTTATTTCAGAAATTATAATTTAAGATACGTTATTATTTTAACTTTAACTAAAAATTGAAGTATTACCTTCACGTCATTTATATTACTTATGTAATTAAATTAAACATGAATCATCATTATCATTATACATAATATCTAATTACAAATCATAAAGTAAGATTTGATTAAGACACAGTAAAATTTTTTTATTGAGATTATGTTTAAACACTGGTATTCAAAATTGAGAAAGTTTATGTTTGATCGATTTTTTAAAGAAGTACTGGATACATTGTAACAAAATTTGGTTTGACTATAGGCTGATACAATATTAAAATAATAACCATTCAACGGTTATAATACACACTCATAATCGTGCAAAAACTCTCATCAGAGTTGGATGGTATCGAAGAGTGGTTACAGAATTGAATAAAAAAAATGGTTTAATAGAGGATATGGCTCCCTCGTGCAGCCAAAAAGGCTTCAAACCTTGATTTCACATTGAAAATAAGGCAGTTAATGAGTTTCTGTGGAAGTTTGTCCCACTCGCTCAGTAGCGCTGTTTTTAGACGTTGGAAGGTTTTCAGTAGGATATTACATTTAGCAATTATCCATCCCAGACATGCTCTATAGAGTTTGAGACCTGGCTGGCCAATCCATCTTGTAAATATATTCATTTTCAAGAAAATGGGTGACTAGAAGTGCTTTGTGTAGTGTTGGATTGTTTTCCATTAAAATTAAATCAGGGTCCACTGCCCTCCAGAAAAGGTGAACAAAGGGGTCCAAAATCTTATCCTTATACCTACAACCAGTCATAGTATCTCTTTCAAAGACATGGAGGGATGTGTGGGAATCCAGCATTATACTTGCTAAGAGCAGCAAACCTTAGTTGAAAGATTACAAAAGAACTGAGAAGCTGTAGCACCCCCTTTGCTGCAATCGACAAATATCGATCTACGCTGGTCAGTCTTTCTCCTGACAGATCCAGAATCCTGAAATTGTTTCTATAAATTGTACACAATGCTCACCAATAAACTGAATTCTCTAAAAACCTGGAATTGAGACTGGCCTGCTTCAAGTCTCCCCACATTTCGCCAACTCATTCCATTAACTAAACGTTGGTATTTACTCATTTTTCCTTGAAGTTAAATTTAAAGAATTGGTTAAGATTGCTGCAAAAAGCACCAAAAAATTCAACAAAGATATGCGAATTTCAGATTTTGCTATGCAGGCTTATTAAGTCTATTACTCTGTTAGCTACATATGCACACATCTATATGCATACCCATTTGACATATAAGATTTACATCTTTGTTTCAAAACATTAGTCTTACATTTTGCTTTCGCTGTTTTCAGAAACGCATTAAACGAAATATGCAAATTCTCTTCATTTTAAGCATCAGTGTAGATTCTATTAGGTTGTGTATACACACTATATAAATAAAACTTGTTATTAATGTATGTTAGATTAAAGCTCAGCAAAAATATGAAATTCAAAGTTTCGTCCGATTTTAAACGCACAAATGTAAAATATATGCTTAAGATTTTTTACACATACACATAAAAGTGCAAATTCCCCAAAAGAGTATTGCTATAATAATCGAAAACAATCATATGCAATATGATTTTTCAAATAAACAATATCCAAACATGCCATTGATAATATTTTCTCAATGTGATTTTTTCTTTAAGTTAAGTAAAATTTGAATAATAAGTTATTTTACAAAAACCATTCTATCATGTGAATAAAATACACAAAATAATATTTGTACTTTTCTACAGAAAAATGTAAACTTAAAAACTTTTCAGTATAAAATATTTATAACATAAACATACCAATTTTTAGACAATTATGGAATGTGGTGCAAATAACAAGAATAAAAAACTGGTTTGCTAATAAATCTATTTTACAAATATTCAGGGTGTTCTGGATTACCCTCATCATATACTTTTAAAATAATTGCCAAAAATTAAGTCAGTTGACATTAATGGTTACAAATAAAATATGTAAGAGAGATGGTAAAAAAATATATTAAAATCAGTTTATTTGTTAGATGTAGTTTGCTTAAGTAACTGTATAAACTTTTTTGTTATTAATAATTATTCTACCTAATAGAAATTAGTAGTCTTTTAGTAATATCTAACAAATAAATTGTCACTTTAAACTTGAGTATGATTCTTTTGAATATTTTTTTTTTCCTTACTTAAGTATAAATTTGGGACTCTTAATGTGCAAGTTTTCAATTTCAAATTTAACTAAAATTGTAGAAATATTAAGAGTAGAAAAGTTATTATGAGACACCAAATACAAACTGCTACAGTGAATGGTGTAAATTATGAGATTTAAACTTATGCTTCAGTTATTAACAAGAAATTATGCTAAGTAACTTAAAGAAGAAAGTCCTTTGTCAACATTAAATAACAATTGTTATTTTGCCAAATACCCAAGAATGCTTGATAAATTTCCACCCTAAACTGATAAAAAAAAGCTAGAAATTAAGCTTTAATTTTTCATGCAGCTTTATAACAGCAATGCATCTGGGACAAATTTATTAAAAAATTCAGCATTTTGATATTCATAAATTCATTAGCACTTTACATAAAGTTCATATAAACAAGCAAAATGTTTAATAAATTATGGACTATTGATTATATGCAAATATTTTATTACTGATTAAAAATATCCTAACTCTAAGAATCCCTCCCCTCCTTCCAGGGAATTCTAGGGTTCAACGGAACACTTTTTGGGAACTGCTGTCTTAGCAAATGCTCATTCAGTTAAACAAACAGCAAAGTTAGTACATAAACAAATAAATGTCAACATTTGAAGTAAACAACAGTGAATTCCTAAGGACATTCTTACCCCTAAGAATACCCAGGATAGCCAGTAATAAACGGCAGCAAAGATCCAAGCTTTGTATGCAAAACTTAAAACAAAAGAGGCTCCTCTGGTCATGACACAATCATCTGCATATATTAAAAGAATGCATATTTACATTAGTAGCATAATAAAACACTTTCAATAAAATAATCAATAATATAAACTTGTAAAAACGAAAGTTTACCAGGTGAAGCATCAAGAGTACAAGGTTTAAGATCACATGTTGAGTTTCCAGGCTGAAACATAAGGATAAGGAATCTGGTTAAAATACATCTGGGAAAATACACATTTTGAGGTCACAAATTATACAGCAGCAATAGTTCGTAAGTTTTTCAAAAAAATCAAAGCCACAAACGTAATTATTCTTAACCGATTCAATAAAATTTCCTCAATTTTTATAATTGATGGCATGTATTTGATTATTAATTTTTTACTTCTACCATATTCAAGTACAGTGAAATCAGTCAAATTCACCACCTTCATAAGTTGACCTTTATTTCACTGAATTGGGTAAAAGTTAATCAAAATCACTTAGCAAGTTGACAATATCGATAAAAGGGACTTTTGAAACAAAGAGGTTCGCAAGCATAACAATGAATTTTAAAATGTTTTTATGAATATAATGTTAAGTTTTCTAAATGTAAAAATATACCTGCGAGATGGTATTTTAAGATATTATTTGTAATATATACTTGACGTGCATCAATAACTAAATACATACGGTTTTTTAACTAATCAGCTCAAAATTAAATTTTTGTAACAAATTATAATTTATTCTGTAATTAATATTATTTGTTAGTCAGCCAGGGGCTGAGATGTCACGGTGACAAAATGGAAAGCAAATGATTGCTGGTTCAAATCCTGTTCAAAGATGTTTGTTTCTCTGTGTTTGTCTTCTGTTGTGTGATGTGTAAAAGTAGACCATCCAATGGATGGATATCTGTGGCTTGGTGGCATGAGTAATGTTGCTAAACTTCTGCTTCAGGGAGACAATTACAGCATCAAACAATAAGGAAATTAAAGCTGAACAAAAGAGCATTATTTGAGTAAAATTAAACAGGGTGACATTGAGAAAATGAGTAGTAAAATTAAAAATTTTATTTGGTAAATGAAAGTTTTAATTAAATAAATATTGCAACAATCATTTCATATTTATTACAGTACAAAGCGTAATATTTTTGATATTCCTTGTGACAAAAAAGAAGAAAAAAAGACATTGATTAGAAGGTATATCTAAGACGAGAATTTTAAAAATTGCAGGTAAAATTATTATTATTATAAGAATTATCAAGTTAACTTTAAAGTTTTAGTACTATATTAATTCAACTAACAATAATAGCCCACATTACATATAACATATAAATACACTAACATTAATGTGAAAATAATAAATATAAATTACTCACTTTGCAATAATACTGGCTGCCGAAAGTAGTGTAAGTAGGAAGAACTAAGTATAACAGTATGTGGAATGCTAGAACAGCAAACATAAGAATGAAAGCGAGCATAATCAACCCTTGAGGTGGCGTTCGTCCTGGCCTAACTTTATACATCTATAAATAAAAGTCTATAAGTAAATGGATTATCAAAAGTATAATATTGAGAAATAATAAAAATACTTACTGGAATGCAAAAGCAACAAATGCCAAGAAACCGCATACCAGATACAGTGCAGATCACAAGAAACAAAATTATAAGGAAGAACAAAACATAATCAAGAGGAAAGATCTGAAAAAATTATTATTATCACTACAATTTCCCATTTTAATATTAAATACTGACTGAAACATTGCTGATAATAATGATTATAGCATATTGGAATATAATTTTTTTTTTAAGATTTCACAATTAAAAAACTTTTTTATAAAATAGTAAAAATGCATGATTTTAAAATAAAATACGTTTATAAAGTTTCTTAAAATAATTTCATAATGCCATCAAAATGTTTACAGTATCAATATCAGAAGAAGTTAGAGGAGCATTGGAATAAATGCATCATTCTTGATAAAATATTAAATATTTTGTTGCATTAAAGCGCATAGATTAATATCACAATAAAAATACTTTTAAATCAAATGTTAAGAAAATAAAGTTTAAATGAATAAGAATAATGAACAATACCTTCTGAGCTTGAACCATAATAAAATCTAATGGATTAGGCATCATATTTTCTTTCAAAATATAGCCCATCTTCATACCAAGTGAGTTTACAATCTTATCAATGCTAAAAGACAGATATATTCATCAACTACAAAAAAAATACGACATAGCAACAGAACAGAAAGATATAATAGACGCTGGAATGCAATGAAAGTAATAATAAAGCAACTACACAATCTTACATATTTAATTACGAACATGCTTGAAAAGAAAATTTAATAAAAATAATTAATACAAGTTTAAAAAAATGCTAGCTAACATTCATAAATTAATCAAAATAAATTAAATAAAAAAAAATCCACAAATCATAGTTTAAAAAAGTATTTTTTAAAAATTTCATTTTTTAGTTCATAAGAAGCAAGCTGAAGTATAAACAATAGAACTAGAATTAGAAATATTGCATCAAACTAAAATTTAATGTACTCAAAGAAACAAGTCAAAAGATTTAAATCTACTGAAGTTTCATTGAACTAACTGAAATAAATAACTGAAAATGGAATTTTTTTTATAAAACTAAATATTATTTAAAATGAGCAGGATATTAAATAAAATGTAATTAGAAAAATATAAATAGAATAATACAAATAAAATAAATAGAATAGGATGCATGCAAAAATAAAAAGACATGTATTAAAATGTATCAAAAGAAGTTTTTTATTTATTTATTTTTATACTTATTCCTTACTTGCATATGAGCAGTGAAATAAAAAACGTCAATGAGAAAATAAGGCCAATAATCCCAAATGACCCATTTAAAATCCGTATGCATGGTCCACATTTGTTATATAATCTTCTTTTTTCACTTTCTAGAACTGATGACCGTCTTGAAATTAGGCTCACTTCTTCTTCCAAATCAGCTAACTCACCAACTTCCCTAGATGTCAACTGCCTTTTAGATTGCTTTGAAAAAAAAATTTAAGAATTATAAAATGAATATTTCTTAAAATTTAGATATAGAAAAAATTATAACTGACATGCTTTAGAAATAAATATTAGACTGAATAGAATAACATTTTAACACCGAGCACTTAAATTATGACAAAACAAATGTCCATACATACATAAATAAATTAAATTAAGAATCATATACTAAAAGTCAAAAATATGACTAACTATTTGAAAAGTGAGCTAAAAAGAAATAGGAATAAAAGGAGAGGGAAATGCATGATTTTCTTCCTCCTGCTTAGAAAACCAGTTATTTATAACCAAAAAATCTTAAAATTAGCAACAAATTATGTCACATAATTTTGAAACTTTTTAAAATTGCATTCTTTGGTTTTCTTAGAACATAGCTAACTAGACAATTTTGTGTTCCATTTTTTTTTAAAAACGATTTTTCTTCATAAAGTTGGTCATCTTTGGGACATTTGATATCAAGAAATCTTATTAAATAATAAACTCATTACCTACCTTGCTTCGAAGTGCATTTATTTTAGTTTGAGTAGTAGCTTGGGTATCAGATAAAAGTGCTTCCTCTTCAGTTAAAGAACGAAATCCTTTAATCATATTTATAGGAAATGAAGCTAAACCCACACTCTGTAATGAGAAAAATTATTGACAACATTTTTTAACAAACCAGTTTATGTGTCTCTATATACATACATATATTTAAAAAAAAGTTGTTTATATAAGATATCTGTCAGTAATAGTCAATAATAAAAGAATATATATATTCTTTTAAATAGTTTAACCTATTGATACTGGATTTTATTAAACATATTTTTCATCATTTTGTATTAATTTAGGTCAAAATAAATAAAAAATATTATATTTAAAATTTTAATAATTTATGGTTATGAATAACAGCATGAAATACCGGTGTTTTTTCAGGTAAAATTTTCAAAATATGGCTCACTTCCAAACAATTATTTTTCAAATTTGAACTTATTTGCAGTTTAATATATCCAAAAGAAACATTTATTCATTATTGAAATTTAATTAAACAACAAAATCAATTATTGATAAATTTTTGAAAATGAACGTAGATTTTTTCTTTCGAGCTACTTTTTTTTATTTTATATTTTAGTACTATTATAATCTTGATAATCTAGCAGATTATTTTTGTTAACTATCTGGCTGTTTTTCATAATTAAAAAATATCAAAATATATTTTTAAAAGGAAAAATATATATATAGGAAAGGAAAAAAAAAATATAAATGGGAAAAATATATATATAGGAAAGGAAAAAAATATATATATAGGAAAGGAAAAAAATATACAATAAATTGGAAAAATATATAAATGGGACAGCAATGTCCCATTTGCATCAAAGGGTTCAATTCACTATTATTAAAATTTAAAAATAAGAGAAGAGAACATGACTTTCCTAAATTCTATTTCTAGATTTTCTTCTTTTTTTTTTTGTAACCGTAATTTATGAGCGGCCAAACTAATAGTCGATTGAAAATTTTTTTTTGCCAATCTTCTTTTTCATGCTATATTTCTGGAATTAAATTGGCGGATCAAATTATAAAATTTAATGTTTTAAAGCTAATTTATTTCAAATGCATGTTTAAATTTTTATTTATTTAATCAACAATAAAGTTTTCAAAATTATAAAGTACGCACTTTTCTTTTATTCATTGCTAAATTTCAATTATTACATCAAAACGAAACGTTTTTTTTAAAAATAAATCAATTGAATAGTTTAAGCAAAGTTACAATTTAAGAGAACTTTTATTATTCCAATTAAAATGGAAGTATAATCACTGCACTAGCTTAAAATTTTATGAATTTAATAACCATCCATTTCTTCCTCTGTTATTACTCTTTGGACTCGCCTATGCATAACAAAAATATAATTAAAAATATGTTATAAGAAAAAAATATTTATAATTAATAAAATAACATTTAATTAAATAATTCTAACAAAATAATTAAATTATAATGTCATGTTATTCAATTATTTTGTGGAAGAAAATGTTATTTAATAACTTACAAAGTAATTAATCATTTGATAACTTACAGTATATAATATGAGATTCATCATGCCATATATTGTGATAACATTTACAACAAATGAGACAGCATCTTTTCCTCCTACAACAATAGAATAAGAATTACCAAGGTAAACTTAAAAATAACAATATAAAAAGAGATTAGTTTTTAGAATCAGTAATAAGTATTTTTGTTGAACAATACAGTGATAAGTACACAACAATAATGTCAGATATAAAACAGGTTCTTTCAACTATCATTTTTGCCCTTTCATTTGCTATAATTAGAATGCTAGTCAAAAAATTAATAATCACAAGATAATAATTGACAAAAATTTTTATTTAATAGTAAAATTTGTAATTACATAATTTTAATAGTTAAATCTTTGAGTTGAAGTTTGCTTAAGACTAACCACTAATTTATGTTAGAATAACAAAAACTTTAAAATTTAAATCCAGATTTATAGTTCGGCTAATCATCTATGCAAATGGATTTTCCACACTTCTGGATCTAAAACCTGAAATATTAAAACACTTTAAACAAGAATTACATTTAATTTAAACCTGTCAAATGCTATTTTAATTTCACTTGTTCTAACCTGAGTGCAAAATTTTTATTTCCTGTTTATAAATATCATATTTGAAGCTGTTTTCTTCATTATAATTCTTTTTTTATTGATTATAACGTGTAACACCAATAACTATATAACATTTAAATGCATTTTTAAAAAATGTGTAATAAATACTTATATTTGACTAATTTGAAGCTAATCAATTTAAGTCATTTTTTTAAATAAATAAATAAATTTATCTCTCAATTTAAAGAACGAGCATCAAAAAATTACATACTACTTTTGTATAATTCCTTAATCAAAAATTCCATTTTCCCCCACTCTGTTGAATTTGAAGGAGGTGCAGACTTGAAAGGTATAAAGACACTGTAAGAATAAATATAAATGTTTAGATTTAAAGAAAAATTTAAATAAAATTTTGTAAAGTTATATAAGATTACAAAAGCCAAACTCTTTAACATTCAAATTTATAACAGTTTTGCACAAGGAAAACTGCATTTTGATTTGCACTATAAATTGCTTTGAGTTGTTAAACGAGAAAACAGTGTTTATAAGGGACCTATTCTTATGAATTTGTTTTACTTCTCGAAATATGGTATTGTTGAAATAATTAAATGCATATTTTCAAAAAGAAAAACAAATAATTCATCGTAATATAATATCAAGGGTGATTGTGAGCCCAACTCAAAAATCCTGAAAATTTCTCAAATAAAATCATTAATGACGCATTTTAAAAAATTAATGCCTTAAATCATTGATTTAAATTAATAATTATGTATAAGTTCACTTTTATCTCTAATCACATTTATAATTCTACCAGAAAAAATATTTATAAATGAAAGAGATGCAAAGTATAAATTCTAGTTCTAATATATTTAAATAAAATATAAAAGAATTTTTATACATAAATGTGATCGATGATTTCTTTAAATTACTGGACCTTACTGGACCAGAGCACAATTATCTCAGATAATATTTAACTTCAAAAATGGAATTTTAATTTAATTTTTAAAAATAATATTCACAGTAAAACATTATATAAAAATTAAACTTATCAATCTGAGAAATTAATGTTTTAGTGCTCATAAAAATGTACAGAAAACAGGAGGGTAAAATGGCATATGAGTAAAAACTTACAAAACATCTAAAAAAATAAGAACAAAACGTAAACATCCTTTAGAATGAGATTATAATAAGATTATTTTTAAAACAACATGATACATAATTATAAATATATTGAAATGAAGTTTTAAATATCTTTGCCCAAATAATAAGGATATAAAAGAATTTGGAATATATTATTCAGATTAACTGCTCTTCACCTCTTCTTAAACGCAATTTAATTATTAAAGGGGGTTATAAAGAGAGTTTTCATCAAAATTTTTTGTTCATGAGAGTGAGAATATATTACTATTTTATTTCCTTTTTTTTTTATCTTTTAGCATAAAATTTTAAAATAATTTGTTCAAATTAAAGTATTAGTTTAAAATGTTAAGTTTATTTACTTTGTATAATATATATATAAATAAATTTTTTTTGCTTCTTAATATTAAAAAGTAGTAAAAAAATAAAGTATAAATTCCAAAATAAAACTTCGATTAAACAATAAAAAATTTAATTTTTAAAATCATTTCTTTAACTTATAATTGAGATGCGAAGATAACAAGCATGAGAATAAAAATAAATAATTTCACTCAAATTAAAACTGATTTTCACTTTTTTAATGAGGTACAATTTTTTTTTGTTGATGTGACTTTTACACAGCTATATTTTATGCTTTCTAGTTATGGCAGCGATTTGATGGATTCTATGTAGTGGTAACAGTATTACAATTCATTTTATAATTGTAAACAGGAATTATTTTAACTATGTAAAGATTAAATATTTAAAAAAAAATATTGTTAGAACTTTTATTTGCTTAAATTACTTAAAAGTAGTGGTGATCAAAATTGTTATAAATCAACTTTCAAAAACAAAGATAAAAATATTAACATATTTTGTAACTGCTTTAATAATAAAATCAAACTCTTCTGTGAAACTCAGCAGATTGATTTGGCTGCCATATTTCTAATTTTTAAACTATTCAATAAGAAGCTTATTAGTTTAATAAACAATTTTAAATAGGATTTATACAGTTAGCTAAAACTGAGAAAATTCCCACCTATATTGTTCAAACAAATAAACACAAAACATACAGTCGGACTTCTATTTAACGAACTTCCATTTAACGAATTTCTCTATCTTACGAATTTTTTCGAGGAACCAAGTGCATTTTGGAAATTGTTTTGTAAAATAACTTCCATATAGCGAAGTGAATTTTCTATTTAACGAACTTTTCATTGAGATCCACTTTCCCTATTTTCCAAAATATTTCTTAACATTTTAAACTTGTTAAAGCAATTTATGGGGGAAATGAGCTTGAATTAAATTTCGAAGTCACTGCTTTATGAAATGTATTACTGTCTTCTCTAAAAATTATCTTAGAGAAAGCAGTAAATTCCCTTTCCCTTTCTGTTTGCACTTCAAACGAAAAACTCAGTTCAAATTAACGGATTTTATCCGTAGCAATTTAACTTAACGCATGTGGTAATGTATGTTTAAAATTACTTTTATAATAAATGCAACTATAATTTTATACATAAATTTAGACTTTTTTCAGTTGAAAATGTATATAGCACGATAATGTAACACTGGATAATGTTTTGCTCTATTATTGCTTTCCATGCTGATTTCTTTTATGGTTAAGACTTATAAGATAAATAGTAGATATTAGTTTACAAGATAAAAGTGCATCAATTGCTATTTTAATTATGTCTAGTGTTTATGAATTTAAAACCTGTTTTGTGTTGCTTAAGTATTTTAAAAGGTGATTTTCTATTTAACGAATTTTCCACATAACGAGCTTATTTTCGGTATTTAGTGACTTTGTTAAATAGAGGTCCGACTGTATATTCATGAAGGAATAAAAAAAGTTCTACCAATTCAAAAAATTTTTTTTACCCAGCAATCAACAATCCAGCTATCACCAGAAGAAATACCAAAGTGTACAAGAAAGCTGTAGTGAATACCTGGAAAATAATATAAAAATTAAGACAATTCACAATGAGAGGATATATGAATTAAGCAAAGAGCGAAATTAGCAACAGTGCATTGATCTGGGAGTAATAAAATTTGTCTTAGACTTCAATAAAATAAACTATCATTGGACCCCTAGAGAAGCAACTGATGTAAAATAATAGTATGCTGTTTTGTCAAATATATTTGACAAAAAATTAGTTAAATTTTGTCAAACAGTATTTGAGTTACTGTTAAAAAAAAATTTATTTTATCATTATTATTCATTCTCCAAATTGTAATTTTTTATTAAAAAATTCACATTAATAACTTCAAAAAAACAAACAAACTAATACAGACATTCAAACTGACCAGTGAAATTATGCATGAACTTGTAATATGGTTTAGTTGCTGGTTCCTTAGAATAGTAGCTTAATTTTCTTAATTTCTATCCTTGTTTTGCTTTAAAAATAAATAAATTAAAATAATACAAAATGGGTGACTTCTAAAACAGAAAGCCAGTGTAGCACACACCAAATAACATCAACCTTTTACAAGTATGATTTGGAACAAACAGCCACTTTTTGAGCAATCGAGTTCATAGTTTTCAGAAGACATCATAATTCTTTACTTGGTAATTTTTCTTCAATAATTAAAATAATTAAAAAAAAGAAAATACAATAGTACATATCAAATATTATTCTCAAATTCCAAATACATAATCTAATTCTAATTAATTTTTAAAATTTTATTTCAGTGAAAAAGCTGAAATAAAAAATACAGTTTGCATATTGCCATATATTCTCCATAATAAATAAAAATATAAATTTTTCATTAAAATTTCTTTTAATTGCATAAAAAAAAATCTCTATTCTCTATATTCATACCATTCTCTATCCTCTAAATTCATTGGACTATTTTAACTCTTAAACATGTAGTAACAGTTCTAACTAATTCACTGGTTCTGTGATAAAGAACTTGCCCACTGTCTCAAATTTAATTTTTAATTTATTTCCCAGTATAAAATATTATTATCATAGCTAAAAAATACAACAAATCTTCTTAATACAAAATTTAAGTTATCAATAAATGCATAATTAGTATTATCATTTTATGACAAAAAGTAGTCTTTTCTCTTCGAATACAGGCAAAGGATTAAAAGACTTACTCTAATTGAAGGTCTATTGTCTTCATCTTGTTCTTCATAGGAAAAGTAAGCTAATGGCAATATGAAGAATGTGTAGAAGAATATTATACCATACAAGGCTGAAAATAAAAAAAAGAGTAAACTATATTATGATAACTTTCAAAGCTATATTCATTTTTCTTGTATCTTTTCTTTTGTCTCAATAATTATTTTTGCAATAATTATGTCCCAATAATTATTTTTACAAGTTTTAATTGAACCCTTGACAATTGGGCATGAAACAATTGTCAATGGTTTCTATCACTAAGAAAAAGGTACAAGGAAATCTGTGAGTTCAATTTAGAATCCTAAGTTAGAAAGCATTTCAGAATTAAAATAATTAATTTTACTATTCCTTGACAAAAAAGAATTTGTACCTTAATTCTAAAACAAATTCTACCCAATAAGATATTTTTACTAAATACAGATATGAATCTACATACTGAAAATATATGGAGAAATAAATTAAAATAATAAAAACATTTTTAAGCACATATGATGCTCATAAAATGGGCTGATATAATACAATGAAAATTTGAAAAGTGACTTAAATTATAATCAATTATTTCTTTCAATATATTTGTGCTTGGCATTTGATACAAAAATAAATAAATTAAAAATATAGACCTAAGTTCATTTTTCACATTTGGAATCAATAACATTTGTAAACTCGTCAGACTAGAGTCAATAACTTCAAAGAACATTTTTAAAATGTCATGATAATTACCATAATATGTATAAGACACCGAGTTCTCTAAGGCTTGGCGAGTTGAATTTGTAGCCCAATCCTGAAAAGAAGAAAAATTAAAGGTTAAAAATATTCATAATTCAATCAAGATTGAAGAAAAGATAATTTAAGAATATAAAAACCAAATTAAAATTTATTGCATATTATTAAGTGGAAAAATAAATTAAGAAAATAAACTTTCAATATAAAACTGTTTGCTATAAAATGAGCAAAAACTGAGCTTATAAAATATAGAAAATATCTGGCAAATCATACAAGCAATATTCTCAACATCATATAGATGTTATGGGAGCAAAATTTTTTTTGAAAGAGAGTTGAAAAAAAAATATTTTGGTTCTTGTGAACCAGAATTATAGTTATTAATAATAACTTAAAGTAGAATTAGAACAACATCAATTTGCATTAAGAGTGCAAAGACAAAATACATGTTGGATATTTTTGAATTAAAAAAAAAAGAGGTCTTCAAACTTTTTGTGGAAAAATTAGAATTACAGTAGGGAACCGATTATCCGGAACGGTTGGGACCATCGCTATTCCGGATAACTGATTTTTCCGGTTTTCTGAATCGCTACAAAAAGCCGTTTTTTTTTATTGTTAAACCCAACTAAAAAAAAAAGTTTGGAAATAATCTTAAAAATAAGAAAAAACGATGAAGTAATACACTAATGATTATTATATTGATACATTTA
>NC_092208.1:65855999-65864255 GCF_043381705.1 Parasteatoda tepidariorum
ACCAGGGGTCTGTATAGAAGAAATTTGGATCCGTTAACGGACCCTTCACAAAATATCTTTTCATAAAAACAGACCCTTCACAAAATATTTTAACTTAAAAATGAACCCTTCACAAAATAATTTATCTTTTAATCGGACCCTTCACAAATTTGTTTATCCTCATTATTGTTTTGTTAATCGAATAAACCCTTTCCAGGAAGGGGGGGGGGAGAAAGTAAATTAAATAAAATTTGTTTTCAGTCGTCGCTTCTTCCTTTATTCGCATGAATTGAATATTCTGCTTTCTCTGTATAGGCTGAATATTCTGCTGTATAGGCTGAATACCAAATATTTGTAAATTGCTTCTCTAATTTAGTACCAGCAATTGCTGTTCATTTTTTAAAATTTAATTTTTTTAATTATAATTTTACAGTGTTGAGCATAATCTTGTATGTCTTTACAAATTAAAAACTCCTTGAAAAAGTTTTTTGCAATAACAGGACCCTATTTACACAAATTCACAAAAGCAGGACGCTGGTTAAGAGAATTTGACTTAACGTTTATTTTATATTCACAAATTACGAGTAATTTTTTTCACAATTTTATAAAAACTGACTTTTCACAAAATGTCTGGACAGACCCCTGATGTATATATGTACCATGTTTTAATTTTATTTATGATATAAACTCCTCTTTATTTTCTAATCTGCGATTGCAAAGCATCTGTATTGTATGTAATTAATTAACTTTAATAATTAAATTATTTAATGTTTATGATTATTTTTTAAGAAAATATTGCTAAAGCCATTTTTAAATATACACATAAAAAATAAAATCTAGACTTTCTAAAATTTGCTAAAAAAGTTTTTAAAAAATTATCTATTATAAATTTGTAATATGTTTAGTAACTAATTTCCAAATATTGAATAATTTAAAATGATGTAATGTGATACTTAATTTTCTAGTTTAATTAAAGAGTAAATACAGTGATTCGAAGCTAAAATGTCTAAATTTGTAATTGACATTGAAATCCAATATCAAAATATTGGTTGCATTTATTTAATTGAATTTTGCGACATTTATCGTACTTGTGAAAATAAAAATAAATGATGTTTAGTTTTCTTTTTAATTTATTTTTAATTTAAGCTTTTACTGATTTTAAAATTTATATAATTTTCTCTGTTTTAAAACTTTTTACAAAGTAATGCTTTTCACTTGTTTTTGATAAAGAAATCTATATGTGAAAGTCATTTTACTTCTGATTATTTGGCCCATGATATTTGAAATTATGTAACACAATGAATGAACAAAAAATATTTTTCAATGCATATTTGTATTTTCCCAATGAAAGAAATACAAATAGTTCAGTTGTTTATTTATTAAGTGTCACTAAAAAGTACAATATTTGTTATTGTAAAAAAGTTTTTTTTAATTTAATAATAGATACTCACTATTGCAAAGAATTAGTTTAAGCTTAAAAATTTTAAAATTGCAGAATTTCTTAATAACTCGTTTCAAATGTATTGTTCAATATTATAGATTTCTATTTCATCAATAATGTTTTTTTTTTTTTTTTTTTNTTTTTTTTTTTTTTTTTTTTTTTTTTTTTTTTTTTTTTAGACAATTGAAAATGCCAAAAAAGAGGATCAAAAATATATTCTAGAGAGAAGAAGGGATCACATTTCTCATTTCATACTTCGTTTAGCATATTGTCGTAGGTAATGTTCATTTATGTTTCTTTTTTTTTTTTAAAATTTCATTACCAAGATCTTAATATTGACTTTTTGCTGATAATACTATTATTGTATTATCTTATAGTTTTAAGCTCATTAAAATAACAAATTAAATACTGTAATAAAGCATAATATTCCTGCAACAGTCCACTGTCTCCATAATTTTATGACACATGGCATGATTGTGGTAATTTGATCAGCATTACTAACAGGTCCAGCGATATGAAACTGGATGAGCTTCAAGCCACTACTGAGGATCAAACCCTAGTCCTTACTGTAATTAAAGATTATATATTTTTTCACGCTAGCAATTGAAATTTAGTGGTCCAATACGACTAACTAGGTATTTATTAAGAAGTCCAAAATTAATACGGTAAACAAATTTGAGGGAAAAAAATATTGAACTTTACAATTGCATGATTCATGTTATGGTAAACATAAAAAGTTGTTAATTGTCATCTATTACATCCTGAAACTAATTAGGTTCATTACCTCATAATGATTAAAGATTGGAATAGACTTATTATTCAAGACTTTTGGAGGACTCTAATCTTTGCACTAGCATAGACACGACAACATTGGAATTTATTAAAATTAAGTGTAAAAGAGTTAAAATTATATTTGTAACTAGATTCAACATACAGATTAAAATGCTGGGACTGGGAAGAAATAAGAAAAACAAGGAAAGTTGTCTAGAAATTCTAAGTAAAGTAGATTTTAAAAGAATGAAAAATTGTTTTATTGATGAACAATTACGCTGTCAGTACAACAGTACATGAAGAAATTCAAGATTTGGGTAGACTATATTTGAGGGTGCCCCTTGATTCTCGCCAAGTTGTGATCACGGTTGATCGCCAAGCTGGATGATGTTGAGACCCAATCGTGATTCTGATTGGTTTAGATTTTAGCTTTATTTTTAAATGTTCAACGGTTGTAATTTCAGAGGTCCATTAGTTCTACGTTGGATACCGACTGATAAGGTTACTTTTGAATCTGGTCAATAAGATCGAAGGTATGTGGGCAGTCATAAAAAGGGATTTAAGAAAACAATGTCACCGCTAGTCCTGTATTACATACGCCATTTTTGATTCATATGTGGCGATGGAGGTACACAGATTCTATTCATGATAAATTTAGACAGTATCTAACTGTTATTAGATAACTCTGTGCATCTAAATCTGAGAATATTCAAGCTTAATGAAGAAGTGAGTTGTTTTTTTTATTTTTTTTCTGCGCCTACTCAATTAATTTTTGTTTTGATTCAAAATCCTTTTTATTGGATTTATTAATTTTGCGTATATTGGGTTCATTGCAAGCTTTATCCGATGTTTTGTTGAAATTTTCCAATGTTTTATTGAAATATCATTATGTTTTGGCCTCCATTCCTGTTACCACGGTGTTCTGCGCAAGCAGGAATAGCGCCAAACAGAAGTCGTGTCTTGCCGAGGGGCACCCTCAAGTATATTGCCCCCCCCCATTTTATAGTGCCACATATGAGAAATATGTATATACTAGGAGGCTTCGCCCCCTGCTCGCTGGCGCTCACCAACCCCCGGAACTGCTTTCACAGCTCATTTCGGATTACTTCGCAATTCAATGCTCGCTTTGCTTGCTCATTGGATACGTTCTTAACGTCTAGTTTTTGTATACTTTTTTGAATACTGAAGTTCCGAAAACTTTTCATTGTAGAAAATTCTAAACCTGTACATTTCAATATTAATTTGAAATTGCAAACAGTTCACATATTTTTCTTAATCACACTACTCTAAATTTCAGTTGTTGAGAAAAGTAACTGTTGTAAGTTTTGTTTTAAAGTCTTTCCCACCAGAGGGCTAAAGCCATGTGTTGTAAAACAATATGAAATAGTAGTCTGCCACTGAACGCCGGATGTAAAGCATCGGCTTTGATGAAGATAATTTTGTATTTTTAATTCTCTGAAGGGCGCCACCTTAATAATATGGAATTTGTAAAATAAATGTATATATTTTTGATTGTTGATGAAGCCCATCATTTTGTGTTTTCATCAGTGTTCAGAAGCAGAACAACTATAAGTTTTTTATTTTATCACAAAAATATAAAATGTATAAAAAACAAAGAAAAGAGTAAGAAAATGAGTATAGTCATAGAAAAAGTTAAAATTATAATATAGTATTTGTCAGTTAAAATAAAACTTTTTGTTTAAGTCATTGCTAACAATTCAAATTTCTCCGAGGCAATTCTAAAGTATAAATTAAGGTAGTATTGTTAAGTTGAAACACAATATTTTTAGTTTTGATGTCAACAATACAATTCAATTTTTCACAAAAACGATTGTTTCCATTGTTAAGTTCAATGTCAACAATTCAAATTTTTCTGAGGCAACTCTTAACCTCTAAATATAATTTTTTTTATGTACACATTTCTAAATGTCAGTATTCAACCACAAAACAACTTAAAGTCCTCAAATTTAGCATGAAGTTGTAAAATGTAATGAAAGAGGGTCATAGCAATAATGAAAGTAGAAGTAAAGTTAGTACTGTAAAATTAAAACAATATTTTTAATCAATGAGCCAAGTTCTTCAAGAAGCAGTTGTAGAAGTAGGTTGTTTATTTAAAACTTTTTATAGAATTTCTTTAAGAACACAATTGTTAATTTGGGCATTTGGCGATACAACACTTTTAGAATTGAAGGATTTGTTACGTCAAGCGCTCAGGTATCATAATTTTGATCTAGTTGCGCTTCTATGTCATTTTGATTTATGTTGCTAAGTTAACTTTCAAAAAATTCTATGGCTGGCAACAGCATTTTTATTTTTTAAGTTGTTTATTTTTATTTCTTTTAGAATTCGTTATTTTTTTAGCGAAATGTTTTTTAACCTAGCAGAATTCTTTGCCGACTGTTTTCTCTATGAATGAAGATAATAAAGTAAATATTTAACTGTTGTGAAAAGAATCTTATTTAGTTGAACAAAGTACTTCAGCCAAAATTTGGGAGCCACGTAAGAGAATTATATATATTAGATCAGAAACACATCATTAAAAGGCAGAATGCTTAGGTGTTTTTAAAACAAAGCAAACGTTGCCACCGGCGGAAAAGAAATACAGCCAAATTTTGGGAGCCACGTAAGAGAATTATATATAATAGATGTTATAATTGTTATCTGATTTGAAATATCTTAAAACTAAAACTTAACTTACGTGTAGAGTAATGTTTTTTTTTTAATGCATGGATTTCGATGCAAAAAAAAAAAAAAATCATTACTATTTTGTAACTTTCAAACATATTTCAAGGCGACGATATTGTTGCCAATTCATATGGTTTTCGTGACATTCGTAGAGCATTTGGAGAGAATTGTAACCATACTAACATGAACCCTACATATTTTATTGTTGAAGAATAAGATTTGCTACAGTTGATCTTGGCACAATGTTTAGTCCTGTTATAAATTATTTGTAAGGTTTTCGTACCTGATGAACATTGTTTTTTTTTTGTCACTTTTAAAACTTTGCTTATTTTATAGAGAAGATTTGCGTCGATGGTTTATTACTCAAGAAGTTGATCTGTTTCGCCTTCGTTTCATGGCAGAGCATAGTGAAATTAGAGCCAAATTTATGAAGTTTAATGACTTGAACTATGATGAAGTAACTACTCTGAGTTTCTTTTGATTTATCTACTTTTTTATTTTTGTATTACAATATTTTTTTAAAAAAAAGTTGTTATAATTCTTTTACTACCTACTGGGTAATTTTCTATGCCTCATCACCTAAATAATTTTATTAGTGAATGTTTTGGATGAAAAAATTATGGCTGAACTATTATGGTTTAAAAATTATGGCTTACATAAATTATTTTATAATTTATTTTACATAAATTATTAAGATACTATACTATACTTCTATGTATAAAATAATTTTAAAAGTTGTAACTAAATGATAGGATTTTAGTCATATCGATAGTTTTGATCCTTTTCAAATATGTCTTATCATCAGAAGTATTTGGTTTTTATTTTTGTCAATTTTATTCTTCAAAATTACGTGATTGTGTGAATTGAATTAAATAAAGTTTTTTTGTTAAAAATTGATGCGGGCGATTAATCTATCGTGCATAAAATTTTTACATAAGTTTAATTCAACAAAAAATTGGAATTTGACTATCTAATTGTAATTTTGAAAAATGCTTGTATTATAATTCTTTATTTTGTCTTGAAATAAGCTACTAAACCTTTATAGGTAATTCATTTTTTTCTTATATTTTATGTAATTTTCTTATCTTTTTTCAATAAAAATAACAGTTAACTTTTTATCCCATGTTGTTGCAAAAAAGCAAATGTTAAATTTTTTTTTAAAATGTTCTTTAACTGTTAACACTTTTGCATGAAGCTTCATATCTATTTTATGTTTGCCATAATTTTTCAAGTCATCTAAGTTCAGTAAAGTGCAAAGTCCAGATAGAGCAACTTAATTCTCACTTCTACCCAAGGTTGTCATGATTTAAATCATGATTAATACTGTGATTTAAATAACTTGATTTTTTGAAAAATTTCAATTTAAATCAATTGTGATTTTAAAAAAAAAAACTTTAGTTTTAGCCAATTTATTTTTTGAAAAATAAATCATTAAGTCAAATATTTTTATACAGTATTATTTATCAATTTATTCTTAAGATAGTAAATTTTTTTAAAAGGCTTTTTCCACAGAAATAATAAAAAGGGAATGAATGCAAATTATTATATTTCGAAACAGACTAAGAAATTAAATTAGAGACTAAAATTGGTAAGTGGAAAGAGAATAATATTGGTAAACATTTAAATTATAGTTTTTCATTAGCTGTATTTGCTGGTATTAAACAACTTTCTTAACCCATTTAGTTTTTTTAAAAGTTATTAAATATGTAGTTAGCGTTTATCAATAATGGAGAAAGACTATTTCAACCTAAAAAAAGTTAGAATATTTTTTTTTCTTTAATGTATTCTGATTTATACTAATTTACTCTAATTACTATTTAAACTAATTTACTAAAATATCTCTCGGTCAAATTGCTTATAGTCTTTAACATTTTAGGATCTCGGGCTAATGATTCGATAGTAAAAATCAAAACATAATTTTAAACATATTGGCTAAAAATATTATTTATTTTAAATAGTATTATTTATTGATTAGATCAAAGGATTTGGTTGATAAATGTAAGAAGAAAAAAGATAAATAAGAAGAAAAAAAATATTTAAATAAGAAAATTCAAAAAGTCACGATTTTTGTCAACTCTTCTTCTAGCTATCTGCGTGCTTTGATATGTGTGCCTAATTAATGGTTAACCTCAAATTTTTTGCATTTATTCTGATTTATTATTTGCATAACTAGTTTTGCCCTGTGTATTTCAGTTTAAACATAATGAAAGGATAAATCTGTACTAACTTGTTCAAATGCTTAATGTGCAGAAGATTAAGAGCATTGAATCCTAAAATCTTCATACAGTTTTAACTTAAAATATTCTTTTTTTACTGCTGTATACTATTATATAATTCTTGCATTATTTTTGCTATTTTGCAGAAAATAAAAATACATTAATTTTTAAGAATCTTAATGTCAAGATCTTTAAATTAATTACTTCTCAAGTAGAAAAAGAAATATTTTAAAAGAATATTAGTTCTTTTCACTTATGTTTAATAATTTTATAGATCACAAGTGAGGAAAAGGAACGGTTGAGTTCGAAATTGTACCTAGGTTTCAACCATTCACTAACTAAAGTTTTGGCTTCGAAGTTTTATAAGGTAAAGTAAATAAAAAAAAATTCATTAACTATGTTGTTATAAAAAATAATTATAATCTTGTGGTACTTTAACATCTTGGAAAAAAAATGTTATTTTAGGTCCCTTTTACAGAAGTTTTAGATCTCATAAAAAACCGTAAAGTATATTTGGAGAGAGGATTAGCGTATATTCCTGAAGAGGATCTAGTTGTCACCGTTGTCTCAGCATATAGAGCCCATCTTTCACATGCATTAGCTGTAAGGAATAAAAGCATTTGTTTTGTATATTTATCTCTACATTCTGTCTTACAAGTACTATTTCAATACGTCTTTTAAGTTAATATAGCATCTAATTATGCTTGTTTATATAAATTATGTTTTTCTTTCTCCATAAGGAATAATTTATTATTTTATAGCATATTTTTAAACAAATTAAACAAGAACTGTTAAAAATGCAGGCTTAACAATCAATGAAACAAAAGCCAAATATTTGAAAATCAGCACTAGAAAGACCAACCTTAAATTTCTTGTAATAAATAATTACAGGTTTAATAGAGTTTCAGAATTTAAATAGCTTTCAACATTGAAATTAAGAAAAATAATGTGGCAACAGAAATCGATAATCACATTATGAGAGCAAACAGAAATTTTTATGGATTAAAAAGAATGCTAACATACATTACTATTCGAAATTTATTAATTAGTCTTGTATGGTGGCAGTAGAAGATAAACTACTGATCATTGAAAGAAAAATTTTGAGGAAAATTTATGACCCTGTGAATGAAAGTTAACATATGGGCAATTCCATATGTGACGGAA
>NC_092208.1:65864755-65899114 GCF_043381705.1 Parasteatoda tepidariorum
GTTCATCAAGCGGTATCATCTTTCTCCATGATCGTAGACGATTTTCCATATCATCCATAACGTAGATGATTTTCCATATCCATAACGTAGATGATTTTCCATATCATCCATAATGTAGACGATTTGTTCCATGTACTGCAATCTAATAACGAATATTGCTTTCCAAAAATTTGGTAGTGTTATAACTTTATGAATCAAATTTTTTTAATCTTGAAAATGTTTCTCTTTATATTTTTTGTGTGACTCCGGAATGAGCACGAATAATCCACAAACCGGATAATCCGCGCACGGATAATCGAGAGTGTACTGTAATTTCAACAGAATAATTAAATTGTGTCATGTTATTTAATTATTTTGCGGAAGAAAATGTTATTTAATAACTTACAAAGTAATTAATCAATTGATTACTTACAGTATATAATATGAGATTCATCATGCCATATATTGTGATAACATTTACAACAAATGAGACAGCATCTTTCCCCCCTACAACAATAAAATAAGAATTACCAAGGTAAACTTAAAACTAACAATTTAAAAAGAGATCAGTTCTTAGAATCAGTAATAAGTATTTTTGTTGAACAATATAGTGATAAGTACACAACAATAATGTCAGATATAAAACAGGTTTTTTTAACTATCATTTTTGCCCTTTCATTTCCCATAATTAGAACACTAGTCAAAAAATTAATAATCACTAAATAATAATTGACAAAAATTTGTATTTAATAGTAAAATTTGTAATTACATAATTTTAACAGTTAAATCTTTGAGTTGAAGTTTGCTTAAGACTAACCATTAATTTATGTTAGAATAACAAAGGCTTTAAAATTTTAAATTCAGATTTATAGTTTGGCTAATCATCTATGTAAATGGATTTTCCACACTTCTAGATCTAAAACTTGAAATATTAAAAGACTAAAAACAAGAATTAAAGTTAATTTAAACATATCAAATGTTAATTTAATTTCATTTGTTTTAATCTGAGTGCTAAATTTTTTTTATTGGTTATAACTTGTAATGACGCCCGGTGGCTGAGTGGTAGCGCTTTGCGCTCCTGTGCCACAGGTCCTGGGTTCGATCCTCGAGCCGGGCAAGGTTGACTCAGCCTTTCATCCCTTCAGTGGGTTGATAAATGAGTACCAAGCATGCTTGGGAACTAAACACTGGGGGTTCCGTGTTCGGCTGACCACCTGACCGGAACATCTGCACTGTACCCCAGAGCCCAAGGTCAAGAAAACTGAGATGGGCACAGAAGGCCTTGGCCCTCTATGGGCTGTCGCGCCACTGAGTTTAGTTAAGTATAACTTGTAATATCGATATGACATTTAAATGCATTTTAAAAAAATGCGTAATAAATATTTATATTTGACTTATTTGAAGCTAACCAATTTAAGTTATATTTTTAAATAAATAAATAAATTTATCACTTAATTTAAAGAACGAGCATCAAAAAATTTACATACTACTTTTGTATAATTCCTTAATCAAAAATTCCATTTTCCCCCACTCTGTTGAATTTGATGGAGGTACAGACTTGAAAGGTATGAAGACACTGAAAGAATAAATATAAATGTTTAAATTGAAAGAAAAATTGAAATAAAATTTTGTAAAGTTATATAAGATTATAAAAGCCATACTCTTTAACATTCAAATTTATAACAGTTTTGCACACAGAAAACTGCATTTTGACTTGCACTATTTCCTGCCCTATAAATTGCTTTGAGTAGTTAAACAATAAAACAGTGTTTATAAGGAACCCATTCTTATTAATTTGTTTTACTTCGTGAAGCACTGTATTGTTGAAACAATTGAATGTATATTTTCAAAAAGAAAAACAAATAATTTATTTTAATATAATATCAAGGGTGATTGTGAGCCCAATTAAAAAATCCTGAAAACTTCTTGAGTAAAACCATTAATGACACATTCAAAAAATTAATGCCCTAAATCATTGATATAAATGAATAATAATGTATAAGTTTACTTTTATCTCTAATCACATTTATTATTCTACCAGAAAAAAATATTTACAAATGAAAGAGATGCAAAGTATAAATTCTAGTTCCAATATTTTTAAATAAAATATACAAGAATTTTTATACACAAATGTGATTGATAATTTCTTAAAACTATTGGATCTTGAATTTCCGGAGCACAGTTATTGAAAAATCCGGAAATCTGTATTTTTTCCTTAGCATAATTATTTCTGATAATATTTAACCTTAAAAGTAAAATTTTAATCTAATTTTTAAAAATAAAATTCATAGTAAAACATTTCATAAAAATTAAACTTATCAATCTGCTGTTGTTGTTAATTTACGTCGCACTAGAGCTGCACAATGGGCTATTGGCGACGGTCTGGGAAACATCCCGGAGGATGATCTGAAGACATGCCATCACAATTTTGATCCTCTGAGGAGGGGATGGCACCCCCGCTTCAGTAACCCAACGACCTGCGCGCGAAGTCGAGCACTTTACGGTAGCACAGTTTAACGAGGATCAATACCGCACACCCTCGGTCCCTACACAGACTGATCCAAGTGGTCACCCACCAGCACACTGACCGTAGCCAGTGATGCTTGACTTCGGTGCTTATCAATCTGAGAAATTAATGATTTAGTGCTCATAAAAGTGTACAAAAAACAGGAATGTGAAATGGCATGTGAGTAAAAATTTACAAAACATCTAACAAAATAATAACAAAATGTAAACATCTTTTAGAAAAACAAATGATAAGATTATTTTTAAAACAACATGATACATAATTATAAATATATTGAAATGAAATTTTAAATATATTTGTCCAAATAATAAGAATATAAAAAAATTTGGAATATATTGTTCAGATCAACTGCTTTTCACCTCTTCTTACATGCAATTTAATTATTATTTTTTTAAAGAGGGTTATAAACAGAGTTTTGATCTAAATTTTTTGTTCATGAGAATATAAATATATTTCCATTTTGTTTCCAATTTTTTTTTATCTTTTAATCTAAAATTTTAAAATAATTTATTCAAATTAAAGTATTAATTATAAATGTGAAGTTTATTTACTTTGTATTAAATATATATTAAAAAAAGTTTTTTTTTTTTGCTTTGTAATATGAAAAAAACAGTTAAAACATAATATATAAAATATGATATTTGGAATTAAAATAAATTCCAAAATAAAACTTTAACCATCAAAAAATTTAATTTTTAAAATCATTTCTTGAACTTAAAATTAAGATGTAAAGATAACAACCATGAAAATAAAAATAAATAATTTCCTTAAAATTTTAACTAATTTTAAATTTTTTTCATCAGGTAAAAAATTTTATGCTTTCTAGTTTTGGTAGCAATTTGATAGATTCTATGTAGTGGTAACAATATTACAATTCATTTTATAATTGTAAGCACAAATTATTTTTACTATGTATTTGATATTTTTAAAAAATATTTAATATATTTAAAAATATTGCTTAAATTACTTAAAAGTCAAGGGAATCAAAATTGTTATAAATCAACTTTCAAAAACAAAGATAAAAATATTAACATATTTTGTAACCACTTTAATAATAAAAACAAACTCTTCTGCGAGACTCAGCAGATTGATTTGGTAGTCATGTTTCAAATTTTTGTACAATTCAAAAAGAAGATTATTAGTTTAATAAACAATTTTAAATAGGATTTATACAGTTATTTGAAACTGAGCAAATTCCCACCTATATTGTTCAAACTAATAAATGCAAAACATATATTCATAAAAGAATTAAAAAAAAGCTTTACTAATTCAAAAAAATTATAAATTTTTTACCCAGCAATCAACAATCCAGCTATAACCAGAAGAAATACTAAAGTGTACAAGAAAGCTGTTGTGAATACCTGGAAAATAATATAAAAATTAAGATAATTCACAACGAGAGGATATATTTCTTTTAATGCCATTTATAACTAAAAAGAAGGAAAAAAAATGTACCAAATGAATTAAACAAAGTACGAAATTAGCACCAGTTCGTTTATCTGAGAGTAATAAAATTCGACTTGGACTACAGTAAAGTAAATTATCAGTGGACCCCTAGGGAAGCAACTGATGTAAAAGAATAGTACGATTTTTAGGGTTTTTGATTTTGTGTTTTTGTCAAAAAATAACTTATTTCATCATTATTATTCAGTCTTTAAATTGTAATTTTTTATTAAAAAATTCATATAAATAACTTTTTAAAAAAACTAATAAAGACATTCAAACTGACCAGTGAAATTATGCATGAGCTTGTAATATTGTTTAGTTGCTGGTCCCTTAGAATAGTGACTTAATTTTCTTAATTTCTATCCTTGTTATGCTTTAAAAATAAATATTTTAAAATACTACAAATTAGGGAACTTCTAAAACACAAAGCCAGTGTAGCATACACTAAATATCATCAATCTTTTATAAGTGTGATTCGGAACAAACAGCCACTTTTAAAATTTTATTTCAATGGAAAAGTTGAAATAAAAAATACAGCTTGCATATTGCCATATATTTTTCATAGTAAAATAAAAATTTGTCATTAAAATCTTTTAAACACTAAATCACTTAATTGCATAGAAAGAAAAAAGGGAATACATCCACTCTCTATATTTTAAATCTATTGAACTATTTTAACTCTTATACATACAGTAACAGTTCTAATTATATCTAATCACTAATTCTGTGATACAGAACTTGCCCACTGTTTCAAATTTAATTTTTTAATTCTTTTCCCAGTATAAAATACTATTATCATAGTTCAAAAAATACAACTAATCTTGTTTATAAAATTTTAGTTATCAATGAATGTATAATTAGCATTATCATTTTATGACAAAAAGGAGTCTTTTCGCTTTGAATACAGGCAAAGGATTAAAAGACTTACTCTAATTGAAGGTCTATTGTCTTCATCTTGTTCTTCATAGGAAAAGTAAGCTAATGGCAATATGAAGAATGTGTAGAAGAATATTATACCATATAAGGCTGAAAATAAAAAAAAGAGTTAACTATATTATGATTACTTTCAAAGCTATATTCATTTTTCTTGCATCTTTTCTTTTTTCTCAATAGTTATTTTTGCAATATGACTAGTTTTAATTGAACCCTTGACAATTGGGCATGAAACAATCATCAAGTGTTTCTATCACTAAGAAAAAAATACAAAGAAATCTGAGATCAATTTAGAATCCTAAGTTAGAAAGCATGTCAGAATGAAAATAATTTTACTATTCCTTGATAAAAAAAAAAATAATTTTTACCTTAATTCTAAAACAAATTCTACCTAATAAGATATTTTTACTAAATATAGAAATGAATCTACATACTGAAAATAGATGGATAAATAAATTAAAATAATAAAAACGTTTTTAAGCACATATGATGCTCATAAAATAGACAGATATAATACAATGAAAATTTGAAAAACGACTTAAATTATAATCAACTATACCTTTCAATATATGCATGTTTGGCATTTGATAATAATTGACTGGCATTTGACAAAAATAAATAAATAAAAAATATAGATCTCAGCTATTTAAATTTGGAATCAATAACATTTGAAAATTAATACCGTCAGACTAGAGTCAATAGCTTCAAAGAACATTTTCAAAATGTTATGATAATTACCATAATATGTATAAGACACCGAATTCTCTAAAGCTTGGCGAGTTGAATTCGTAGCCCAATCCTGAAAAGAAGAAAAATAAAAGGTTAAAAACATTCATAATTCAATCAAGATGGAAGAAAAAAAAAATTTAAGAATATAAAAACCAAATTAAAATTTATTGCTTATTGTAATTTAAAAGTATATCTTTAAGTGGAAAAATAAATTTAAAAAAATAAACTTTCAATATAAAACTGTTCGCTATAAAATATGTAAAAATTGAGTTTATAAAATATAGAAAATATCTGGCAAATCATACAAGCAACATTCTCAACATGTAGATGTTATGGAAGCACAAATTTTTTTGGAAGAGAGTCGGAAAAAAAATTATTTTAGTTCTTGTGGACTGGAATTATAGTTATGAATAGTAACTTATTTATACCTAAGTAGAATTAGAACAACATCAATTTGCATTAAAAGTTCAAAGACAAAATACATATCAGATACTTTTTAATTAAAAAACATTTAAAAGTTTTAAACTTTATCTTATTTATTTATTTATTTTTAAAAAAAAGAGGTTTTCAAACTTTTTGTGGAAAAATTAGAATTATTATTTTTTATTAAATATATGATGCTTATACCTTTTATTAAATCCTTAAATTTCATTTATTTTGAACATGTTTTTGATTTAAAAAAAATTTGAAAAGATTTAAATCTTTTGAATCAGTATCTTTATATTGTGAAGTTTATTGAAATTGGCTTGAAAACCAGCTATAAAATGTATTTTCTTTTTATTTTCTAAATATTTTTTTTGGTCAGAATGCAGGGAGCACACATAAACCACTCAAAGGCTACATTTGGCTCCCTGGGACGCAATATGCATCTTTAGCTGCAAAGTAAAAATAAAATTTAAGAGCAAAATGAAGTTCAAGATTTAAATTAGTGAAAATGTAAATATATTAACTCCACAATCAATGAATATGCAATGGATGCAAAAGTAAAAATCAAGATTAGATCAAGTAATATGCTCAAACTTTGTTTACTTGGCAAAAAATACCAAGAAATGTAAAGTTCTTACAAAAAAAATAAAGATATATTTTTTATTTAACCTAATAATGCTAGCCCAGTAGTTAAAGGTACTGAGCTGTCATTATGAACCGCAAGGGTTTGATCATCAGTTGCGGCTTGAAGTCTATTTAGCTTCATACCAAAGGGTAACAGCTTCTCAGAGAAGTAAAGAAGTCTTATGTCTAACACTAAACCTATTGCTACAATCATGCCATTAGTCACAAAATTAAGTCTTAAGGTCCACACAACTTCCCTAGCCTAAAACAGGTTGTGGCTGAGATGTTTTACTTTACTAATCAGTTATGTAAAAAAGAAAATAAAATTTCAAATTTTTCCTTTTTAAATTAATAAAAGGTGGTTTTAGGAAGCAACATTCAAAAACATAATTTTATTCCATTAGTAATCATAAAAAAATCCATTGAATTTGTTCATATAAAATATAATTCTTAACTACTATATTAGCACAATACATTTTGTCTGCTATGCACTTTTAAATATATCTGCTCATGGAAATTTTTCTATGAGGTTTAAACAAGTTGTATAATGCTTTATAAAATATAAAAAGCCTACTTTTTCTTAGAATAAGTTGCCTAAGGTAAAACCTAAATAGACGTATAAATTCATTTGTTAAATTGTTGCTGTAGTTGTAGTTAATTTATGTCACACTAGAGCCGCACAATGGGCTATTGGCGACGGTTTGGGAAACATCCTTGAGGATGATCCGAAGACATGCCATCACAATTTCGATCCTCTGCAGAGGAGATGGCAACCCCGGTTTGGTAGCCCAACGACCTGCATGCAAAGTCGAGCACTTTATGGTAGAACAGTTTAACGAGGATCAATACTGCACACCCTCGGTCCCAACACAGGCTGATCCAAGTGGTCACCCACCTGCACACTGACCGCAACCAGTGATGCTTGACTTATCATTTGTTAAAACATTGATTTTGAATACGATAGTTTCTGAATAAAATCTCTCTAACTTCTAAATTAGTTAACTCTAAATTCAGCAAGCACATCATCATAAGTAGAAATTAATAGCTTCAACATATAGTAAGTTTTATTAGTACAGTTGACATATTATCACATTTATTAGACATAGTATCACATTTAATTTAAATTCATTATATTCTAAAAACTTCGTAATGTATATGTTTTATAAGCCTTTTCATTAGGCTATCAGAAGTTTCTATAGAATTAAATCATACAAGAATAAATGTCAATAAATAAAAAAAAACTGGCTAAATTTTTATATAATTTAAGTATTAAACTTACTTTAAATGATCCATCTGTGTTTTTCATATAAGATACCAAAAATACATCTACTGGTAGTAGGGAGGATGCCAAAAGAGCTATGCTCAAACCAATTACAGCTACAATAGCACAACATTTATTTCGATCTGTGCGGCACCAGAAATGTTTCACATATACGTAAGAAAACAGGATACTGAGCTATAGATTAAAAACAATAATTATTGCCATTCATTAATATAAGAAAAGTATTTTTAAAACTTAATTTTAGAATGTTCATTTTTCTGTTTTTCTTTAAAAAAAACTAAAATTTGCTTATATTACAGGTAAAAATTGTTAAACTACAATAATGCTATCAAATTACTAATTTCAAACTTCATCAATAGAGATTTTTAAAACTAATTATGAGAACGATTTAAAGGAGAAAACGATGAAAGAATAACAGTATGCTATTAGTGAAGATATCTTGAATTTTTAAGAGTTTTATTTTTTTAATTTCAAATGGTAGATCCAATAAAGTTTGCTGATTTCATATATACATAAAGTGGGATTTTTATGAGTAAGAAAGAACGATTTGTCTTCAAAAAAGAAATAAGTATTTAAATTATTAATTAATGATAATACTTTTATTTTTTAATATTAAAACTAACATACGATTATTTTTTCTTGAACTTTAAAAGTAATCGTTTTATTAAATGTCAGAGTACTCTGAGCAACAATCTCTTGACATTAAAAATGAAACTAACCAGAATAGCAACAACAAGCGGAACCTTAAAAGTAATCGTTTTATTAAATGTCAGAATACTCTGAGCAACAATCTCTTGACATTAAAAATGAAACTAACCAGAATAGCAACAACAAACGGAACCCATCCGTAAGCAGTGACAGAAGATGGTAAATCTATTTCTTCTCCGAATAGTTGCATGTTTTTTTGCCTAATATATACCCCATAAAAAGGTATCCTTTAACAAACTAATTAAGTCGTCGGTAATTTCCAAAAAATCAGATGTAATCGCTAATTATACTGTTTGGCGATTGTTTTGTTGACAATTTGCGCAGCAATCAGAAGTTTTAGTTCTGCTGCCAGATTTGAAGGCTTTAATATTCCTCCTTATGTAACAAGCAATGATATTTATTAGTAAATTAAAATTGTAATAAATTATGTTAAGGGATTTAGAAACAAAAATTTAATTATAGTAAGCATTTTTAAAGATTTAAACCAAAATTTATTACTTCTTCATTGAACAGTTTGAATATGGCAATGCAAACATGTAAACAAATACCGCCGGACTCTTTTGGCGCGAATGTGAAGGAAATGAATCTTCCTGTTTTTTATGTTCGGTCTTGTTTCTGAATCGAAAATAAAATCAAAAGATATTGGAGGCCAAATAAAGTATTTCAAAATTATGTTCTTTTTGTTTGACGTTTGTTTTTATGACTATAATGTTTGATTCTAAAAGCGTTATGAAATAAGCGTATTCTGTTGTTTCGTGATATTTTTCTTGCATGTAAAAATCAGTTCGAATTAAATATTTTGGTTTACATTTTCAGTTCGTGAACATTTATTCGCATGCACAAAAGGAGTAATTATCTTTTAAAACTAAGCTACTTATTTTATTTTAAGAATGTTATTCAAAGTTTCAAAAAATTACCATTGCTTCAAACGTTTTAAGATAAGCCAAACAAAGAAAGCCGAAGAATATTGATTACGAGCTATCTAAATATAACAGTTATTCTCACAGTTCGAAAACAAATTTCTTCTCACCTTTTACTTTTTACAAAATTATTACTAAAAATCTCAAACGAAAAGCAGTGTTGGATCTCAACTGAGAGAAGTTTAAATTAATTTTTAAAATTTCTCTTGCTAAAAACTTCTCTCTTATTTTCTTTTTTCAATCAATTGTTAACTTTTGGTTGTTTGCTATGAAATGAGATCAAATAATTAAATTTTTAAGCATTAATATAGCTAATGAAGCATTGATCTGATCTTTGTAAATGTGTGTGTATCTTGTTAAGCTTAAGCAGAAAAGTTTACTACCTAAATGATGTTTATTACAAATATATATTAACCTGATTTTTATGATCTAGTAACATAGAAAATTTTATGGTTCAAGCTTGTTTTTATATTGTTTGAAAATTCAATTTTTAGACTAACTCTAATTTATTTAAATAGCCATTTATTGTTAATGAGATATTTAATTTTATCATTCAAAAGCGACAAAAACTTCTGACAATGTAGTTAATATTTCAAATATCAGAAGGAAAAAAAAAACTTAACTGGAAGTTGAAATCTTTCTGTTAATATTTCTTTTCTATATAAATATTAAGTAAATATTGATTTTTTTCATGAAGAATGAGATAAATTTCTTACTTTTTTATACATATTATATCATGATAAAATATCTCATTTTCTTAGGTTAAGATATTTCAACTTAGAAAATGCAGTTTAACACAAATAGGCAACGAAGACAACAGTCTTTATCTGGGAAACTTGAGAATTTGTACCCTTTTTCCTTGCAATTTTATAAATTTCCACCAACAGATGTCATCACATTAGAGGAATTTGAAGATTTGGCCTTGGAAAGGTTAAAAGGTAATTAAAATCATTTGACTTATTTAATTTTTTTTTCTGTTAAACACAGTATGAGTTAATATGTCACTTAAATTATCATTTTACAATGATTTGTAAGAAAACATCCCTTTCCCCAAAAGTACTGCAGACATTTTTAGCAATATTCAGTCTGAATGTAGATTTGATAAAGAATGTAATAAAAAGTTAAAGACTGTTATTTTATGTGACAAAATTAAAGATTTAAGCGAAATATGTCAAATAGTTCCTGAGAAAACGAATTTTAATGAAGTCGGATTTTCGAAATTTTATTTCTCAAGAACTATTCAAAGGATTTTGTCGAAGTTTTATATTTTGCCATATTAAATTTCATTCTTTAAAATAATGTCAAAATTTTTTGACTATTATTAAATGAATTAGTAATTATTCAAAATTATTTTTTTGCCTTGAATTCTCTTTGCATAAATGAATTTTCGAGTAATTGTGTTGAAAAATATTTCAATTTGTTAAAAGTTCTCAAGATCTGGCAAAAGTAAGCATAATATTATGGGGTCCAAATTTTCGACAGCTCTCCTGACCAAACTGTTGATACTATATTTTTGTACCTCCATATTTTAAGAGTAATGAATCATAATTCTTGGGGGGGGGGAAGTACAGAGAAAATTGTTCAGAGAAAGTACGTTTTTGTGCCTGATTTTGTAATTTAAAATATTGTCTTCATTAACTAATTAGCATATTTGAGGTCACATTCTCAAGTATAATTGAGATTATGCCCTAATGTGTAAAAGAGCAATCATTGAATCAAAAGTTATTCGGAGTGTTAATTTTTTGTTGTTGCTCATTTTACTTATTGATTTTTAATTAAGTCTAAGTCTAGATTTCCAGCCTCAGTGAGCCGTGGGCCAAAGGGATTCTGTCTAGGCAACCAGGCTTACTCTGTTTGTAATGTTGTGTTGGTTAAGATTGCTTTGTAATCTTTATTGTTGCCTTATGAAATTGAGCAATGACTTGCTTGTTTTATCAGTTATTAGATTTTTTAAAACAAGTTTGATTTTAAATTTTGTGGTTTTTGTTTTCAACAGTGTTAAGGCTTATTGAACGAGCTGGTGCTAAATTCAACAAAACCTCCAATGAGTATCGAGAAATGATTAACAATGAATTAAAAAAGTCTTCTCTTTCTCATTATACAAAAATTGTAAGTATGTTTCACCTATTATTTTTATAGTTTCGTACAAAATGTCATTTAACAAGTTGCATGTAATTATTTAGTAGACTACTTACTTGTTTTGATGGCTTTTATGTGTTTTAATTTTATTAGTGAAATAAACTCCTCTTTACATTCTAGTCTGTCGTTGTAAAGTATCTATATTGCATGTAATTAATTAACTTTAATAATTAGATTATATAATGTTTATGATTATTTTTGAAGAAAATATTGATAAAGCCATTTTTAAATACACCCGTCTAGGTTTTTTTGAGAGGTGCCTATTTTGTGAATATGTAGGCATAATTTGTGAAATTTAAAAATATTAAAAAATCAACACAGAAAATATGGTAAAGTACAAAAATATTTTCAAAAATATTTATATATTTTTCAAAAATATGTTAAAAGTATTTTTCGAAACTACCGTTTTTCCTAAAATTGAATTTGTGAAAGTACTGCTAAACGGCAGTAAATTTGCCCTGGACAAACTCCTGCATGCGAAAATAAAATCTATACTTTCCAAAATTTGCTAAAAAAATTTAAAAGAATAAATAAATTATTATCTTTCATAAATTTTTATCATGTTTCGTATATTTAGTAACTAAATTCCGAATATTAAATAGCCTAAAATAGTTTTACGTGATGCTTAATTTTCTAGCTTAATTAAAGAGTGATTCAATGCTTCAAAGCTAAAATGTCCAAATCTGTAATTGACATTGAATCCCAACATCAAAAAATTGGTTGCATTTATTTAAATGCATTTTGTGACATTTATTGTACTTGTGAAAATAAAAATAAATTAGGTTTAGTTTTCTTTTAAATTCATTGCTAAAATTAGTTGACTCTGTTCTATCGTTAAAATTATGCACTAAACTCTGTCATTAGTTTTTCCGAATTTTAAAATTTATATAATTTTCTCTGTTTTGAAACTTTACAAAGTAATGCTTTTCACTTGTTTTTGACAGAGAAATCTATCTATGAAAGTCGTTTAACTTGTGATGATTTGGCCCATGAATGATTTAATATTGAATTTGAATGAAAATTATTTTTTTAAATGTATATTTGTATTTTCACAATGAAAGAAATACAAATAGTTCAGTTGTTTATTTCTAAAGTGTAACTGAAAAGCACAATATTTGTTATTGTAAAGAAGTTTCTTTAATTAATAATAGATACTCACTGCAGCAAAGAATTAGTTTAAGCTTAAAAATTTTATAATTACAGAATTTTTTGATAGCTCACAGTGTTTTCATTACAGAAAAAAAATGAGAGAGAATTTCTCACTCTTTCTCAAAAACTGGGTTAGATTTCAAAAAGTTAAGTGAGATTTCTAAAAATTAAAAAAAAAAAAACATGAATAGACATGGAAAAAAAATATTTCTTTAATTATAATACATTTTTAACATCTACTTTTTTAAGCATTGAATATTTTTGCTGCATTATCACATGGAAAAGGTTCTATATCTACTTTTTCATCAGCTATTCTCATTAGGTTGCTCAAATGCTTATCAGTCAATCTGTTACAATATTTTGTCTTAATACGGTTTTGAGTGCTAAATGACCTTGCAACAGATGCTGAACTATTCGGAGTCACTAAGTAATTCCGGAGTCATTGAGTAATCACTAACTTTTCAATTATTTCTGCTATAGAATAATAAAGTTCGTTGAAGTTATTTCCATGTTCATACTTCTTGTTAGGTCTTCCAGCATAGTTTTCGCAGACTTCAACTTTTTCAAATTGCTGTAAATTGTCGATGAGTGAGTTGAGTAATTCAGTAACAACTAAAAATAGAGCAGCTTTAAACAACTTATTATTTTCTCAACCCTTGTCATAGCTGTTCTTTTCTAACTCATGTCTTTTTCAAAATGGTGGAAGACGAAATTTTTTCCAGAATTCGAGAGATTCGAGCATTTTAAAATCGATTAATAGAGTGCGCGAACTTCTCGTGTTAATAATTTTTTAATGCGAGAAAGGAAAAAATATGCGAGATTCTCGCGCTGTAGTGAAAACACTGGCTCGTTTCAAATATATTGTTCAATATTACAGATTTTTATTTCATCAATCATGTTTATTATTTTTTTATTTTTAGACAAATCCAAATGCCCAAGAAGAAGAACAAAAATGTATTCTAGAGAGAAGAAGGGATCACATTTCTCATTTTATACTTCGTTTAGCATATTGTCGTAGGTAATGTACAGTCCACTTTTCTGCTTATTATTTTTTTAAAATTTCATTTCCAAGTTCTTATGATTGACTTTTTGCTGATAATCCTAATATTGAATTATACGATAGTTTTAAAATCATTAAAATAGCAAATTAAGTACTGTAATTAAAAATAATGTCCCTGCAACAGCCCCCTGGCTACATAATTTTATGACCAATAACATGATTGTGGTAATTTGATTAACATTACACACAGGTCCAGCGATATGAAACTGTATGAGCTTCTAGTCGCTACTGAGGATTGAACCCTAGCCCTTACTGTAGTTAAAAATTACATATTTTTAAGTTTACCCCAGCAGTTGAAATTTAGTGGTCCTATCTGACCACCTAGGTATATATTTAATCCAACAAAATTAACATAGTAGAAAAACTTGAAAAAAATATGGAACAATTCATGTTAACTTTACCTGCATGATTCATGTTATGGTACACACAAAAAGTTATTAATTATCATCTATTACGCTCTAAAACAAATTAGGTTCATTACCTCATAATGATTAAAGCTTAGAATTTATTAAAATTAAATGAAAAAAAAAGTTTAAATAATATTAGTAAACCGATTCAACATGCAGATTAAATAAAATATTGTATAAAAAATTGTCTAGAAATTCTAAGTAAAGTAGATTTTAAAAGAGCAAAAAAAGATTTTTTTATTGATGACCAACTATAGCGTCAGTACATGAAGAAATATCCGATTTTATAGCGTCACATTTGAGAAAAATATGTATATACATAATGATTTTTATCATCACATATATCGATAAGCGGCATAAAAAAAGTTTAAAAATAATAATTGTCTGGTTGAAAAAACTTTAAACTAAAACCTAAATTAAGTGTAGAATAACATTAATTATTTTAAATGCAAGAATTTCAATGCAAAGAAAACAAACTATTTTTTGTTACTATTTTGTAACTTCCAAGCATATTTCAAGGCAATGATATTATCGCTCATTCATACAATTTTAGCAACATTCGTATAGCATTTGGCGACAGTTGTGGCAATATCGTCATACCGGCGTGAACTCTACACATTTCATTGTTGAAGAATAAGATTTGCTACAGTTAATCTTGGCACAATGTTTTATCTTCTTATAAATTATTTGTAAGGTTTTTGGACCTGATGAATATTGTATTTTTGTCACTTTTTTAAACTTTGCTTATTTTATAGAGAAGATTTGCGTCGATGGTTTATTACTCAAGAAGTTGATCTATTTCGGTATCGTTTCATTGGAGAGCATACTAAAACTAAAGCCAAATTTATGAAGTTCAATGACTTAAACTATGATGAAGTAACTACTTTGATTTTTTTTTCTATTTATCTACTTTATTTTTGTATTGCAATTTTTCATCATAATGATTTTATTACCTACTAGGTAATTTTCTGTTCTCTTGACCTGAATAATTTTATTGTTGAATGTTTTGGATAGAAAATTTATTGCTGAATTATGCCTTAAGAAATTATATAAATTATTTTATAATTTATTTTACTTAAATTATTAAGGTACTATACTATACTTCCATATATAAAAATAATTTTAAAGTTTTTATCTAAATCAGGGGTTTCCAACTTACATGAGGTCGGGGGCCACAATTAAAAACACAAATCAAATGGCGGGTTGCAACTATGTCAAAATTTTATGTAGGACTCTTTTATGTTGGAAGCAACATTAAATATTACTGTCAGATTTTTACCAAGTTGTACAAAACAAAAGTATTGAATCACAAATTAAAATAAGAAGTAGATTTTTAAAAATACTTAATTGTTATTAATAATATTTAAAAAAATATTAAATAAATAATAAAAATTCGGGCTACAATAACTTTAATGTGCACCTATGTATTAAGCAATTAATGTGCAATAGATATATAACTGTTAAGATATAAAACTTTAAAAAAGTTGGCATTAAAACTTACACAGTGCCACACAAAATGTTCAATGAGAAAATTGAGATGTGTCTGCTGCAACCACCAGAGAATAGATATTTAAATTTTAGATTTTCAAATGTGCGTGTAAATATTTTCGGCCTAAATGAATGGTTTCAAAAAGTTGAATAGGAGAATTTCTTCGAGAAAATTTCTGATACACACACGCTTAATTATATTCACAAAATACAAAAAAATGAAATAAAAAAAGAGAAACATACACGATTATTTTTGTATTTGAATAAATATTTTCTTGGATGCAAAACCTGAGAAATAAACTTTTTTTGCACCGTTGGTATGTTAAATTTCACAGAAACGACGAAATTAGGTTTTTATTATCGAGAAAAGTATTTTAAACCCATATAGATTTTTTAACGAAAATTGCTAAAAAAAAATGACAACTAGTAAATTTTAGTTCGCGGGCCACAAAAAAAGGCTCCGCAGGCCGGATGCGGCCGCCAGTTGGATACCCCTGATCTAAATGATAGGATTATAGTCATATCAATAGTTTTGATTCTTTTCAAATATGTTCAACGACTATGACAAATATGTTCAATATCATCAGTAGTATTTAGTTTTTATTTTTGTCAATTTTACTTTTAAAATTATTTGATTGTGTTAATTAAATTAATAAAATTTTTTAGTAAAAAGTCGTCTGTGGGGATTAATCTATCATGCATGAAATTTTTACAAAAGTTTAATTCTACTAAGAATCTAAACCAGAATTTGACTAATCGATTGCAATTTTAAAAAATGCTTATATTATAATTCTTTATTTTGTCTTGAAGTAGGCTATTAAACTTTTATTGGTATTACCTAAATATTTCATTTATTTCTTACATTTTATGTAATTTTCTTTTCAATCTTTTTCAATAAAAATAACAGTCAACTTATTGTCCCATGTGGTTACAAAAAAGCGAATGTCAAGTTTTATTTTAAAATGTTATTTAACTGTTAACACAAACAAAAAACAGATTAACAAGTTTAAAAAAAGTGACAATTGGTAAAGAGTGGGATAAAAGCCATTAAATTATAGTTTTTCATTATCTGTATTTGCTGGCGTTAAACAACTTTCAATTGTCCCCATTTAGTTTTTTAAAATGTATTAAATATGCAGTAAGTATATATTAATAATGAAGAAAGACTTGTTTTTCCTTAAGAAAGTTTGAATTTTTTCTTTTTTAAAAGAATTCTGTTTTAAACTAATTTACTCTTCATAAAATCTCTCTCAGACAAATTGCTTATTGTCTTTAACATTTTAGAATATCAAGCTAATGGTTTATTGTAAGAATTAAATGATAATTTTAAACATATTAGTTTAAAATATTATATATTTTAAGTAACATTAAGTATTATTTAAAGATCATATTAAATGATTTAGTTGATAAATGTAAGAAAATATTTGTATAAAAAATAATCCAATTTAAATCAAATAAATCTGATTTTATTACTTTTTAAAAAATATTATGGTTTTTGCCAACTCTTGTATCTACCCAAGTGCTGTGTGCCTAATAAATGTTTAACCTTAAAATTTTTGCATTTGTTCTAATTTATTATCTGCATAACTAGTTTTTCCCTGTGTATTTCAGTTTTAACGTAATGAAAGGATAAATCTATATTAACTTGTTCAAATGTTTAATGTGCAGAAGATTAAGAGCCTTGAACAGATAATCCTAAAATCTTCATACAGTTTTAACTCAAAATATTCTTTTTTTACTGTTATATACTATTATATAGTTCTTGTATTATTTTTGCTATTTTTCAGAAAATAAAAATACTTAATTTTTAAGGGTGTTAATGTGAAGCTCTTTTAATTAATTACTACTCCTGTAAAAAAAAAAAGAAATAATAGTTTAAGAATATTAGTTCTTTTCACTTATGTTTCATAATTTTATAGATCACAAGTGAGGAAAAGGAACAGTTGAGTTCGAAATTGTACTTAGGTTTTAACCATTCAATAACTAAAGTTTTGGCTTCAAAGTTTTATAAGGTAAAGTCAATTTTTTAGCATTAATTGCGTTATTATAAAGAAATTATAATCTTGTGGTATTTGAACATCTTTGAAAAAAATTTAATTTTAGGTCCCTTTTACGGAAGTTTTAGATCTCATAAAAAACCGTAAAGTATATTTGGAGAGAGGATCAGCATATATCCCTGAAGAGGATCTAGTTGTCACTGTTGTGTCAGCATATAGAGCCCATCTTTCACATGCATTAGCTGTAAGTAATAAAAGCATTTGCATTGTATATTTATCTCTATATTCTATCTTACAAGTACTATTTCAATATGTCTTTTAAGTTAATATAACATCTAATTATGCTTGTTTATATAAATTATGTTTTTCTTTTTCCATAAGGAATAATTTATTATTTTATAGCATATTTTTTAAACTAATTAAACAAGAACTGTTAAAAATGCAGGCTTAACAATCAATGAAACAAAAGCCAAGTATTTGGAAATCTCCAATCGAAAGACCAACCTTAAATTTCTTGTAATAAATAATTACAGGTTTCATAGAGTTTCTGAATTTAAATAGCTTTCAACATTAAAATTAAGAAAAATAATGTTGCAACAGAAATCGATAATCACATTATGAGGGCAAACAGACATTTTTATGGATTAAAAAGAATGCTAACAAACATTACTATTCGAAATTTATTAACTAGTCTTGTATGGTGGCAGTAGAAGATAAACTGCTGATCATTGAAAGAAAAATTTTGAGGAAAATTTATGACCCTGTGAATGAAGTTTAGCGTATAGTAAATACAGTGAAATCTGTAAAAATTTTAAAAAGCCCAATATCATTTAAATCATTAAAGCATATGATATAAGATTGCTTGAACACATGAAAAAGTAAGAATAACCAAATTCTGTAAAGAAACAGACTTTTGGCAAACCTTCTGGCATCAGGATAAAAGGTCGCTCAGCCATTTGGGAGCTGAACAATTTAGAAAAAGATCTTGTAGTGTTAGATGTCGGAAATGTGAAAACAGTGGTCTTAGATTAACAGCGATGGCGGAAGCTAATTGGGACAACCTTGGCTTTTTCTAGGCTGTTGTGCGGAAGAAGAATTGGACAAGATGCTTGCAAGTTAATTTAATTTCTCCATGCAATGCTTTATAATAATTATAATTTGTCTTGATACATTCAAGTCTCTTTTTACTTAAATATATTATATAAAAAAAAGGGAGAAATTTATAAACATTTTACGTATGCAATTGTAATACAATACATAAACTTTCCCAACTGAGTTTTACTTATTATTTAAATCTAATATGTAGACCTTAGTTGTTAAGCTCTATTTTAATTACCTCTAAGTTTAAATGCTTTTCAAAATTTTTTTGTTGTAAATTGTTGTAAAAATAAATATAATGAGTGACAGAATAAGGAAACTAGTTCATTAAAAAAAATAATACAGTCAAACACCGCTATGGTGAACACGGCTTATAGTGAACTCCCGGATATAGTGAACGAAATGCTCGGTCCCGTGCCTTGCTATACACGTATAATGTTATTTTTAGTGGATATAGTGAACCAAAAAAGTGAGGAAGTTGGATATAATGAACTTTTTTCTGTCTTCAACTGATTTCCCCCTCCCCCATTTTCTTTGTAATAATTTTCAAATTTCTACTTCAAAATAAATACATATACCGATTTTTAAAACCATCTATAGAAACTACTTTTATGTGCTCGACTGGCAGGTTAGACAGGTTTAAAAAGCGGTATAACAGAAATTCAGGAAAAATTATCTTAGAGTCGGGAAGTGTTTCCATATCTGATGTTAAGGATTGCTCATCAGCTAAAAATTACTAATATTACTTTATTTGTACGCAAGACGAAGAGTGATGAAAAATAACGAATTTTTTGCTACTACATAATATTTTTCAGTCATTTATATGAATATAATGTAATAAAAGGGAGGAGTTTGGGAACCATTAGTGAAATTGCCTGCGTAACGGATATAGTGAACTCCCGGTTATAGTGAACCGAAATTTAGGTCCCTTGAAGGTTCACTATAGCGGGGTTTGACAGTAATAATAAATTGACAGTTAACAATTAGATAACCCTTTTAAAAATGTATAGGAAGCTCAAAACTAATAATAATATTTCATTTTGTTAATAAAATTTTTATATAATCCTTTCAGGTTACTTCAAGGGCATTACCTCAGTTGGAAGAAGATACTCGTCTTATAAGCATGCTAAGTACTTTGCATCAGCGTTATATTGGAACTGATTATAGCAATAAGAAGGCTAGTTTCACAGGCGAAATAACTCCTGATCAGATAGATAATGTAAATTTATTTTACTTATTTATTTTTTATGCTTAAGGTTTTCATATGATTTCTTTATGGAGCTTCATAAATTGAGAAAAAGCTTTTATGTATAGTCTAAACTCTTTACTGTGATCTCCCATTACAGTGACTATTATAATGAACCATGCATTAATTTCCATTCCCTATTTTATAAATTCATTATTATTTTAAAACCCATTACATCAATTGAGTTTGCTGTTCATTCTAATGAAGCATTCAAAATTAAAGCATAATTTCTTTACTTAAATTCAAATCGAAAGCAAGCGTTTATTATTTCTATTTTTCCAAAAAAAATCTATTATTAATGGAGTTATTTCTTAAAAAGTTGACCCAAAATGTTTATAAAAACTACCAAATACCATTGTCTATTTTTTACCTATTTTATGTACTTATTTATTTGACACTATTTTGCTTGCATGAAAAATCTTGTATTCTTTATGAATAGAAAAAAGTGCGTGACAGAACCATCTAAGATAGAGAAGAAAAAAATAAAGGCACTATGGGCAAATCCTCCTTATTCTCTCCTTTTTGGTTTTATAAACAGAATCCCTTAATTCTCAGTTTCTTTCTTAATGGGCAAAATCTTCCTAAATTCATAAGCTTGTTAGTTCACTCTCAAGAAGGCATTGGTTAGGAAATACTCATCACTTGCCATACATAATTGATAATAAATTCGTTTGTCTGACATATCAGGGCAAGAAACTTAAGAAAATATAGCTACTGGACAAGGGACGACGAGTATCTGATTTCACAAGTCCGTCTACATTTTTATTAAACTATTCATAAAGATTTCTTGTTTATTTCTAATTAAGCTTTACATAAAGCTGGTTAGAAATTCACCAGAAGCTTGAAGTGTTCTTTATCGACACATGGCTAAAATTGGGAGAATTCAAAATGTCTCTCTTCTTATGATTGCCAGGAAAAATCAAATCCTTTACATTTTATTGACAGCAGTGGGTCACTTGTCTGGGGGAAGACTAAAAGTTATGACAGTGATCCGAGTATCGGATTTTAATGGTCTCGAACCACTATTAAAAGGGAAACCAAATATCCTAAGTGTTGTTCATTACTTTTAAGAATTTGCTTACTGTAATAGTTGATTTCTTTTCAAAGAAAACAATAAATTTATGAATCATATTTTCCACTCTTTAAAAATTTTCGTATTTGCTTTTTTGTGTAAAATTTTAGAAGTTCTATTTACGCAAACATGTATAATCTGGAGTCACTGGTCTGGGGGAACACTAAATATGATCACAGTGATCTGAGAATCGGATATTAGTGGTCACAAACCAACAAACCTTCATTAATTTTGTAAACTAATATATCATGCGTTCATTAGTTTTTAAAAATGATATTACTATAATAGTAAATTTCTTTTCAAAGAGAACAACAGATTTATGAATATTTTCTGCTCTTAAAAATTTTACTTATTCTCTCTTTTTGTGTAAAATATATAATCCTAATTATACAAACATGTAAAATATGAAGTATACTGTACTAATTTACATAAAAATTGTTTAGTAATTTGTTTTTCATAATTTTATTTTTAATTTGCATGAAGCTTACGTACCTCTCTTAATTTATATTAAAGTTTAAAAAAATTCTTAATTTAAAATAAATGGTTTTGAATATATGCAGTAAATTTTTTTATTGTTATTTTCTTATATTTAAACTTTTTTTCAGCTTTCAAAAGTGGCATTTCCTTTATGTATGAGGAATTTGCATGAGACATTAAGAAAAAACCATCATCTGAAATATAATGGAAGATTACAATATGGCCTGTTCCTTAAAGGAATTGGTTTGTCATTAGATGATGCATTACGCTTTTGGCGGGAAGAATTTACTAAAGTTATGGACAGTGATAAGGTTATTCAATTTATTTATTAATTATTATTTTTCTACCTATTTTTTTTCTTAAATTTAAATGGTAAAATATGTCTAAATGCTGTTGAAATGTGTAAAAAGTTATATTCAAATAATATTTTTCCTGCATCAGATTTAAAATATGTTACTTAAAAATAAATAAATTTCAATATTAGTATATTTTTATGATATATATACTATATATATATATAATTATATGTTTTTAAGAGGTATACAAAACATGTTATACTGTTTAAATTTGCTGTTTAGGCAAAATGAATTGAGATTTTTATTATTTATTAATCATACTTGGTGGTAAAACTTTTGATTACCTTTTTAGCTTAGATATTTAAGTGATACTTATTAGTGGTGTAATGGATATTAATTTGGCCGGATAAAATATTAAAAATTAACCAAATGTTTCTAATTTAATTTTAAATATTTCAATTTTTAGTTACATTAATGTGATTTTTCAGTAGATAATTTTAGACTGGATCAACTGCGGAATAAATTTTAATACCGGGGACTGCCAATTATCTGGTATATTAGCCAGCTATGCCAGATACGATATTTTAACCCTATATCTGTTTTAACCATAGTACTAATAGCTTTGGTTTAATAACTTTTTTAAAAAAACATGGAAAACATTATATTTCAAGAAATGTTGTTAATGTTCATTCCAAAGTTTTTTTAGTTACCTTAATGATATTTTCCTCTTTTAGCATAAAGACAAATATTGCTATATTTTACTGTTCTTAATTTTATTTTTTATTTATTTAAAATTTACTGTTATTTTACTTTGTTAAAAAGTTTTGATTGCTGTCATTCTACCCTTAAAAATGCTTTTTTATCATAACCCTATATAACTAAACATTCTTCAAATAAACTCAAACTTTTGCTAGTTTTATGAAATTGGGATGATATCCATTCTACTTTATCATTTTCAGAAGTTGCAATCGTTAAATTTTATTATTATCTGTATTTTAATGTTAATTAAAAAGTATTTCTTTTAGGCAACATTAATTTGTTTGATTATAAATAAAAGATGTATAAAACCGGACACATTTTAAACTTGTAGTCTATAAATTGAATAATTAGCTACCAATAAACATTGATTTAAGTAATTTTTTATCTAGGTTTAATTTTTGAATTCGTTACCTTAAGCCCTTTATTTCCAAAATTTATATAGGCAGGCATAAAAATAGAAACCATAACTTTATTTTTAAAATATCACCTCTACTTCTAAAACTGCTTTTTGGCTACAGACAGATCAATAATTTGTGTCAAAAACTATCAAATTAATTGGTAATCTTACAGCTTTCAAACTTGTTATAATTAATATATATTTCAATACAACAATTAACAACGTTTTTGAGATATTTCTAGACATTATGAAAGAATGAATTCTGCATTTGTAAAAAAACAACTTATTATATATCATATGATGTTCATTAATCCAATTATCCTTAAACCAATCACTCAGAATAGGATGAAATTAATTAAATAATTGTCACTCAAGAGAACTATTTAATTTAATAAACGTACCTTGAATCAAACAGCATTATAAAAAGATTATAAAATTATAGTTAAAATGCAAAGTAAATTTAAATAGAACAAAACAAACATGAATGATATACATGACTTCATCAAGGGGCATTCTGCATGCATTCATGTGGGAGCTTTTTTTGTGAATTACTGTTTAATAGGATAGTTGAAAATAGTGTGACCAATCAGTCTGATCTTACCGTTTATTATGCTTTTTCCTTACTCACCATATAGTGAAATTTAATTTTAAGTGTGTTGCTTTTTCTAGAGGAGTAACATACCTTTTGTACAACTCTTTAAATATCTATTTTAAGGAATAGATCATGTTCAGCTAAACTTGTTCCTGTTCCTTTATGTTAATGATATGCAATGTTATGTTAATGATCGTAATGTATCACAAGATCATTGGTTTGTGGATTTCCGCATTTAAATCTATCATTGCGATTCACAGCCACTCGATTTTAAAATCCGATATCGTGATTCTTGTAAGAAGTATGTTTTTTCCTTGAATTAGTTACTATAAAGGTGCAATATTCTTCATTAGTAGGTAACTTAATCATAAATGTTAATTCAAAAAGTTATTGTAAATATGAAACTTGTATGGTATATAAATTGTTATCTTAATATAAATTTTTTGCACATAAAATTTTCAAGGTTTTTTCACTTTGTGTCCCAATCACTCTTGATTTAGTTGCTTACTTTTACATTTTATTGTTGTAAACTTTTATTTTTATTTTCAATTTCTATTGTTCTGCTGTTGCTAAAAAAATTTATTTTTATTTTGTTGTATAGTTTGATAAACAATACACCTACAACATCCGGTACAATTATGGAAAAGAAGGAAAGAGAGCTAACTTTTCTCCTTATAGTTGCGTCAAAATCATCACATCCAATGCTCCAGGCCCTGGTGAACATCATGGTTAGTTTTTATAGTTTTGTGACAATTTTATACCCAATCATCAATTTATCATCTTTTGCTTATGCACTATTTTTTTACAGGTTGTCCATTCAAGCATTCAGATCAAAGCAATTTAAAGCAGAGGCTACAGAATTTGCATATTAGTAAAACTGGTATAGAAAATGTAAGTGGAGTTTTATTATTACCTCGTTTTGAAATATGTTATCTGTAAAGGATTCTTTATCCGTGGAAACTATTTTATTTTGATACGATTTAAGCTAGTTCTGATTTTTCTTAGGAAAATTTTTTTTATCATTGTCAATGCTGCCTTTTTTGAGAAAGAGGTACTTTTTTGCAAAAGTCCTCAAAATCGTCCCAATGCATCTTTCTTGCCCTCTACTGTATACATGGTGTATCGGCTTAGAGTTATTTAGATCAGCCATTTACAATTTTTTACAACTATGAAACCCTAAGCAAGCAAACTTCTTTTGGTGGAACCCCAAATATATAAATCAAATTCGTTAGCAGCTGTAAACTTAATACAAATTAATATTTAATGTGAAAAAATATATAATGTTTTATTGTTGAGATATAAATAGAATTACAGGTTTTAAGAATAATTTCTATTTTAAAAGATTTAAATTCTCGGAGCACCTGTGATTTGTTTATGGAAGTGCTCTAGGGCTCCGCAGAGCACTTTTTGGTAACTGCTGATCTAGGTAATCATTTTTTAAAAACCACATTGACTTACTTGTTTTCTACATGCTCAGTGGCTCATAAGGTCTAACTTATTTGGCATCTCAGTTGACCAGATGCTACGAATCTTATTTCTAACTACTTCATCTGACCTGGTTTCTCTCCTCTTTTCTATATTGACATGCATTTTTCTTGTTTACTTTACGATCTGAAACCCATGTTAAGGCAACTGCTAGAATTTTAGTAGGAGACATTTTGAGAATATGAAAAATCTACCTCCACCTTCTTTTGATTTTATTTTTAATTGGTTCTTGGTTTGTCTGAGTATAAAAATCTGGTTTTATATACTTTGTGGTCTAAATATTTAAATTTTTCTTGAACATCTATTTTTCCAACTGGAGATTTTCTTATTTTGATTCGTTATTTAGTTAACTTTAAATCACATTAAACTAGAATCAAAAATAAATTTTTGTTGTAAAGTATGAAATTGGTAGTTTTTTCGGAACTTTTAAATTGTATTAGCAGTAGAGTGAAATGCTTTGTTAAATAAAAATTAGGATGAATTTTTTTTGAACTATTTTTAAAACTTAACTTTCTAAAAATATTTTGAAAAAGTTATTGACCATAATTTTAGGGGAAATTTCTAACCAAGAAAATTGTGCTTTGGGGAAATATTAGGCTCAGAGAATTTATGCACCTCTGCTCAAAACTATAAAACTCAAAACAGTTCTACCAGATCAAATCATTTTATTTTGTTTGTTTCCTCTGTTAAGAATTTAAATTCTTGCATAAAAAGATTTTACTCTGGTTTAATTTTTGTTCTTAGTCTTTTTTTCTTAACCTTTTGTTTACGGCTGGTACAACATGTGGACCGCATGTGATGGTACAACTTGGAATAATGTAAGCAATGGGTTAATTCAACTTTTTGCTTACGGTGCATAGTATGATGAAGCCATTCTGGTCCACTCAATGTGCCAGCCGTAAGGAAAAGTAAAAAAGACTTAAAACTGTTTCTATTCAACATTGATGTTTTCATAATATTTGACTTGAAATTCTCACATCAATGACCTTTCATTGGTTAAAAATATTCTTTGGTTTGGTTTTTTATAATGTGTGTGAAACCTGATTTATTTTGCCATATCAATATTATTTAATGGCATTTTAACATTGTTTTCTCTCATAGATTCTTGACTTAACTACACGAGGACACTATCAAATAGCTTGCACTCGATTTTTCGAACTCTCCCACCAAGAAACATCTATTGATCAAGGAATTAGCCACCCTAATCAGTATTTTGAAGAAAGTGAAAAGATTAGGAAAGGAATTAAAAAGGAACGAGGTAAACATCGATTATTGCAGAATTTTGCCAAAAAGTTTGCTCTTCATCTATTTATATCTTTATCTATCTATTCATCTTATTATCTGCATTTATTTATATAATTTTCATCAAAATTTTAATAACATTTTTATACACATAGCTTTAGTTAATTCATACTTTTTTTAACAATCTGAATTAAAACATATTTATCTTTAACCCTTTCGAGCCGACTGTCACATATATGTGCCAGCAAGAAACGCGCTCACTTCCCGGCCGACACACCCGCGTGTCAGAGAGTTTTCTCGTTCACCCCCGACCGTCGCTTATTTGTGCCAGCGTTTCGGAACGTTTTAAAAAATGAAATTTCTTCCAAAAGATGGCATTGTATGTCCATATGGTTTCAGATACATGTAGATTTGACCTTCTACTCAAGATGAAAGTACATTCACGTGGTTTCTAGGGGAAGGAGTGGAGGGGGGAAATGTTTTATGAGGGCTCTTTTAATTAGCACGTGATATTTATTTACAGTAAGTAAGGGAGTTTCTCTTTTCTCTCACTACTTTCGATTTTCGGATTAGTTTTTAGTGGATAATTAGATCTTGTAGGCTTGAATTTTTTTTCTTTTTACCGTTAGAATGTCGAAGCGTCGAAAAATTTTAACTGAGCTGGAAATAGAGGAAATTATGCAAAATATTTAAACTTATTAACATTTATATTGCATTTAAACAAGAAATAACTTAAGTAAATAAAGTATCCATGGAAATATATATAAAGCATATGTCACTTAAATACTCTACAGAACAATATTAAACAACGCGCTGATATTTCGGTAATATCATGAAATTAGGCTTAACATCAAAAAACCCTCCGGCCCTGGGGAGACACACGCTAGAGAGACTGCCGGCCTCAGCGGTAAGCGCGCTTTCGCGCTTTGCGTCGCGAAAGGGTTAAAGGATGCAATGTACGGACATTTTAACATATTTAGATAATTTGTACTTAAATAGACATGGAGTTCTTCTGATTTTAAGGGTAACTTAAGAAATTAAATTTCTAGACTTTATTATTATTTTTCTCTCTTTAATGACGATTTTTATCTAAAGCTTAATACTTTGTTGGACTGTTCAATGTACACATAAAGTTTTTAAAAAAAATTTAAATTTTTTTTAATTTTTATTGTGCAAAATAATTTTCTATGCTTTGAATCAAGGGTTTTCAAACCTCTTGTACCAAAATAAAAAAAATTACGTTTTCAGAATTTAAAATAACATGTAAGATGTAGTTTATATTAGTGTTTGTTTGTTATTTAATGACTTTTTAATGCAATAATAATTAATATTGAAATTGTTAGAGTTAGATTCATATATTTTCTGTGGTTTTTCTATTTTAATATATATTTTTATTTTATAGCTTTTATAAAATAATAATATTGCATATTAAAATTTAAATTGTTGTTTGTAGTTTTTTATGGTTCCTGTACATTTTTATTTCGAACATTCATTTAAATATTTCAAAGCTCAACCTTTTTACTAAAATTTTTTACATTACTTTAGAGTTAGTAATTTTCTTTTAAAGAAAAACAATAGATATATAATTTTAATAACATTTTTATGCACATAGATTTAGTTAATTCATACTTTTTTTAACAATCTGAATTAAAACATATTTATCTTTAAAGGATGCAATGTACGGACATTTAAACGTATTTAGATAATTTGTACTTAAATAGACATGGAGTTCTTCTGATTTTAAGGGTAACTTAAGAAATTAAAGTTCTAAACTTTATTATTACTTTATTATTATGCAAAACCATAAATATAATATATTTTATTGTTTTGTAATAGGCAGTGATTTATGCCTTAAAATTTTCCCCACATGTTTTGCTTATGATATCTACTGTGTGTCTTTTTTATTTACTTTTATTCTGTGTCATTTTATTTTTGCTGTTTCTTGGTGAAAAAAAGCTGTTTTATGATGATTTTTGAAATTCTAAATTGTTTCACAAGTAAATAATATTAATTTTCATATTAATTGATCACTAACATTGTTTAGAGTAAGAGCTAAGCATAAAATATTTTATTAAATTTTGATTATCCACTAATTATGTGAAGATTTACCTTAATTCTAATTTACTTAATTTTATTCTTTTCCCTTTTTAATAATAGTTTAGATATAAACATTGAACTTATAAACATTGTTGGATTTGGTTTTACTACTTTCTGATTGTTCCTAAAAACATACATACTAATAGTACTCAACTCATTTCTCTTTCAATAAATTTTATCTGGCTAATAACGTTTTATTGTCCTTTCTGTAGAGTAAAATAAAATAATAGCAAACAGTTACCAAGATCAGGTCTGCAATATTAAACAATTATTGTATGCCAAAGTTCTTCCATGATGTTTTTTATATTTATTTTAAATGTCAGGAAATCAATTGAAAAATTAGTAAAAGAAATTTCAAATTTTTAAACAAAAGAAATTTTTTAATTTATCTGACAAATTTAAGGTATTCTTTGATGAGGGCACCACTGAGTTTAGTTTGATGAGGGCTAAGGCAAAAAACTATTCAAATATAAAATTATGTTCATTAGAGTTTTAAATATTTCCTGGGTACCAATTATTTATAAAAACGTGTGACAAATTTGACTTGGTATGTGTTGCCATTATTAAAAATTTATGGGAAAAAAATTTTTTGAAAATAAATAATTTATTCTGAACATCATTCAGCTGACCTTATGATGCACTTTTACTATTATTTTATTATAAGACAGGATGTAAGCACAAATGGATTTATCTTAAATTTTGAAAAGATTCCAGATTGATTGGAAATCAATATATTTTAAGTTTGTTGTTGAGCTGCTAATGGGAAGGACATTATTGATCCAGATTTATTAATAAGAAAAAGTAAAAAATTGTTTTTAAATGAACTTATGGTTTGTTAAATTTATCTTTCACAGAGATACAGTATCCAAAGAAAAATATTGATAACCACCTATACTATCAAAACTTGATACTGAATTTTCATATATTTTTAGCTTAAATTATTGATTGCGATACATTATTATCAATATTTATTTGTTTTTGTCCTGTAAATTAATTAAAATTAGCCAGTTTTGGTTACTGTATAAATAACTGTGAATTGCAAGAGCAATGTTTGAAATGAAGCATTTCTTAAAGTAGAATCTGGCTTATTGTCCTTTAGGTAAATCGGAATTCAAGGATTCAATTATAAGAATAATTTATTTAGCAACTATATTTTACAGAGAAATAGAGTAGTGCAAAATAAAATTATTTAGTTGTAATATTTAATTGATTTTTTTAAAAATATTGTTTAACCTTTTTTACAGTCCGTGTTGAATTCATGACTTCATGTTTGATATGCCTCATAAATTATTGTAAGCAGAATTAATTAATATATGAAAATAAGATGTAGTTCGTATGTATTTATACTATTATAATATGATCCAATTCCAATAAACTTAGTAAGAAAAAGATAAATTTTTTGATACTATTTTCATTACAAAATATCATATATATTGATAAACAAAAGTATTAATACTATCACTTGAAAGTATCAATCCCTACTGATTGAAAAGATGTAGCAATTTCAACCATTAACAAAGGAAATATCAATACTTAGATAGTATTGAAATATCAATTCTTTGATAGTATCGAATTATCAATACTTTGATAGTATCAAACTATCAATACTTTGATTATATTGCTATTTTTCTAATGCCTAATCATTCACACTGTGTATCATTTTCTTTCGTTTCTTTTTTTAAAATTTATTTTATTTAAAATCTTATGCATTTATTTCTACTTCTTATTACAGCTCCTGCTAAGCCGATTCCAAAGTTACAATCTAGTTTATCAAGTGATAATGCCAGTCAAACATCACAAACAAAAGGTATAGATGATTTTGAAGAAATGGATGATATTGAAGAAGTTCTAAGCTGCTTGACTGGTATTGAATAAAAAGCAAATTTGAAGCTCTAATTTAAATACTTCTGAGCTTTTTGTAAATACTATTATTGTTCTATTTATTTTTTACTGGAATCTTTTGACTTATTTTTGATAATTCCAATTTACTTAAAATGAAGCCTTTTATAATTTTACTTAAAAAATAAATAGCCTGGGAATCAGATAACACATGGAAAATGTGTTATTGGTTTTGATTTCTGTTTCGGACATTCAGTGTTACACATGTAAATATATATAGCTGTATTTTTTTTATTAATGATAAAATGGATTGGTTACCAGGCTTTGATAGTATATTGTATGTGAGTAAATTAAATGTAGTATTGTATATTTAACTAACATTTTATATTTGTCTAACAATAAAAATGTTGTAAAAAAAAAGCAGTAATTTATTTTATAATGTATTTCATTATTTGTGAACATCAATTTTGATTTAAAAAATAATAATTCTTAACTTCTTAAAAAATATCCAAAAATTTTTAAGGTTTCTAGCTTTTGAATTATTTGAAACACATCATTTAAATAGGTAGTCTTAAAATATTTTAAGGACACACAAAATAAATACATTAGTTTTTTTTATATACTTTTGTTGGTTTCAACTTGTAAAATGATTCTGAAGTAAGAAGTAATAAATTTACCTAATCTTGTAAGGACTTATTATTTATAAAGTTCTTATATATCTATATATAATATATTGCGGAAAAAAAATATGAGTAATTTTATTTAATTACTTTGAATTTACTTTTAAACTTTATTTTTGCTTTATTTTATTATTGTTTTTGAGAAAACTGGCAGTGACTTTAAAAAAAAAATTTGTTTATTAGATTTCAAGAATTTTTTTTATTTATTCGTTAAATATGACATTCATTATTTAATAATCTGGTCATTTATTATTTAATAATAATTATTTAATTTTTTTTATTAGTTTTTAAGATTATTAAATCCAAATAAAATAATTTGATAACATAGATTACTGATTGCTTTTTAAAGGAAAGATTTTCTTTAATGCATAAGTATTTTAATTTTATAATTTCGTTATTTTTTAATAAATCAGCTTAGGTTTTAATAATTATAAAGCATTTGAATTATGGATGCTCTTCATTTTATAATAAATTAAAATAAGAATAGTATATTATTTTCCACCCTGTCAGATTTTTATTCATTTATTTTTTCAGTTTCTTTGATAAAAATTGTTTCAATATATACTTGAAAGTCATGTACAGTAGAACCGTAATCCATGTTTATGCTTATCTTTCGTTTCCTCATTTGTATCATTTTGTTTTAATGTCCCGTCACAAATGCTATTCTTATGAAACCAGCAGATTCCTGCCTGTATTAAGAAATTTTACTGACTTTTATGTTATTGCAGATATCAGTATTAATTGAAATTATTTCTAAGTAAATGAGAATTAGTTATAGTTTGGGGAAACCGCTTCAAACATTATGATTGATGGAAATATTAAATCTTCTCATTTTCAAATTTACTACTTGTGTTATATTTTTTAGCAATTATTTGATATTTTATGTTGGCGCGCATTCATTGTTTTCCTCTATCCCAGTGATTATCAAACTTATTTCTTTTACCGCCCTCTTTGAAAATCAACTATTCTTCAGCGCCCCCCATTTTTTATACACCCCTAAAACTTAAAAACCACAATTTCATTACTTTAATTAATTTAGTTATACAGTAGAGAACCGATTATCCGGAACGATCGGGACCATCGCGATTCCGGTACTATTATTGTACTAATTATTGTACTAATTTATTAGAACGAAACTATTTTTGTTGAATATCTTTCTTATTAATATAAGATAAGATTCTCATCATAAGATAATTAAAATTTTATATTTCAACTAGTAAATAATACTACTAACAATAATAACTTATTTAACTACGGAAAATAAATTAATATCATTTCGTATTATAGATAAATATGGGTAATTTTTCATAGAATTTTAGTTTATAATTTAGAACTGGTTCAAATAAAAACCGCCGCCTAAGCCAGCGTTTTTATTATTTGTAATATTTAATATTTATAATATATAGAAATAGTAAACGATGTTTACAATAAGTGAACTGTTTAGGCTTACTATACTATTTGACACTGGACGGAAATGGGTTAATTGTAAAAAAAATTTCTAACACAACTTTTTGAACAATAATTATATACGTATTTCCATTTTATATAAAAATGATGATTCTTACATCAAAAATTTCTTATAAAATGCTAGGAAAATGCTGTAAAATACCCTTATGTTAAAAACAAGAAAGAAAGTAATGAAAACTTCAATTTATGTTAGTTTACGTATGTATAATATTTTAAAACTCTGCATGGTAGTTTTTTTCCTAATATTTAAAATAATTTCTGGTGCAATGTAATTAAGGTAAAATTGCTCTAATTTTTTAACTATCATCGATCATGTTCCTTTATCTGTCCGAAGAAACTTGTTACAACTTGATTGCGTACGGTGTGCGGGCTATCCGACGAAATCTATGTTAAGTATTTTAAGTTTTATAACATCATACAGGGTAGAAATATAAACTAATTATTCGTTATTGTGTAGTAGGTGGGTTTTAATTTTAGTGAAATTTAAAATACTACATAAAGTAAATGAAATTACAAATTATACATCGGCCCCCTAACCCACATCAACGCCCCCCATTTTTTCAGGGCCACTTAACGCCCCCCTCTAGGTTTCAAACGCCCCCAAGGGGGCGTTATCGCCCACTTTGAGAAAGACTGCTCTATCCGTAATACACAATGAACAGTCCCAAGCAAAACGATTAATCGAGGTTCTACTGAAATATGACACCTTATTAAATTTGAAAAAATCTGCTTTATGATGATTCAAACATTTTTTAACACGTTTTCTCATTGGAAACTCCTTTATTTATGTATTACTGCTCATCATGAAGAGTATAATCAATATAAAAAAAAATTGATTTGAGTAACTAGTTTAGTAACAGAAGAGGGATAGTCTTTTACAATCAACTTTGTCTTATGATATTTGTTTGTTACTTTTCTGGATTCTTAATAAGTCAATTGTTACAAACTGAATTTATATATGACTTTAAAATTGTTACAAACTGAATTTATATATGACTTTAAAATTGTTACCAACTGAATTTATATATGACTTTAAATTAAGATAACAATGCAACAAAGACATCTTTTATCTCTACCTTAAGTAACATTTTCATAAAAGAAACTTCGCAAAAACAGAGTGCGTAGCATTTTTAAAAAGTCCCTTGTCTTCTGGATTGGATTAAAAGTTACAGGTTACAAAGTTGAACATTGGTAGTCGTAAACCCAAAAATTGGGTCGGCTGTTCAATGACAATTATAAAATAAAATAAAAAACTATTATCAAAAGGCTTTTTTTACATGACTGTTAAAACCGTCAATTGTCTAAAACTTACCAACCCTGCCTAATTTTAAAGTGCTTAAAAGGTGCTTATTTTTTGTTTAAAAATTTAGCTACACACCCTGAAGAAGAAGTTATACCATTTTAAAAATACCTAGTTGCTTCTGTAAAAGTGATTATATGGGTCCTCAAAACATTAAAAGCAAATATTTTATTGGAAAAATAAGTAATCATTTAACTTTTTTCAGTAAAATATAACTTTATGTTATCGAAAAGCTACTCTCCTATTTAGTTATGAGAAACGTATTCATTCAGGAAATTAAGTTTATAAGAAATATATAGACTCAGGGCTGATTGTGCTCCGGAAAAAATCCGGATTTTTTGCTAACAGTGATCCGGAGATTGAAGGTCCAGACGTTTAAAAAAATCATTGATCACAGAAGTTTCCGGAAATCAAATTTTCAAAGGTGGAACTTAAAAACACAGTTTATTTTATTTGTTTGTAAGGGAGAGCCAGAGAGATACTTTATAAGCTTATATT
>NC_092208.1:65900054-65927718 GCF_043381705.1 Parasteatoda tepidariorum
AGTTCTCCATCATTCAACCTTTTGGCCATAAGGCTTGAGGCAGCAATGCTATGATGGAGATTGATTTGACCAACCTTGATTGTAGCCATTGGTTAGCAGTATGAATGAAACCAGAATGGCTCCTATCCTGGTTATTTTTTGGAAGAAAGATCTTCCTTTATCAGCTCCATTGCTTCATCAATACCAAGCATGGAAACTGGTGAGTCAGGTTGTAATGTTACGTCTGACCCAGAGTCCAACCCAAGCTCTGAAAAATCAAGAGCCCCAATTGAACTTACCTTGGAATCAGGGGAATTTGCCGGCCAAGGTTCCTCCTCCTGTTCCATGTCCTCTTGGACATCAGGTTCTACAGGGAGGTCCGATGTTGTTGGAGCCTCAACTGCTTTTTTCCTGTTAGGATCGTGGATAATTTTAAAAACTCCACGATCCACTCCAGTCAGTGCGCAAAAGTTAGCCCTTGCAATTGCTTCAGCGTCTTCAGGCTCCACCTCAAAGATCCATCTAGAGGTGCCAGGTCCCACAGCACTTTGCAGAACCCTCCACCCCATCGACTTCAACCCTGGGTTTAGTCTCTGAAGACGCCATAAAAAGGTGCTCTGGTCAGAGAATTGCTCCTTAGTTTTAAAGGCAACCTTCACGGGCTTGGGAAGCTCGTTTGCCCCTATGACCTTGAGCTTAATGTTACCCAAGGCTTTGTTGTTAAAGTGGTCTTTAATCCACCCAACAGTAAAGTCATTACATTGAATTACCAGCGCTCCTCTTTGGAGGTGGTTATTATAGATCTCGGGCATTCTTTCGCCACCAGGAATGGCGTCAGTCCGCTCCAAGATTTCCTTCAAGATCTTATTTGAGTTTTCCAGAGAAAGCTTGTCCGGAGGAAAATCCTCCAGGACTATAGCAATCCTGGTAGACCCAGTTGCACAGGCAAAAGAGACCCCAGATTGGAGGCCCCCGGTTGGATCCCCCTCTCCAGCTCGGCTATCCCCACTAGGGGGAACCACTCCGCTGGATTGGGCTTTCTTCCCAGGAACAACATCCTCCCTGGGCTTCTTTCCAGTTTGGGTTGGCGCATTGGGAGAGGGTGTTGCATCAAAAGACCTAGGTCTCTTAGCTCCTCCACTCGCCGCAATGGCCCTCATTTTTCTTAACTTCTTCTTCCGGCTCTTGGACAGTCCAATGGTACCAGACACACTGTCCCCCGAGTGCCTCTGGGGACCAGAGACTTCTACAGAGGAAGGGCCTGAACCTTTGGACGCCTCACCAGCATCCGAAGCAGACTGCAAAGCAGCGGTATTAGCACTGGGCTCACCCGAGGGCTTACCATATGCTACTGGAGACTGTATTACACTTTTCGAACAGGAACCTCTGCCTAATTCCTGAACACATCCCTTGTTAACCGGCGCGACGGATGATGCCGTATCCAAGGTTTTTCTTTCGCTCATCATGATGTTTGCCTGCCATTTAGTTACCCAGTGAGGGGTATCCAGGGGGCACCACGTGGAGGCGGCAGGCATTACCCCCCAATTAAGTTATAAAAAATATATAGACTGTAGTTACAAAAATTAATGCTATTTTTCGTTTTAAAATTTATTACTTAAATAGTTGCCTAATGTCTAACATTATTTTTCTCTTTTCAATATGTAAGACTTAGAGATTTAAAAAGCACTTGATAGTTGTGGAATTTCAGTTTAATTATTTTTCTACTGAAAATAAACAAAATACAATTTTTTTTCTGCATTTTAATGTCCGTTTATTCAATAATTCTACCTTTCCATGTCCTTTGTTCATCACTCGCTCTGCTAACGTAAAATCCTTTCCAGAATTCTCTCACTCTTTTAAAAGTGTATTTTTCTGGTTAGGAATGCTTCTTTTCTTTTTTTGAAAATATACTTTATTAAAAATGATTATCCTAATGTTTACAATGAAGGAGTAATCTGTAAGAGAATGAATCAATTAAAGAAACTGATAAGAAAGCAGGTGTTTGTGTAGTCTAGAAGGGTAAGCGAAGGAAATTCTCTATAACTAATTCTAGAAGAATATACAAATCTAAGTATTTTATCTGTGACTATTCAAATATTTAATTCATAGTGCTTTGTTTTCCTTATCATTATTAGAGGAAGAAATCGTCATTTTGTTCAACTTTCCACTTCTTAGTCCAATAAGTTTATTACATAATTAAAGTTTAAGTCATTCAATTCTGTTACATTAATGAAAGGAAATGAAATAAATCAAATTATGTTTTTTTTATTTGAGATTTTAGTACAAGAATAAAGAGTGGAGAAAAATAATTATTTATAAAATATATCTATCTTTATTTATCTGCATTGTTGCAATCACTTCGCCGTCAATTCATTAAACCAACAAGATCATTTCATCAATAGCTAATTTCACTGACATGATAATTTTTTGATTTATATTGTTCTGGCCTTTTGTTTTGCGTTTGACAATTTTTAAATATTAAAAAAATTCAAATAGTTTCTCGGAATAAAAAAAAAACTTACTTAATAAAGGAAAATAATAATTAATAAATGAAGTTTAACAGATAATATAAATCAAAATTGAATTGACCATGCCGATGAAATGATCGCTAAGATGATTATGTCTGTGTCATTGAAATGAATGAGCTAGAAAGTATGAATCAAAATTGAATTGATAATGTCAAAGGAACGAAATGTCGATGAAATGATCGTTTCAGAGATGTGAGAAGTCCGCAAAGTGATCATGTTAGGGATATAATGCTATGAGCTGACGATAAAGTTATTATGGAGACAAAATGAGCAGGTGATATGAGCTTTTGATTTCGTGTCTGTGAAGTATTGACAATGATAAGAGTGTGTCAAATCTAGTGGTGATTGAAATGGATACGGAAGCAGAACTCTGCCTCAATGGAAACACTTCGCATCTTCTCACCCTTACATTATCATGTTTTTAGCATGTGGATTGTCATAGAAGAAGAAAATTCTATCTTGATTTCTATCTTGAGTTTCTATCTTGATTTTCAAATAAAAATTTATTTTTTTTAAGTTTGGAAACTACATGAAACTCTAAACTACATTAAACATACTAGTTAAAGAAAGCAACATAGAAATTTTAGAAAATATTTTTGACAATTGAATGCGGAAAATAATATGGAAAGCAGAGGAGAAGAAGGAAGCCTGGAACTGGCCTTCTTTCGTTATGGCGTATTCGAGCGTTGCGATTGCGAATTTTTATTCTGAACAACTGAAGGAGCATTCTCATCGCATGCTGTTACCACGGCTCTGAATTCAATCGAGGAGATATGAGAACCTAATTGGTCAAATATTTTCCCATGAGAAATTCACCAATCAGGTTCTCTATTTCTCCTGACGACGATCGGAAGTGCGGAATTCAGGCTTTCCCCAAGCAATAGCGCCATGAATGTCGATGGTTTATTCTTTATATTCATTCTGGAAATTTCTTTCTTTTTATTTTCATAATAGTGTATGGAATCTGAAATGTAAAAATAAAAGTTTTATTATGAGGCTAGCATAAGCAATAATTTTTTGATTGAATGTCAGAAAAAGTTTTATCTTTAATTTTAGTTGGCATCAGCGGCAAGTGATATCAATTTAGTCAACAATATGGCAGCCGCCAATAAAAGTAATGTGCCTCAGCTCTCTAAATGGCAATTAGCTTTACTTATTGGAGTAGGAACACCAGTCGCATTTGGGATTGCGTACTGGTATCTTAAGAAACGAAAAAATCAAGAAGGTTCTGATTTGTCTTGTGAAGATATTTATGAACAAAACAATGATACCAACACTAGAAAACCAAACCTCTTTAACAAGTCGAATTCTGTTAAAAAGGACAATCCTAAGGTTCCTGAGGTTTGTTAAATTATTATGTCATAATTTTGTACATCTACGAGTCACCAGTTTAATGTCAGTGCTTAATAAATTTTTATATACAATTTAATGATTGATGCAACTGTTCTTCTATAAGTTAACCCATGTATACATTAATTTATGTGCATGTGTTAAGTTATTTTAATAGCTTTTTTTTTAAAACTTCAATTATTAATTTTTTTCAGCATTCGAAAAATTGACTCTTGCTGTTTGAATCACAAAAGTTGCATTAGCCAAACAATGTCACCTTGAAAATAAAACAACTATAGAGTGTTATCAGCTGTTGCATCATTCAAATAATAATCGCCTTTTTAATGCCTAACTTATGAGAGTTTTTTATGGCTTACAGTATTTATACATGGATATTAAGAACACTTTAAGTTGTGAATAAATCGTTTAAAAGGCATAATTTTAAGTTCAACTCTCAAAATTGAAACTAGCAGTGTGCCATTAAATTAAATTGATGTAAAGTTGCAAGCACTTTATTGCTGTTTTATTTTAATTGTCATTGTTAAAAACCAACCATTGGTGGTACATGATCTAAAATTTCTGTAAAAGTTATGAGATTCTTCATAATTTGACAATAAAACAAGCGGGCTTACAAATCTGTTAATCAGTATATTATTATCAATATATATTTATCTTTAATATGTAATGAAATGATTTTTGAGATCTTTTACCAAAAAATCAAGTTTTGGCTTTATTTGGCAGCGGTCCGTGAGAAATTAATTAAACGAGAAAAATTTAAACAGATTTGAATTTTTTTTATTTAACTATGTCAGTTGCTCTTTCTGGCACGAGTTGTCTTGCAGTCCAATACAAATAAGAAGTATCTCGGGAAGTGGAGAGGGTCTTGAAATAAGAACTACAAGCATCTTTGAAGCTTGAATAGTTTCATTGGTGCTCGCCATTCATATCTACATGTTCCTTACATAAAATGCCATCAGCAAGTTTAATACGGTGCAAGTGTGGCAGAAGGTAGTAATGTCCAGTGAGCAATGGCAAGGATGAGACTACAATGGCTCTAGGAAGCGTTTTCGGGAGACAAGATATTAGAAGGCTCTCCCAAGATTTATCAACAACTTGATCTCTATTGTAGGTTGCTTCGTAGTTTGAATTTTTTGTTTGATTTGGAATTTGCCATTTCTCATCTTAGCGGATGACTCAGGGGATTCCATGAAGGATGCCTCTTTTGCGAGATTTTGTTTGTTTTTATTTCCCCACACGCCACTGTGAATCCATTGAAGAATTATTTTCTTACAAGTAGATAGTAGAGTGTCAATGGCAGTTTTGTAATTGAATTCAATGGCGATATGAGCATAATTTGAAGTGGTGTGTATTGCTGCTTGACAATCATTCAGAGGTTGAAGTTCCCCTCTGGTCTCTTTAAGATCATAAAAAGAGCCAGGAAAATGGCAAAAATTTCTCAGTCGAAATTATCTGAGTTAAGGCTTTTAAACTCTCTTTAAGTTGAAAAATTCTGGAGAAAACACCAGCTGGGTCTCGTCCAGTAGTTTACCCAGTTAAACCTTCTGTTTAGATATGTACCCAATTGTTACTAGGGTAATTTTCATTGATGGTGACAAGAGCAGCAGCTTTGAGTTCTGGGGGGGGGGAGGCTGTTTTACACAAAAATGATTATCCCAGAAGGTAATTGTCTTGAGCGTGATAAAGAATAGGACTGATATTGGCTAAGAGGATAAAAATTTTAATTAGTTTGAAGCAGCCCAACTCTCTGAAACACCAATAACGTCTGGTTTCCACTGGTGGATAATGGTTTTTAGTTCGGTAAATTTGTTCTGTGTAAAGTCACCAACATTCCAAAAAAGAGTTTTTGAGACTAGCTTTGTTCTTGCTTTTGAAAGAACACCTTTTTGCGGCCATTGGAGATGTCTGCATTGATGAATAGATTGCAAGACGAATGCTATAACAGATTTAGTGTTATCCAGGGTGCACGACAACGAGGCATGTTACAGTACATCCCACTTAGAGAAAATAAGTACTTTCTCTCTTCGAACACAAAATATCAATTAAACAACTTTCTGCAAGCAATGTCTTAGTTCTTGTCACTAGTATCAATCCTTTTATGACTACTTAATTTTAACTAAATCTGTTCGAAAGTCACTAATTTTTTAAAAGTTAATTTTTATAGAACTCTATATTGATTTATTACATATATCCGTTTCTTTAAATTGAGCAGTTTTTTGAAGGTATTATAGCTAGGTTTTGACTTGTCTTATACAGTCAGTATCGGTTATATGATAAGCTCATGGGTCCAGAATATAAGCGGTGTGACCATATATGCGATGACCAAATAGTTAATATGGCGTGAATATATTCTGGAATCAGAATGTATTTTTTAAACAAATAATTCAACTTTCAAAAACGTTTAAAAATTAATTATTAAGGTGCATAATAAGAAAGAATGCAAAAATAATTTTTATACTTTTAGAGAAATTTAATTCTTTACCTTAGCATATGTACATGTTCAAAAAAAAATATTCTAATAAGCTTGTCTGTTTCTTCTTCTTGGTTGTTAAAACAACTTTTTCTAAGTCCCTGATAGTTTTTAAATGTTCATCTGCTGCATCTGAATTTGCAAAAAAACACCTTAAGTCATCTTTAGCCTTAAGAGCATCAGCTGTTGATACAGACTTTTTATTGCATTCAGTATCATCCTCATCGTCACTTCCTTCAGCATTCAGATTTAAGACATTAGATACAATGCCTTCCACAGTTGCTTCACAATTAGTGGGGACATCAACGTCTATTTGGGAATACAAATTTACGTCCAGCATTGCATAGCCTCGGATTCGAAGATTTCTGCCAATTCAGCTAATGGAAGGTCTTCCTCAGAATCCTCTAATGATACCGAAGAGTCTGGAGAACTGTGGAACCCCACGTGACGGAAAAAATTTTCAATAGTCTTCGACGACACCGTGTTTCAGCTTTGGTCAATATAGAACAGTGCGTTCAAAGCTGAAACGTGAAATTCTTCCTTTCTGTCTATGGCGGTGATCATATCCCGTAGAAGAATCTTTCTATAGGTACATAGACTTGAAGCTTTGAATTATGCCTTGAGCTAGAGGCTGCAACACACATGTGCTGTTTGGAGGCAAAAATACGAGCTCAGTCGATTTCAAGCCCTCAACAGGACAGTGAGCAGTGCAGTTATCAGCAATCAATACAACTTTTCTGTTTTTCTTTAAAAAATGTAGGTCCCACCTTCTGAGAGTTTTTTCCCAAATCGTTTGGGTCATCCATGCTTTGGAATTGGCATTGTACAAAAGGGGGAAAGATTTACAATTTTTCATGCATCTCGGTTTCAGAAATTTTCCAATCACCAAAGGAATCATTTTCTCCGAACCATCCATGATTGCAGATAGCAAAGCTGTTAAGCGTTCCTTACTTTTATTTCCGCCTATACATTTTTCTCCTTTGAAGCAAAGGGTTCTGTCGGGTAAGATCCTATAGAAAAGTCCACATTCATCGACGTTGAACACGTTGGCAGGTTCATATCTTTCATGAATATCTCGCAACACTACGTCTTTCCATTCTTTTAAAGAACTGTTGTCAAAATTAGCAGCTTCTCCGCACAATTTCTTAAAGAATAGGTTATTTCTTGCATTGAATCGCTGTATCCAGCCATTGCTTGCAACAAAATTTGATTCTAAAGCTTTCTCTTCTCTAAAAGCTTCTCTATTTCTAAAGCTTTTTCTTTTAGAATATAGGAGCATTTTGTGATCGTGCATATTTGATCCATGACAGAAGAGCCTTCTCCACATTCTCATAAGGTGACACATGCTGACGTTTGCTTTCTCGGTCGCTAATTAAAACATCTGGAGATCTACGTTTGACTGCCAAAATGTTGTTTAAAGTTGTTCGCGGTATAGAATTTTCTTTGGCGAAAGTAGCTTTTGAAAGGTTAGACTTTTTAAACTTTTCAACCAATTCATTTTTTCCCCGATATTGTTAAATTCTTTCTTTTCGAAGCCATAATGAAAGCATGGATACGTTATTCGTTCAGTAATCCAATAAAAATGTTCTTTTCTCTCAACTTCAACTCCTTTTCAAGCTCTGAGAGATAACTTCAAACGATCAAAAGATCTTTTGCCCTTGGGCGGGGAAAAGAATGCGAGTGGTCAAATGAAGAGAGGGTACGGTCATCAATGAATGCAAAAGTGAAAAGAGGGTAGGGTGACGAAATAGAGGGGGAAATTCCAGTTCTCTCCGGGGGTCGAAGGAATGTGTTTACCTACTGGTCATTTTTCTTGGTTTCCTGTCTAATGAAATGTCTTAAAATGTATCTTTTTTCAAAAGAAAAAAAAAGGAAACTGACCATATAACCGGTAACTCGAAAAATAGGATGACCGTATAAGCGGTGAGCTTTACACATTATATTAAGTTAGACGGGACTTTAGAAAATTGACCATATAGGCGGTACTGACTGTATTTTTTTTTATCTGCAAAAAATATGGACTGCTAGGTAGAAAAGGGGATTCATGATTTTTTCAAAAAATAAATTTTTTTACTTAGGTTATAAATATTCCGTGATGTTGACAAATTTTCTCCAAATGGTGTTTGCACATTTGTGTATATTATGCTAATCTAGGTATGAATATATCAACAAACCCCTTTAAAAAAATTTTCTTTTTACTGTGTTTTATTCAATTTATTTTGCCTTTTATTGTATATTTTCTTCATGTATAAAGGATTTTTTTTAGAAACAATGCTTTAAATTGAACTCGGAATAAAAAATTAAGAATACGAAACGGTAAAATAATTTATTCAAAAGTATTTCAAAAAATATAACACAATAAAAACTTTTAAAACATGCCATAAAACGACAAATTAACCTGATTAATTGGTCACCTCACAGTATTTAAAAATGCAGGGAGGGGGCGTCTCATAGCATCTTTATTGGAGGGCAAATGTATCATATCCAGAGAGAACAATGCAACAATGCGAAATATTTTTAACTTGAGAAAATTTTGTAGCTGTAATAATTTTTTTTATGCTTATTAATTTTAGAAATTTTTGTATTTTCAACGGTCGACTTCTACACCTGACATACTAGAAATTTGTTTCATAACCAAATGGGGGTTTTACTTATAGGTTGGGTAATATGGTTTTTAAGCTTATTTACTTTAAAATCAAGAAATTAAAAGAAGTATAATAATAGTTTTTGAAATAGCCTTTAACGCAATATAGCAATATCAGGCTCTTTATTACAAGGGTGCCAAGAAAATCACTGGCATTTCTTCAAGTCTAAGTTCTTGTGGTTGACTCGGCAATTGAACAAATGTGACTAATATAGCAATTGAACAAATATGTCTATTCCTAAACAATTGAAATATAAGAAAAAGGGTAAGATTTTGTTTAAATTGGATGATTACATCTCATGAATAATTTTATTTGTTCTACTTAAAATATTGATTTTCGTTATTTTCATTTTCATAGACTCCTTATGAGAAAGCAAAAGCTTTTAAAGATAAGGGTAACAAATTATTTAAAGAAGGACAGTTTGATAAAGCAATTGAATGCTACACCTCAGCAATTGAAATGTGTCCACCTGACCATTCTGATGATTTAGCTACATTTTATCAAAATAGAGCAGCTGCATATGAGAATTTAGTAAGTAGACTGATAAGTTTGACAAATGATGTGAATTTATTGTAATATCAATGTTTGATTTTCCCTTTTGCTTAGCTCAGGTTGATTGTAATAGACTGTCAAATGTTAATCAAATTTTTGTTGGCATGTTGTATGCTTTTCTTAATTGTTAAAATTTAAATATTTAGTGGCAATGAATAAAAAACTCACAAAATAATTAGAAACTTTAAGACTGAAATATATTCTGATGCATGTTTAAATGTGGTTCAATATAATAATAATCATTATTTCTTGTTTTAATTTTTTTCTGAGTTACTTAATATTTTTATAAACAGATACTATTTATTCATGACAGAAATTTATTCCTTATCATTTTACATTTAAAATTATTTTACTGAATTTCTCTTCAAAATATTATTTGATAAATCAAAGTTCTTTATGTTAACGAGAGAAAAAATATAATTCTCTTAGGGTCGTTTAATGCAAATCTTATATCAAAAATATTGTCATGCTCAAACAATCTCTTTTTATTTCAGATTTTACTTGTTTTAACATTTTGATTAAAATGCAAAAAATAATTAGATTTTATGTATTCATATCAAAATCCAATAATTCTATTTTTCAAAAAAAAATTTTTTTTTGTAAATTTTTAAAAATTTTGGTTATTTGAGCTGTTTGATTAAGTTCTGTATTTTTTGGTTTTTAATGTTATATATTACTTATCTGTTTTTACTGCAATTTTTTTATACAAAATTTATTTTTATTAAAACTTTCTAATATTTGTTTTCCCTACATTTTAGAAAAACTTTGAAGCAGTTATAAATGATACTACAAAAGCCTTAGAGCATAATAAAACATACTTAAAGGCTTTATATAGGAGAGCTAAAGCATACGAAACTACTGCCCAACTCCACAAATGTTTAGAGGGTAATGTTTTCTGTATTACAAATAAGTATTTCCTATTTTTCCTGTAATGTAAAGGTTTGTTTTTAATTATGATAATAACATTTTAGTTTTTGAATATATATTTTTATGCACAATTATAAAAAGCATAATAATTGAGCATAACTTGTTTGTATGATTGAAGAGCAAAATGTAAAGAATTTTAGTTGTTTAGTATTTTAATTTTTTTCCTTTTTAAGAAAATTGTTGAAAATTCTTTTGTATCTTTAAAAAATTCTGCAAAATATATTATAAAAACTGGACTTTTTGTGCTGTGAGGAAAGGCCACACAATAAATTTCTTCTTTGCGTACATAAATCTGTGTCCTGTCTTGACAAACATAGCTTTGTATTAGACTATATTGCATTTAGCAAAATTAATGTAATAAGTGGAAGTGTTTTGAAGAAATTGAATTTCTTTATAAAATGTAAGGAGAGTGTCTTACATACAGGGTATCCGCGCACCTGGAAAGTCATGAAATGTCATGATTTTAACTATTTTTTTAAAAGAAAAATCATGAAAAGTCATGGATTTAGGTCACTGAAAAATCTAATTTTTAAAAGAGAATTTAACTCCCTCTCCCCAATTTTACGGTGTTTCGAATATCTGAATTTGTAGCAAAATCAACACTCAAAATCATATTTTATTAAAATATGAAAAGATTTTTATCATGCTCTTTAAAAACTATGGTGTTCTTTCAAGAAAATGAAGGAAAAAAACTTTATTTCTAGAATGAAGTATCTTTTACATTTCTGTGATTTCAGAATTATTATTATTCTTTTTATTTTATCAATTTAAAATTCTAGCTGAAGCAAGCCAGCCATTGGCAAACTTTTTTTACTCCGAAATGAGAACAGAAAAATCAGGAGTATTTCTTTCCTTTCTGATGAACAGGAAAAGTATATTTAGAATATAATTCTGCAGAAAAAAAAAAAATATTCACTCAGCTATTTTATTGCTTCAACTCTTTCTTTACTCTGTTTTTTTTTTTTAAAATCAATAAATATGAAGATGTAGAGTATAACAATTTTGGTTATACCTATAATTTTAATTATGCTTTTTAAATTTATTATTCTGTTTTTGTCGGAGAAAATAATAACTTCGTTAAGTCATGAAAAGTTCATGGAATTAGCCATGGAAAGTCATAAATTTGAAAATTTAGAATGTAGCAGATACCATGTACATAAAGGTTTGGCTAAGATTTGTTATGCGTTAGCACTCATTTTTCAAAATTTTTCATACCAACATTGGCAATGTTGTGTACTGTAATAATCTTGAGTGTTAGAGTAGAGTTTGGAGTGATGCGCAAAATAGTAATCTGTTATTACAGTAAGCTCAATAGCCAGTTATAAGTTTTCCCAGAAATCCACCACACTGATGTTTTTTTAAAGTTTCCAGGTTTTTTTCTTTACAATCTATCTACATTACGCAGATAAATAAAGAATATTCAAATTACTTTTGAAGTGATGCGCATAATCTGCTCAAAGTGATAAACAGTACGAATCGCTTGAAGTGTTGCAAGTGCAAGACTTATTTTAATTAGAAGAATTTTGTTTTGAATTTGAATGGCTGGCAAGTTGAGTGTGTGTTAAGAAGTAAACTTGTTATATGTGAAAAGATTTATTATGTCCATAGAGTTAATTTTTTTATTGTACACTTGCTAAAACAAAGCTTTATATAGTTTCATTGGTATAATTTCAAGGTATCTTGAAGAAATGAAATAAGATACACATTTTATGCAGACACAAAACAATTGTTTGAGGCTAGCATTTGATATAGATCTGCAGTTTTGTGCATGGCGAATGCATGTTTTGTGTTAAAAAATTAACATAATACAACTGAATTTTGAATTTAACTGGGTTGCAATATTTTATTCCAGTTTTGGAATGTGATGTTAGAGGCCCAAGAAAAAAAATGAGCCAAAAGTGATTGGCAAGCAAACAATTCACACATCAGGTGTAGATACATGACAAATCAGTTCCGAAAATTCTATGACATTATCTAATTAAAAATGGCTAAGCTTTAATAGCACTCGAGAATTGAAGATTTTTTGTTGTAAAATTAATATGAATTGTAAAGATTTGGTTATTGTTGATGATAAATCTGCCCAAATAATAAATTTTATATAAAAAAAAAAATGAAATAAGCCTAATGAGTTGGATAATTTTTTTTACAAATTATTCTCCCATGTCAATATTTCATGTGTATATAACTGCACTTTTTTTTAAATCATAAAATGTATATATTTCAATTTACATGACTTCTCTATGCCTCAATATTGAATCACTCTTCTCAAATCTGGTTTTATTATTAGTTCTATCAAACAGGTCTGATTTCATTTTAGTTATCACTATAAAACAAAAAAGCTTGAGCATGAAACTGCTCAAGCTTTTTTTACTTGATCATGGATTCAAGCTGTTTAATATAAAAAAAATTCAGATATTCCAGTGAATTTTTTAGACCTTCAGGTCCAGTCCTACTACATTTTAAGTCTATTTTTTTNTTTAGTTTTTTTTTTTTTTTTTTTTATCATTCTGAGTTATTTATAATTTTTTTTTAAATCATCATAAATTGAATCTTTTTTTGTTTTATTTTTATTTATTCTGTTTTATATGTTAAATTAAATTAAATTTTTGACTTATTTGTTCAATTAAGCATAATTTAAATCTTTTCAGATGTAACTGCTCTGTGCATGTTTGATGCATTTAGAACTGAAGCATATTTAAAGCTTACTGATAAAGTTCTAAAGGATTTGAGTAAAATTGAAGCAAAAGAAACTTTCAGTGTAAGTAACATTGTGTTTTAAGATATTTTAAGAAATGTGTGCATAAATTTTTTTTTCTAGGATTTCAAAATTATTAATTACTTTTAATTTGTTATTAATGACAGTTTTATTTTGCTGTGCTAAAATAATGATCTAATTTTGTGTTTCAGAAAAGAATTCCACGCCTGCCATCCAAGCATTTTATACGTCATTACTTTATTTCATTTAGTGAAGATCCTATTATGAAATCTGTAGAGGAATATAAAAAGCAGATGAAGGAAAGAAATCCATCTGAATTGAGGTAATTTTTTTAATCAGAATTTAAAAAATGAACAAGTTATATTAAAATATTTGATAATTAACGTTTTGCATTGTTTCCCAACTGATGATAGTTATTCATTAAGAATTCATGTAAATATTATTATTTATATGATTAATTTGAAAATAAATGAAATAATAAATTTTCATGCTTAAGTTTTAAGTTTCTTGATCTTTTGTTCGATACTATTTGGCAGCAAAAACTAGCATATTTAACTAAAAAAGTTTCTAAATTAAATTATTAATTTTTGATTTTGGTGCATATGTCCCATTTTACAGTGTGCATGTTAAATTTGTAGCTGCAGCACTAAAAAAGTTCAATTTTTGAATCTCTATTTGTTGATATGATTAGTACAGATTTGTTAGTTTTCTCAGCAATTCTTATTTAGAAAATTAAGTTAAACTATATAAAAACAAATTTCTAAATACCTGATACATCTTCAATTGACTACCATAAGCTATTTTCTTACAGGATGCAATTTATCTCTTTTTAAATCATATATCACTATTTACAACTGTCAATTTAATAATCTGATATTTCACTAAAAGTTATTTAAGATAATTCTTCAAAAGATTTCTTGCTCAATATTATATGCTAATGTACAGTTTTGTTAAAACACAATCGACATTTTCATTGCATTTGCAAAACATGTCTATCTGATAATGGATATTTGTCTAAATGCAATACTTGATCCAAACATTAATACAGTCAGATATAGAGCCTCTTCGTTTCTTTGTCCTATCAAGGAGCTTTAAATATTACTGGTTGGAAATTAACGGTGGTCCGTTGGTCCATGGTCACAGAAATTTGAGTAAGAGCACTGTAAAATAATTATACTTAAGAACAAATTTTTTCAATTTCCTGTTGCAAGGGTTCTCTAAATGGATCAGAGATACTTTTGTGTCTCTCATTTCAAATCTACAATCCATTTCTCTCTACAAGCTACAGTTTTTATGCAATCGAATAAGATATTCCGCCCATCGCAGAATTTTTTTGAGCTATCTGCTACAAAACTCTGCCACTAATATCTTTCTTGCAAGATAATTTTAATAATAACAAACATATCCGTTATGAATTTTAAATAATAAGCTGTGTTAACAAAAGAGGGAAAAAACTATGCTTAATTTTTTTTTAATTGAACATATAATGATTTTTTATTCTATTATATGTGATATTCTCTATAACTATTTTCTTCTATTGGCTTTTTATTATAGTGCACATTTTTTATGATATATATATAGTCATATGAAGTACTAAGAATTTTGGTATTAAATATTAAAAACAAGTAGTTNAATCCAAGTTGGTGTTAATTTATTTTTTCTCTTGATTTATTCTCACTTTTGCCTGTTCCTGAATTATGCACTTAATTTCTGATAGGTAATATGTAAAGTTGAAATTTCATTTTTACACTTTAGAGATTTCATTCTTGACTTAATAAATTTCAGAGCTTTATTTTATGGCTTGCAATTATTTATGATATGTGTGGATGAATTGTAATAATCTTCTGTTATGTAATAAACTACCGTGTGATCTGTTTTTATCCTAGCAAAATCATATATTACCCCTAAAATTTGCCTAAAATTTTTTGAAAAAAGTTCCTAAAATTACCCTAAAATTTTAAAAAACTTTGCTGCTACCCCTGGAAATCTGCAATCCATTTCTCTCTGCAAGCTACAGTTTTTATGCAATCGAATAAGATATTCCGCCTGTCGCAGAATTTTTTCGAGCTATCTGCGACAAAACTCTGCCATTGATATCTTTCTTGCAAGATACTTTTAATAATAACAAACATATCCGTTATGAATTTTAAATAATAAGCTTTGTTAACGAAAGAGGAAAAAAACTATGCATAATTTTTTTTTAATTGAACATATAATAATTTTTTATTCTATTATTATATGTGATATTTTCTATAACTATTTTCTTCTATTGGCTTTTTATTATAGTGCACCTTTTTTATGATATATATATAGTCATATGAGATACTAAGAATTTTGGTATTAAATATTAAAAACAAATAGTTCTTAAGTAAGTTTTTATGTTGATAGCTTGCATTTTTTTTTTTTGTAATCTCAGTTTTTTACTTTTCTATTTACGTTTGATTATTTTACTGCATAACTTGAATAGTTTTTTCACCCTTTATTATTTTTTTATTAGCTTTGACTGTACTTATTTTTTTTTGTTTATTAAAGCACAGCATTTCTCTGAAATTTGCCAATGCCAGTGCATTTTGAAAAGTCGAAATTTTTCTGTTTGCACATCATGGGTATATAGCCAATTAAGAAAATGTGTGTTGATTTTGGCTTTTCTTTAGTCTTAGTGGTATTTTTTTTATACCCAAATCTAAAGTTTTAAAATTGCTGTTTAATATAAATGCTATTTGTTGTAATTTTATAAGAATACGATTTTGATTCTGCAATAAAAAAAGCCCAATAATCCTCTCTCTCTGCGATAAATATTTTCAATAAAAAATGTTTCGTAATTTATTTTCTAGTTTTGGACAGTTTAAAATAATGTTGGTATAAAATAATGTAACATCCTTTGTATTTTTGAAAACTAAAATCAGTTTTTTGTTAAATATTTTGCTTGCATATTTTTTTTTCACAATTTAAATACAAAATTGCTATTTTGGATCAAAATACAAAGAAATTTAGATTGTAGTAAACAAAAGTTCACAAAACTATCTATGTATCTAGATGAAATTCCGAGTTTTTCTTTGGTAACATCTAAGTACAGTTAAATAGTGATTTGTTATGAAACATATTCTTTTGCATGAAGCATATTCTATATAAATTATGAAACATATTCTATTTAATTTAAATCACTATTTTAAAGAAAAAAGTGTCTCAAACCTTCAAATCATGCACTTGAAAGAATGGTTAAAAGATAATGATTTTGAGATAAGAATTCAATTTTATAGTGTATAGCTTATGAAAGTACTGAATTAAGCGGTTGTTTTTCTAGTGGTTTTAGACTAGTCATTCATCATTTTGCTGAAGAAAAATTTGAAGAAATTATGCCATGCTGTGATGTTGAAATTGAGAGGAAAGGTCCAGATATGGCTGAAGCATTATTAGTTAGGGGTACTTTCAAACTTCTTCAAGGTCAAATCAGTGATTCTTTAAGTGATTTAAACCAACTACTTGCTTTAGAAAGTGTTGATGTAAAGGTATGATGTTTCTGTTTTAACTTTCACAAAATGTCTATTTTCAGTTACTATTTATAAGATTGTTTTTCTTCGTATTTTGCTTAGTTTTAAAGTAGCTTATGTTATTATTACGATTTAAAAGTTTATATTTAAAGGTAATCTATAAATTTAGATCTTCAATATAGATTTTAAAAAAATAGATGCAAATACATTATAGAACAGTAGTTTAGTGATTCCCTAATTTTTTTAATTGACATTGTCATTTACTACAGAACCTAGTTAGGGATATGAGTTTTTTTTATATATATAAGAGTTAGTAAGAGATATAAGATTTTTTTTTTATCATACTGATAGTTAAAACATCTTAGGACAGAATCTTAAAACCTATGATTTCTATCATTTGACCCTCTAAGCCAGAGGTCGCCAAAGTGGTCTATATAGACCCCAGGGGTCTATTTACATAAGATGGGGTCGATCTGAACCAGGGGGTCGATTGGTCGAAGGATTATCAGTATTTTTCAGATATGTGACAATTAGAAATAAAAGAAGACATGGAAATAGATACAGGTAATCTTCAAAAAGTGAGCGACGATTTTAAACTGCGTTTTGTTGATTTGGAAAACATTGACATCCCTAGTTGGATTATTGTGCCATTTTCTGCTCAAATTGAAAACGTGGACATCAACCTGCAAGATGAGCTTGCTGAATTATTATAGGGATTTGAAGCAAAGACGCTTTTTAAAAATTTAACAATAAGCAAATTTTGGACAAATATAAATATAATGCAAAAATATGTAAGACTTTACGAAATAGCTCAGCCATTTATGATAGCATTTCCAAGTTCCTATATGGTTGAAGCCGGTTTCAGTCACGTAAATTCAATCTTAACTAAGAACAGAAATAAATTAAATGTGGAGTTTCGAGGGGATTTAAGATTAAAATTGACCAATTTTGAACCCAATATAACGAACCTTGCAGAAAAAAAAACACCAGGCACACCCATGTCATTGATTAAGAAGCAATAAATCCGTAGTTACTTTACTTATTATTTCTACTTACTTATAATTACTTATTATTTCATAAATATTAAGGTATTTATATTTCAACATTAATATATTTTTCATAAAACTATTGTTACACTATGTACTATTACTTTAATAAATGTTCAAAATCATAAAATAAATGTACAAACACAGTATCTAATAGAGTTTTATTTTAATTAACAGAAAATTACTTTTATGGGGGTCGATGGAGATTTCGAAAAATTATGTAGGGGTCGATGATCAAGAAAGTTTGGCAACCCCTGCTCTAAGCATTAATTCCAGCTTTTTACGTTTCCTTAGTTCGTGACTTTTCTGCTTCAAAAAGCCCTACTGGTTTACTGAGAAAGTATTAAGTATCACAGAAATTTTAATACAATACTTAAAAATTAATTGGTAAATTTCACCATAAAAACCGTAGATTTTACTGCAGTTTTTTTTTTATTGTATCCAACACTTTGTCAAACCTGAATTCTAATTAGACATTTCATTTTATCTTTTATGTATTTTTAATTTTATATCTTACATTTGATTAAATCTCATATTTTTTATTAAGTAGGTTAAAGATTATTAAATAGTTTTGTGCAAACTATTTCTGAAATTCCAAATGTAAAGTTTAAGCTGTGTTTGTTTTACTATAAAAATCATAACTCCGGTTTGTATGCATGTCATTTGTTTAATTCTTTATTAATTATTTATTTTTCTAGGTGAGAGTAAACTGCCTTATTAAAGTAGGCTCTTTAAAAGTTCAACAAGAACAAATGGAGGAAGCCTTAGAAGATTTTAACAAAGCTATCCAATTAGATCCAAATAATGCTGATATTTACTTACATAGAGGACAAGTATGTGTCTTTTTTTTAATCCGTTTTACTTTTCCCATTTATTATTTGTTTTGTATTTAAATCTATTGTTTTCCCTTGCTGCCATCACCATTATTAAATAATTATTATTTTTATTGAACTTTTTTATTTGTATGCATTTTTTTTATCGAGAAATTTGCTTTTAAAGCAGGTTTCTTGTTCGTTTTTAATTTTTAAAGCCATGTCAGTAATCTTCAGTATTGTTTTAAATTAGTGCATTTAATTGTTTGGTATAATAGCACTAAAACTTATGACACAATTTGTTTTTCTACTTAAATGGATTTAGATATTAGACACATTTATAGCTAAGATAATTATTTATAATACATTTCTTTTGTTTGTATGTGGATTCTACAGGCATAGTTTTATCAGAGAAATGCATTTTGGAAAATTCTACTCAAGGAATATTTTGTCATGACCTCGAAAATTTGTGTAATAAACATGTAAAAATATGCAACTTAGAATTAATGGTGATATGTAAATAATATTTACGATATTCTAATTTTATTTAACTTGAAAGAATTGTAACTCAATACAAATATTCTTTTTAACAATTAATTACTTCCATCAAATTGTTACCTAGATTTGTTAATATGTATATATTTTTTAAATTAATTGTAGGTATATGTGCTTATGGAACGAATTCAGGAGTGTTTGAAAGACATGGAAAAGAGTTGTTCTCTGAACCCTAATTTCCCATCTGCAAGAGCACAAAAATGTTATATACAGTACCGTTGCGGAATTCAATTCAATGATGAAAATCAAAAAGCATCTGCTTTCAAAGGTTTTGATGAAATTGAGAAAAATTTTCCTCTCTGTTCTGAAAGCTACTTCCTCTATGCTCAGGTAGAATAATGAAATCTACTTTCTCTCTTATGATGTTAAAAAGTATCATTGTTTTTTTTTCATTTGAAAGGTTCATTTTTATAATTTGAAATAATATTAAACAAACTACAGGGATTAGAGAAGCTGAATATATTAATATAATTTTTTTTCATAACTAATTTTACTTCTTTACAGCTGTTATAAACAAAAAAACTTTCAATTACTCTTTAAGTTAATTTGTACTACTATTCTAAAAATAATCATGTTTTTATTTAAATCCGATTTTATTTCATATTTTCTGATTAAAGTTCTGATAAAATGTATTAATAATGCTAAATACTTTTTTTAATAAAAATATTTTTATTAAAATACTTAACATTTCTTACCAAAACTGTTAAAATTGAATATCTGAACAAATTAAATGGTTTAAAAAATTAATCTGAAATAGTCTAGACAGAAATGCTTTTCATTATTTTTGTACCCAAACTATAATTTAATAAGCTTTAAAAGTATTTGTTGTATTTAAAGGTACTGTTTGCATAATATGAGAAATTGTTAGGTTTGCTGTTTTGGTATTTATTTAACAATGGCAAATGTTGAAGATTCTAATTTTTAAGTCAGCACTTTAACAACAATTACTTTTATTGAAAGCTTTAAGGAAATTAAAATTATTGGTTGTTAAATTATCTTACTCTTTTTAGCCATTATAGTTTTTCTGTTACATTCGCTAAAAAATTAACAAGATAAAACAACTAATCATCATAGTCCAGTAAAAGCAAGTTTTGGCAAAATTATCACTTGCTGGCTCAAATACATTTAAGTAGTTTTTCTACTCTTAATTTAAAAGTAAATTTTTTATTAGTATTTTTACTTATTTGTTATGAATACAAATTGTTTCATTTATTTAAAATTGTTTTTATTCATAGCAACGAAAAGCAAATTTTTCAATAGGAATATAAAATTGCCCAGCATGTCCCACAATTTCATGTCATATGTGACTCTAGGTATAGCCTGTATTATCTGCATATTATTTTAGCTTTTTCACTCAGATAAATAGTTTTTTAAATGAGTGGAAAATAGCTTTTTTTGTAACCTTCTAGAAAAACCTTTACTACATACATGGACTTCTAATATTATAGGGGTAGAGTCAGTGTATTTAGTAGATTCTACTAGATTTAGTAGAAATATATTTAGTAGATTTTTAAGGTTTTCATATAGGTAGTGCTTAAAAATACATTGTTATATTTTTAATGATAGGAAATTGATGCAAGTAACATTATGAATTATTCACTAGGTTTTGATTGAATGTGGTGAATATGAAAAAGCAGAGAAATATTTTAAAAAAGCTGGAGAACTGGATCCTAATGACCCTAATGTGTTTGTGCACCAAGGGTAATTATTTGCTTATTCTTTTTTAAATTCTTAGATACCATGGCTTTTAACCCTTTGTTATTTTCAATACTTACTTTTTTTTTAGAAATGTCTTTCAAAAAAGTTAGTTCCTTTTTATTTATTAAGATTTTTTTTACTAGGATCTTAGAAAATTTTATCTTTTAAGGAAAGTAACTTTAAAATTAATAAAGTTATGTACCATCCAGTCATATTAATGTGATCATGTGTCAGAAGCCGGAATAACCACTTTTGGCAAAGCAGACTGCTGGGGAATTTGCAGTTAGTCAATTAGGCTTTTAAAGGTGTTCAGTGAATGTTGAGCCAGTGCTGTGGCCAGCTGCGTTAGGTTACACGGTTGAGGATCCATGTTGCAAGCAATCTGATTGAAGTGATCCCATAAATGCTCAGTCAGGTTTAAGTCTGGGGAGTTAAGTGGCCAGGGAAGTACAGTAATTTCATTCTGATGCTCTTTGAAGCACACTTGTATATTGTGATATGCATGCACATCACATTGTCCTGCTGTAAGTTGCCATCATCCTGAGGAAAAGTAATTAACATATACGTTATGTGGGAGGACATGGTTGTCAAGGACAGATGTGTACGCATGTTGATGCATACAGGGTATACTTTTACCATGGCAGCAGGCGAACAGTTTACAAAATTAGCCATTTCAGAAATGCTTCTTCCCTTGCCTGAAAGCTAATCATCATGCTCTTTTGGATGCTCGATAAATCATTTTGCTTCTGCATCAGTAATTACAATGTTTTCCCATCCCTTTGGACACCGTTTCACCCTTTATCTACATACACTGCAATATGCTGCCACTTGCCTACTGTGATTGGTTACTTCAAGATAACTTCAAAAGTAGGTATCAGTCACATTAATGTCACTGGACTAAGTAAATTGTTTTGGTATAGTTTTTATTTACCAATAAAATATTTTTATTTAAATAAATTAGTGATAATTAGAATTTTCTGGTTTGTCAAGCAAAGTTTTGTGATGTATGTTAATGTATTAATCTTTTGACTTTTTCCCCCATCCAACTGACAGAGGAACATAAAATTTGTATATTCAAAATTATCGTCATGTCAAATGTATTTTCAGTGTCAATTAGAGTCATTAGATACCCTATTATGTTCAATATCTTAATTTCTATTTGTTTATTGTTTTAGTATTCTAGCCCTTCAGTGGAAAGAAGATGTTGATAAAGCTCTTGTTCTTTTCAACAAAGCTATTGAAATGGATGATAAATGTCAATTTGGCTATGAAACATTAGGATCTGTTGAAGTCCAAAGGTAATTTTTGTGCATTATCCTGCTGAAATTTTTTATTAAGCAATTTAAAAGGTTTTATTTATTTACATTAAATAACAATATTTTAATCTTTGTTGTCCAAAAGAAAGATCTTATAATTGTAACATTAAAAACATGCTTATATATTTTAGTTTCTTAAACAATTTTTTTTTCCATACCGGTTTTATAATCCAATAATGTTGGAACATTTGTGATGAATATTTATATTTTTAAAAGGCACCCTCGCTGCCACCTGTCTTTTCTGAATACTTGTTCCATGTTGACTTTGATAGTTCGTGGTGACTGGGTTGTATGTCACTCTGAAAGACAAAATTTACAAATTACAACATTTATAAAATCCTTTTGTAGCATGTCTTAAATCAGGCTATTGATAGTTTATTACGAAGTTTAAAAAAATTTTCTCTAGTAGAAGAAATTGAGAGTTTTTGAGTGAACGCATGATTAGGAAAAAGTCAATTTTTTTTTTAAATCTGCAATTAATAAGTCAAAGCATATTTAAAAAAAAATATGATTTCATTTGAGGATGTTAATGAAATTTAGAATTCTTCTGTCTAGCTAAATTTTATTAATTTCAGAAACAAAAATATTAAACTATAAATAATAAGGTGAGGTTATAACTAATTATAGGTAAAAACGATGAATAATTAAGATTTACTTTTGGCAGACATATCTTTCTGACAAGTAAAGGCTTTTAGTAAAGTTAAACAAAGAAATGCCAGTTATACTACATAATTAAGGATTTTTTACATTTAACTTTGTGCTAAATAAGAATAAAGCTAAACTAACTCTCTTTTCCTGTGAAATAAACGTTTTGTTTCAAATTTTTAATTGTTATAATTAATGTACAAAAACATAGACTTCCATTGACATTATTAATAATGTCTATGGAAGTCTATGCTCATTCTTATATCTTTTTATCATTAAGTTGTATTTTACAAAAACAAATATGAAAGATTCCTGTTTTAAAAATACATAATTACAATTTGCTTTTATAACCAGATAATCTAGTTTGAATCAATAAATTTTATTGCTTAGTTTTTTTTTCTCATTAAAATTATGTAAGCTCTAAAAGTATTTCTTAAAAGATTTACACAATTCATCATCTATTCTCCAGAAAAAAATTCTGAGTCAAAGATATCAAGCTTAGCTTCTTCACAAGGTTGAATTAAGTGTCCGATCGTGTTGAAGTCTTTAATCCTCAAGCATAAGATCTATCCTCATTTTGCATAATTCATATAAAATGCTCCTTTGTATTAAGCTTTTGTCTTACCCATTGAATTTCAAATGTTAAGTGTACAATTAATTCCTTGCAACAAATACAGTAGAATCTCGATTATCCACGGAATCTGCTAGCAAGGTCACTACAGTTAATTCGGAAAAAAAAGAAACCCTAAAAGTAAGGTGAAAATGCCAAAAATAATTTTTAAATGTATATATTTTAAACATATAACATACTTCATAAAAGTTTATACATAATAGCATTCAGTCACTGATTTTTAAAAAATTCAGTCACTTGGTTTTGCTTTTCGATCTCTTTGCGAAACTCCCAAACAATCCGCACCAGATATAATTGGCGCTCTGCTCTATTTAGATTTATTGTCTATAAAAAGCTGAATCCTATTGGACTGGCAATCTACTTTTTGGACTGGCAATCTACAAATATAAACAATTAATATGATCTTATTTACAATTTACATTGGTACTGTTAACTATAATAAAACAAATTTTATTAATTATATTTTCAGGGGAAATATAAAGAAAGGTTTAGAACTCTTTGAGAAGGCTGTTGAAGTTGCACATACTGAAACTGAACTTGCTCATTTGTATTCACTATTGTTGGCAGCAAAAGCTCAGGCTAAAACAGCTGAGAGTTTTGGATTTAATGCAGGCTAAATTACATCATACATTAAAGTAATGAACAAATTTATAGGTGTACAAAATAATACTAGTTTATTTTTCAATCAAATACGAATTTTTCTTTATATTGTACATCAAGATTTTAGCCAACTTTGCACTGGAAAAGAAAGCAGTTGTAATATAGTGCTGTTACATTTTGATTTAATATTTTGTGATTAGTTCCTGTCCTAAATTCAAAGCAATAATTTAGTTGAATTATTGTTAAAAATGGTGTCAAACTATGAATTGTGTTGTAAAATGAAAGGAAATTAAATGTTCGCTTTACTGTTTATTGTGATATGTTTTTTCTTATTGTATAATAACATTTAATAATTACAATTTTCATTCCAACGTTCCTAATATTTGTCTGTTAGAGCTCATTTTGCTCATGCATAGTTTAAATTACTTTTCTTCATTACTGCTATTTAACAGCTTAATATTATTATCCACTTTAGTGGATAATTTTTTTGGTATTATGTACAATAGAATTACTAATTTGCAGCACATTTTAATCAAAGTTATATTTAAAAGAAAATTGGCATTCTACTGTTGATGGAAAAGCCATCTTTTGTGATAAGATCCAAAGATTTATGTGAAGAATTTCTTGTAAAAACTGCATTCTTAATATATTCTATTTTTTAAAAATACAACATGTAAATATTTGTTTATTAGCCTTAAATTGAATTTATGCAAATTAAATATCACTTTAATGGAAGTTGGAAAGGAATTCATTTGGAATTTTAAAACTAAAGTTTATTACTTATATCATCAAACCTATTAGCAAGCCTCCCTTCATGGTCTCATCTAACATTTGATAGTTGAAAGGGAGACAAAAGGTATTAAATACGAATAAAAATCTATTCAATTTGGCTGACTACAATGAATAACTTTTGATCTAATTTTTGGATTTTCATGTTCTAGAACTCAATCTTAATAGCTCAAATAAGCTAATTAATAAGTGCAGATGATACTTTAAGTTATGAAATCAGACACAAAAACATGCTATCTGTAAATAAACAAACATTTTATTCGCGGATGTCTGACCTTCGAAATATAGGCGGTAGCCGCAATCTCGGGAGTGAACCTGAGTTTGGACCCCTTAATGGCCTCTAGCGTATCTCACCATATCTTGAGTACTTTTAAAGCGAATCGAAATTTTTTTTAGCACAATTATAAAATTCGTTTATCCAAACATAATTCTATGCAAAAGATAACATTTAGTAAATATTTATATTTAAGATTGGCCAAAAAAATTATTAATTGTAATAAAGTATACAATTTTTTGCATAATTTTTAAGAATGTAATTTTATGTAGCAAAATCAGTCGAATAGTTCTTGAGAAATCGAATTTTAAGTATTTGACTTTTTTAAAATTCTGTTTCTCACAGGAACTTTCGACCAACCTATATAAAATTACATACTTTAAAATGATGCAAATGATTGTATACCTTACGAATCAAAATTCTTTTCGACTATTATTTTATAAAATAAGGAAAAATAATAAATTTTTACTGAAATTTATTTTTTGCATGGAATTATCTTTGGATAAACGAATTTTACAACTGTGTGCAAAAAATTTTCAATTCACTTTAAAATTTCTCGTAATACAACAAAATATGTAAAAAGTTAAATTAGCGTTAAGGGTTACCATCTTTCCCAGATTGCAGCTACATTATATTTTGTTGGTCAGAAATCCGAATCCGTCAAAAACGGTATGTTTTTCTGTCTAGTTTGGTAAGTTAAAATATGGTTTGCTCTAATTAATTAGCATTGAACTATTAGGAAGTTTCCTAGAACGTGAAGATATGATCATTAGATCATAAGTTATTCAGAGTGGACCGTTTTTTTGTTGTTGCCGCACTACATGACTTGTGGGGAAGTTATTTCATGCTTATTGTTCTGATGTAACACTACCTAATATCTTATAACAGAAAAAAGAATTGCTGATTAATTTAAGTATTGACTTTTTTACAATAACAAAATAGTTAATACATTAAATGTAAAAAAAAATTAACTAATTCTTGTTTAGTAACTATAAGAATTTTTTTAAATTTATTTATATATTTTATAAAAGCATGAATACAACAAAAATACCTTATATACTCTAGTGAAATACCTTACCTTACCTTACCTTATATATACCTTATATACTTAATACTCTAGTGAAGTCAAATATTGGGAAAATAACTTAAGCACTAAATTATCCATTTTGTAATCCATTATTTGAAGCTTAGAGTACACAAAAATTTGCGCTGAGCTGACTAAAGATAAGATAAATGAAAAAGTTGAGCTATCCAAATATTCAACATGAAACAAAGAATAAAAAATCTTTTTCTTCCAGTTTCAGTGCTTTTCACGTGTAATATTTATTCACATTGAATCTGAGTTCAGATCAAGTGTTTGAGATATGTATAAATATTCAAAAATAAGAACAGTCTACAATAAAGAACATTTTTTACTCTCATTGTTTTTTACTCTAATCTTTCTATTCTTACAACATAATGAAACCCTTGTAATATAATTTTGTCAGTATTTTATAATAAATCAAAGACTCAATTCAACCAAGAAATTTAATTTTTATATATATTTTTTTTTTGTATCTTGTATTAAACAGATAAAAACACTTGACTTTATAGAAAGTACTAATAGTTTTTAAATTTAAAAATGTCTTTTTAGATTTAAAAACTATTTTATAAAATTTTATTGGCCAACTTTTTTCCCTGCCATGTTATAAAGTCCAGAATTTTGCCTTGTGAGTCTTAGTATTAATAAATATGTATCATATTTATAAGAAATGCCTGTAGTCTCAGCATGTACATGATATGAACTTTGTAGATATGTTTGTACTTAAAATCTAGTAAATAATATTTAGCATCACTATAAATAATACTGGATATTGTTGTTTGCATCAGAGAATATTCATACAAGTATTACTACAAATATTTTTTTAATAATAGACATTCTTAAAAGAATATATCGATTTTTTTTTCTTCTGCTTTTGTTGTAGCTATAATTCTTGTACTTAAATACAGTTATTTGCATTGTTAATATATGTATTTTCATTCAAGTATTTTTTATTACAATTAAATTTCTTAACACTGTTTCTAGTGAAGCCTATTAAAATATGTATTTGTGTCTTATAGCACAATAAAAACTTAAATATTTGTTTATTTTCTGTGTCATTAAAACTGAGGGCATTCAAAATTTCAACAAACTAAATTTGTAAAGAAACCTTGAGCATGTATGAATTAGTTAGGAAAAATATGAAAATTGTTAAAAATAATTGAAAGAATTGTTGCCCACGGCTGCCATGCCACAAATTATAGTTACACAAGATTATTTTAAATTTCCCCCTGGTTTTCAAACAGATCAATAAAGTAGAGTAACTCTTGCTCCGAATAACGAATCATGTACTCTATGTGTAAATCCTTGCTCACATGACATACAAGAGTTGGACAAAATAATGGAAACTATTTTATACTAACTCATTTTTTCACATTTCTTAAGAACTACTTAGGGAATTATATTGAAACTTTAGAAGCATTTAAGTCATGCAAAACAAAAACCCCTACGATATTAATCATTACTTGATTGAAATATTGTAAGGTGAGTAGCATATAGATGTTAAAAAGTTATCATTATTCATTTTCTGTAATCAGTGGCGGATCCAGCGGGGGGGGGGGGGG
>NC_092208.1:65927724-66036138 GCF_043381705.1 Parasteatoda tepidariorum
CCCCCCCCCCCCAAATTGGAAAAAAATAATTTTTTTTTAAATAGTTTACAAAAGAAGTAAGATATTTTAAAAATTATTTAAGGGGAAATATACACCTGGGTAGGTCGGAAAAATCGATTTTTTTCCATCTAATTATGTTTTTCACTGTTTCAAGAATCATAATCCAAAAGATTTCCGAAATTCGTCACAGTTTCATTGTAAACATTAATAATGTTGAAGCGCTCCCAGCTCGCTTCAACAGGTTTAACCAAAGATTGATTAAATGGACTATGGACTCGCATTATTAAACATTCATCGAGAAATTGATTTGGATGTTGAAAAAATCATTGACATATTTGCCAACGTTTCTAAAAATCGCATTACATTTATTATTTAAAGATTTTGAATTACAGTACAGAACCCGTTATCCGGAAATCAGAAAACCAAAAAACCGGAACAAAATTCGATCAATATTCCCGCCATTTAAAAAAAAATTTTTTTTTTTTTCCTCATAAGATATCAGGATTTTTCATTCTTTTTTGAAAGATGTTTACCTTACCATCATTTTGGAAATAATCATTAGTGTATTACTTCATTGTTTTTTCTTCTTTTTAAGATTATATCCAAATATTGTTTTTTAGTTGAGTTTGACAATAAAAAAACAGCTTTTTGTAGCGATTCAGAAAATCGGAAAAATCAGTTATCCGGAATAGCGATGGTCCCGATCGTTCCGGATAATCGGTTTCCCTACTGTATTTATGTATTGTTCATTATGAAAAAAATAAATGAGAAGACTAGCATTAAAAAAACCATTTTTTTTTTATATTTTAAAAAATTTTTTTTTTTTTTTTATATATTTTTTTTTACGCCATTGGTAGNTAAAAGAGATAACCGATAACCTCCTCGAACATGCTTTAAAACTACGCCATTGGTAGGGGTTATGAACACTCCCCTCTCACTGCCAAGATTAATATTTCTTTTGATATAATTATTACAATGCTTCATAAATTAGCTACTTAAAAGTGCTTTCAAGACAGGTTCTTACCTTATAGTTAACTCTAGAAAGGTGTTAACTTGTGTGGGAAAACAAATTACAATGGCATAAGTAATTAGAAAGATAAACGTACCATCACAAGCCCAGTAAAGACAGAAAACGTGTTATCAGTAGCAGTTGCAGATATGAGAATTTCCAACTTCCTGCAGAATTTCGGACTTTCTAAACTTAGGAAAAGAAAATGTTATTTTATGTCTATGGTTAAATATCTATTATATATATGTATATTTTAATCTTTCTACATTATTTTGTTTATATATATATATATATAATAATAATAATAATAATAACAATAACAGGGCTACCTCCCTGTTATCATAGGTGTATTCATCTTTAGAAATGCAGTCAAAAGCCATAATAAGTTATCAAAAGGTTTATTAAAAGTTATGCTGGTGGTTATAACAGATATTTATTTGAACACGTTATTCAGCAAAGAGACATGCGAATTAGCTTAATTTGAAATCTTTTTACCATATATTTATTTAATTAAAATAATTTTTTAATTGAATCATTAAATATTAAGAGGAAAGGAACAAATTTTTCACTTTAATCCTATTTAATTTTTTAATTGCATCGTGAATTAGTAAGTTATGGGAAGTAATTTCAGGGGATGACAATATTTGAAGTTACTGAATTTAAACGTTGAAAAAAATTATTGTTTGACTTAACCGTGAGGTATTATAAAATGAATTGCACATTTAGAGAAACAAAAACAGTCCTTAGATTTAACAGTAAGAATAATTCTTCTACATTTTTATTGTGGTTTAAGAAGGTTATTTTCGACATTAAAATATTTTTTAAGTTACACTTTTTCTTATCATATTAAAGGGATATTACTAAATCCACAAAATTATAATATTCGCAGCCATTTTATCATAGGAATTATTTGTGATGAGAATTGAATATTATTCAGGAATATTAGGTGTTTTGATTTGTTTTGGAATAATNATATATATAAATTGTAAAGTATTCAAATTAAAGAGTAAAAACAATATATTTCTGGAGGAAAGAGGAAGTGTAAAACCATTCTCTGCGTAAATTGAGACAGTTTACGTAAATTGAGACAATTACTGAACTTATTTAAAATATCTTTATTTGTTGAATTTTAAAAGTTAGCAATAATAAAATAGATACAGATTTAGTAAGCGTACGTGACTTTACGCTTAATGTTTCCAGTTAATATAAAGACAGTAATTAATAATAATTTAATAAATTAAATAAAACCAGAATATGAACAAATGAATAAAATTACTATGGATAATTCTCGATTCGAATAATTTTTACCTTTTTTTCTCGTAGCATCGAAGGTTTTTGTATGAGCCTCATTTTAATTCTTTTCTTCTAAGTTTTATTTAATACCTCAATTTTTATGTCGATATTTTTTTTACATTTCATTTTGACTACGTTAAAGGTTCCGTCCGCAGCTATTTATTTTCCCCCATTCTTAAGATCTTTAAACATTTTTTTCCATCCAAATGAATTCGAAATTTAAATGAAATAAAACGTATTGTTCATAATTTAATTTGAGTTTTCGAATTAAAATTAGAAAAAATAAATTTGAGTAAATATGTGGAATGGCCAAGCTAAATTTACCGAATTGTAAAAATGTTTGGGAGATCGCAGTGACCTCTCCATCCCGACGTCCCTGTCTATTGTTATTGAAGTTAGGCCCCGAAACCAAAAACGAATTTCATCGAAGAAGTAGAAATTGAATAATTGGATGTATATTTAGTAATTTATTGAAAGCATTTTTAAAAAATGCAGTTGCAGTTCAAATCAAAAAAATATTAAAACCAAAAAAAATTTATCAGAAAAGAGCTAGCGAAGAAAGATCTAAAAATATAAAATAAGAAAAAAATTTAAAAATTTACTTCGTTTTTTGAGAATTTTTTTTAAACGAAATCTTACTACACCAACGCTAAACTTTCAGTTAAATTATTTAACAGTTAATATGTATATTATATATTCATAGTTTTTTAGTTATTTTTTTAGTTTAGTTATTTAGTTATAATTTTCGGTTAACTTTTCAAAATATTTTTTTCCAGTGATAGTCATTAAATATCTATGGATCTTTTGCTGTTCCTATTTATCAATTTAAATTTTAACATCGCAGATTTTAAGTTTTGATAAAAATGAAATTTATCATATTGTTTTGTCTAGGGTTATAAGATTGTTTTACCGAGGGTTAGGGTTCCCAAACCTTTCCAAATTGTAGTATCTTTATGATATTTGTAATTGTCTCACGGAACACCTGCTATAAAATAATTTTTCTTGGTACCATATTAATTTTATGGATATAATGTATACTTTATGTTAATAAGACAATGAAATAGAAAATATAAAAACAAGTGGTGTGAATTAGAGATGACACGCGCTCGTTTACTGAAAAAAAAAGAAAGGTCACGAGCTCAGACTCAATGATAAAATTTTCATAATTTTTTTAATTTTATACAAACGTTTGGTACAGTTATTAAGCATAAAAAATTTAAAATTTATAAAGGTACGAAAATTGCGGCGATCTGCTATTTCTGTTTGGTGCTTTTGCTTTGTGGGTCTAACACAAATTGTCAAATGACTTTTATTTGGTTTACAATTTTGATTTTATCTTTTTATTTTTGTTTTTGTCATCTTGGTGTTACAGTCAGTCCTATACCCCTCTCGAACTCTAAGTATATCTCTGAATTTCGGACTCTAAAAGGTTCAGACCTCCAAAAGCAAGCTCGAGCTTATCTTCAGTGCGATTGTAAATATTGTTTATACAACTCACACATAAAATCCGTTCAAATATTTGAATGAAAAATTTATAAGGCAATATTAATAAAATGTATGACGTTAAAAATATTTCTAATGTAAGAAAAAAAATGCAACAAAAGAAAAGTTATCCTCCACGATCGAAAATATTGTGAATTCGTTTAATGCGATAAGGGACGTAACAATAACGTAATAATGATCTTTGCCTAACTTTTCAAATACAATATAACTACTCGCATTTCTTTTTCGATATTTAATTTCAAGTGACTCTTCAGAATAGCAATAACTGAATCAAAATGGTAAAAATAGCAAAGGATTTTTTTTAAAAATTCAAAGCAGGATACTATAATCTTACAGATATACCAATCTCTGCGAAATCAATGCGAGAAAATTGGGTTTTTAAGCTGTCATCGCTAGATAGCTCAATTAAATTTTCTTCATTTATAAATTACTATAAAAAAATTAATATTCGACTTACGATGGGCACATTGAGGAGCATTTTAACTACGATGGATATACATTTAACATGCCCCCACTTTAGAGACGTTGCCATGCGTTCTATTTGCCATGTGTTTGAAGCAAATTGAGTGGCAGGTTTTTTTCACCTTGCAATATCCATTTTAATTATATTCTTTTCGGTCAGTGGGTTTTAGTCTCCTAGATTTTAATATTTCTTCTTTTTTTAATTGGCAACATTGTTTTTTTCACCCATCTGTTTTTCCATATTTCAGTCTTGATGAAAAGCGATTTGCTCGTTTAAAACATTCTTAAAATTTTATAAAGTGATAAAAGACTTCTTAGTCAAAAATTTTTTTTATTAATTAAATAATGAGTGTAATATTTTGGGTTAAAAATTATGATTGAGTAAATACAATATTTAAAATCACAAGTAATAAAACTTATTAAAACCTATACGCGTATATAGTACATATTCATCAGTAGGATAAAATAGTTGGGATGGCAAAAATAAAGATAATACAAATCGCATCCACCCAATCAGAAAATTGCAGTTTTTTACATCTTGGTTTTTGGAGCTCAGAATAGGGAGTTTTTTTCTTATGATTACCGATAGCATTTTTTTATAAAATGTCTAAACGTATTTATTACTTTTATGACCATTGCGTTAAATATGATCCGTTTAATTCTGTTTCGTTCTACTTTTTTTTGAAAATTAGCTTTCAACTTTAAAATTTTTTGACAAAGCACAAATTCAAAGTTATCTTTATCTCACTAACAAAATAGGCTTATTCGAGATGCGTGAAACAAACTTGATTAAAGATGAGTTGTTTGTTGTGAACAAAAAGAGTCACACGTAAGTATCTGTAGTAACTGGAAAAAAATTGTATATTTTTCCTCAATTTCTGTTATATTTTTTTTGTAATTCGTCAGTTTTGAAAATACAACTATTCAAAATTCGGTCATTCATTTGTGCTAATCACGTTCTGTGACGGTATTACGGTAGGAACCCGAAGTCAAGCTTTTACCGCTAAAACCTATCTTTTACCAAAGTGGCTTGATAAAGGTGTGAAATACACTTTAACATGATTCCATTTCGGTAAAACGTAAGAGTTAACAAGCCACTTTGGTTAGTTCTATGTTTTACCGGTAAAACCTAGGGTTTATCAGACTTCGGGCTTTTATAGTTGTTAAGGTAAAAACCCCAAGTCTTGTAGATCCTAGGTTTAATCTTTAAAACCTAGCTTTTTCCTAAGTGCCTTGACAAAAGTTTGTATTATGCTTTAATATGAATTTACTTAGTCCTTTTACCAATCCTTTGCGGTAAGACCTTAGGAGTTACCAATCCTTTTTGGTTACCCGGAAAACCTAGGAAACCAGACTTCGGGTTTTTACAGTAACAACGCAATCTCTCGAACTAGTAGGGTGTCGCAAATTTTAAAATATAATTTTTCAATATTAGCTAAGAAATTGATTAATTAGTTTTAAATATTTGTGTTAAAAAAGAAAGAAATGAAAAATTTTAACTAGTTCGTCTTTTAAAAAAGTTGATAATTAACATTCTAATTTCATCTTTAAGTAACCGTATTTTTACTCTGAAGTTCTGAATTCGCATTCACAGGTGTATTTGTTTCAAAGTATCTATTTACCTTACCAGCTTTTACTAGATAAGATCTTTGGCGCCTTTTTTTAGGAAAAATAAGACAACACAGTAAAGAAACAGATAAGAAAAATAAATAACGAATACAAAACTCTAAAAATTGTTACATGTTAAAGGAAATGAAAGATAATATAAGGACGTAATAATAAAGAAAATTGAAAAAGAAGAAATAATTTTTTCGTGCAAAATTTAGAGCTGTAAAATGAAATTTTTTTATTCTTCTAACAAAGAAAGTACATGAGGCATCACTCGCCAAATGGATTGATTTTATTTTTTTACCGATTGTTTTTTTTTCCGTAAATAATAAATAAAACTTTTTTGTGTTATTGTTAAGAAACTATTATGTTATAAAATTATCAAAAACTACATCTTTTAATTCGATGCCAAGTTTTATTCGTCCCTTTAATGAAAAGCACTGTTAGCTGTATTACTTATCTCGCCAATCGGAAGCTTGATTTGCGTCTTAAAAGACTAAAACTGAAAGATAAAATTTAAAAATTAGAATAAAATTCTATTGTTTTGATTTGTAAATTTTAAAGCCCTTACTTTACTCTGAATTTTAAAATTATTTTTTTAAATTGCAGTTTTACTGATGAATTAGAACCTAAAGAGAAATCGTTAATATTTCGAGAGTGATTCTTATTACCGTTATCCAGGATTGTCATAAACTGTAACAACTTTCCTCTCCTGCAAACGTGACAACATTTATAAGGCGGATCTTTTGGTGCAAATATGCAATTTTTTAGAATTTATTTTAGTTGCCTGATTTAACATTCAATAATTTATATCTCTACAACAGAAGCTAATAAGCAAAATATTTTCAATACATTATTGCCTAACCGAAAACATATACAATGTATGTACATTGTATGTACACAGCGGAAATAAAGGTAAGATCGGGTACCTCGATTGTGTCCAAATTACTTTTGTTTTCAGGTGTACACGTAGTGTTTCTACCACTACAAAAATATAATTCCAATTCCCTAGTATATAAGACATGTTAACTCGATTCCATGTTGAGGTACCTTTCCATAGATGAAGTTTGACATGATTGATAACAACTCACCGCCACATTGGTGACCCGGACGTGATGTGGATAAGCCTACTTTGACAGAAGCGCCCACTGCGATTTGAACACGCCTACTTCCAAGGCCGTAGCCAGGATTTTTTTTCTGGGGGGGGTGATATGGTAAGAAGCAAGGACTGTTTCAGACATGCAAAGGAGGGGGAAAACATTGTAATAAATATTCTTTATTCTGTTGTTTGCAAAAGTTAAACTAGTAATTAAAAATATTACATAATAATTAGTTTTCAATTAATATTACATAATAATTATAATCAATTTGTAAACAAAGTTTACAAAGACATGCGACGGGGATTTGAAGAAAATTTTTCGATTACTTTTTTAGGACAAACCGGAATATTCCGAAATATGCTTAATAAAGTTAGTTAATAAAGGGTTTGATTCGACAGTTTTTGTTTTTCTTTTTACTGAGAGGCTCAAAGAAAGACTAAAAAGTTTGAATCCCAGAATTTCGGGGGGGGGGATTTGTCCCGACGGTCCCCCCCTAGCTACGGGGCTGCCTACTTCGATGGATGGTCCACACTGAACAGTTGACTTGCTACTTGTGACTGCGACATTGTCCTCCTCACTCTGTTGCTTCTCAGTCTCGATGTGTCACAACGAGGGCCTGTATACACTCGACTGCTAATGGCAACACAGGAGCAACCACGACCGTGATCTTAATACAGCTCTCACGATCAGCAAAAGTTCGGTGATCTTAATACAGCTCTTCCGGCTTCTCACAAAAACAGCAATGAATCAACTAGTGGCATCCGTTCATCGAATTCCATTTTAGATATAATTCTGGTGGAGGAATACTGAAATTACTTTTCTTGACAAGAAGGACCTAACATATTGGAGTGTTAATGATTAATTCATGGCCTTAGTATAGATAAGTTTGTTAGATCTCTAATTCTTTGTTTTTAAACTAGCCTTCTCTATTGGTTGTCAAAATTACAAAAATTATTTTTAGTCCAGCTTATTATACGTTTACTAAAGATTCATACACTGACAAAAAATAGGGACTTAGTCTAACAGTAGTACTGTTCCGTTACATTTCGAGAACCGCTTCCCTCAGGGTTAAGACCGGGTACTACACGTCCCCCTCTTCAACCTTGATAAGTTTTTATGCTGAACCCACAAAAGTAAGATTCTGTAACTTTGAATAAGCATTAATTACAGATTTTGTAACTTAATTAATAATTTTGTAACTAAATTCAACAATTAGTTAAAATATTTGGAAAAATCCGATAGTTGGAATGAAAGTTATTTAATGTGTTTTTTCTTTTGGGACTCCCTGTTCCCTACATCGGAATTTTGAAAAACGTCTAACGACAATGGAGTTTGAGATGGCTAAAATGCGAATTTTAAATGAGTGTTCGCTATTGCTTTCAACTTGTCAAAATGTTGGATTTTTCTTTAAAATAATAGCAAAATCTATTGAAAAACGTATTGAAAGTAATCAGATCATGTGTAGAATTATCAACTTTCATACATTTTTTTTTCAGATCAATTTTTATAAACCTTTTGTCATGGTGATCACTTTAACCTGTTTTTATTTTAAATTTATTAAATGTTGATGTTTTATTACGTAAAAAAAAGTTATTGTCAAGATAAAAATATTCTATTTTAAACTTAATTCTCCATTTTTTTAAACTTTGAAATATTCAAAAAATGAAATTTAAAAGAAAAAAAAAGTTTCTGAAAATAAATTCATTATTTTCTGTAAAAAAGGAGTAAAAGATTTTAGCGTTGTCTGGATAGACATACATAACTCCTGTAGGAAAAAAAACGTTATATTTTCGTGGTTTGACGTCTTGATGAAACAAAGGAAAAATAAAATCATTTAAGTCATAAAAAATAGTTAAAATTTGTGACTAATTACTGAAAATTTCAAAATGATTGATTTTAAAATTATGTCCTATTAAATATTTTAGTTCATTTATTTATTTCCAAAATATTATTCTTCATTATTCATTATTATTGATTCATTATTATTATTGATATTATTATTATTATTGATAACAGAATTTTGTATATCGTTCCAAAATAATTGTAAAATATTCATTTAATCTCAAAAGAACAGAAAAAAAATTAAAGCTCATGCATATTTATAATTATAATACATATTTATAACTATAATATTTATAATTATAATATTTAAAATTATAATATTTATAATTATAATATTTATAATTATCATGCATACATATTATTTATTTTCATTTAAAAATGGCACATTTTATTTTTAAGAATGTGACATATTTAAGTAATTTAATAACACTCGCATGGATCAAAATAAATAAGTAAATCGGAATTTATTTAAAACTTCCAAAGCAAAATCAGCGAATTTATCAATTGAAAATATTTTACAGTAAGGAAACTTTTCTTTACCGCACTGTTTAATTACTTTAAAACATAGAAAGTGCGATATTTTTTTAATTTAATAATGAATCTTTATAAAACTGCGATCAGGAATTCAAGCATTCCGTCAATTATAAAATGAGAGTTTTTTTCTTTTATTGGCAACGAAAGTGAATGCCAAGTTGTCGCCAAAAAACTTTCTCTGATGTTTTCTCCTTCTCACCTCAAATAAGTTACGCGCTTGCCGGCTCATTTGTTCGAATGGGATGGGGATGTAGGGAGAGTGAGTGATCTAGTGATACCGATTTGCCAATATTTTTAAGGATTTGTAGGAAAAAAACTAAAATATTATCAATCAACCAATTATTTTTCTTTATGATAAACTATTAAAAATGTGATAACATCTTCTGTTTTGTTGCATCAATTAAAGGTAAGATAAATAATTTTATCCTTAACATTTATTTTTAAAAAAAAATATTATTCAAAGTTAAGTAAAATTTTTTAGTTATTAAATTTTGTTTGCATAATTTTTTGAATTTAAATCGACAATATTGTTTATTTTTTCTTAATAATCTTTTGAATTAGTGAAGGAAGGATGTATGCTGTTATGAATAACTTACTATCAATATACTATATTATTTAAATTTTTTGAAATTAATTTAAATAGTTTTTGTACTTAATATATTTTGAATTAATCCATGATGTTTGGAAATTATAAATTTATGGCCTGCTATTTTTCTCTAAATACATTAAATCATTTATTGAGGATTTGGAAAGTTTTATAGAATAATTTTAAATATTGTTAAAACTTGAATGATTTTTGATTTTATTTCAACTTTTATTAATTTAAAATTATGTTAGAGTGCTCTTTTGAAACTTTCAAAACTAAATTTTAAAAAGGTAGTTTCTAATATTGGAATTTTCAAGTTAAAATATAGTCTTGATTTTTCTTTCAATAATCAATAGAATACTTCCCCCAAGTAATTTATCTAAATTTAATAATAACTATTAATAAATCTAAATTTTTTAAATCATCATTTTGATGATGTCGTTTTTGTTTGGAGCAGCCAATAGCCACTTCCGGAACTTGTGCTTACGAAAGCTACATTCAGTTCCTCTAAATAACTCCATAAACTATCAGTTATGTGATTCGTTGTTATAAGTTTATTTTCATTGAAATAGTTTACTATTTTTATAGAGGTTTTATTAGAAATATCTTGTGGAATTGTATTGAAAATGTATTTTTTATTGTTTTAATATTTTAGTCTCTTAAGCACATTCTCAACGATACAATATTTTCACTAATTACATTATATTCACTAATTATTATTTATTATATTCACGAATTATTTCTTTTAAATTGTTTTCAGTTTGCAATATGTTAAAATTTATTTAAATTTTTTTCCTTATTAACCATTAACCCACCGCTTTTCCGAGTATTTCGAAACTGTGCACCTTGAAAAATTATGAACACTGAAACATCATTCTATAAATTATTAAAATTGGAAAAATATGCAGGATGTTCCGTACACGCAGCCCTTAAGATACATTTTAAACTTCTCTTTTCAATAATTCGGTTTTGGAATTAGAGGAAAATAATCAAAATCTCAATCGAAATCAGTCGAAACAATAATAAGGGAAAGGTAGTTATCGGCTGGATAACCTGGTTGGTAGGGCGTTGGGCCCATGTCCAAAAGGTCGTGAGTTCGTCCTGAGCTGATCTAAGATTCCCCACGCAGTAAATGATGACTGGTGCTCGTTAAACCTATCGGGTCACAATGTCCTCCATGCTCCCATAACAAATCAATACCTCTAGGTGTAGTGAACTGGAGATTGATCGTTCTCTGGTTCAGATCAAAATTACGATCTGTGGATGAAGGAATGGATTTATGAACGGGTCCTCCTTATAAACGGGATGTAACATGTGTGTGGCTGACGTCGCATTCTTTGCCATAGATGGCGCCACTGAAAAATAAGAAACGCACCTTCTGCCTTAAATTCTCTTGGTTTCACCAAGCTGGCTTGCCGGCTTACAAGTATTATTATAAAGAAACAACAAAAGAATGCACCATCTCATTTTCTAAACGTATATTTTATACGTACTTATATTTTGATGAAAAAGAGGCAAAAAATATTGACGGTGCAGCATCGGAAAATATTTTGTATTCAAATGAAAAGTTTGCTTTCTACACAAAACAGTTTATTTAAAACAAAAAGTGAAGGATAGAATATCTCCACTCTTCTGTTACGATGAAACCGATTAAACTTTTCTGTTAGTTTTCGAACGGCATCGTGGGAACAGTTTACTTCGATAGCTCCGTGCCGGCAACTAACCCATTGATTTATAACGCTTGTAATTTTTTTAGATACTTTTTATGAATGCATGTGAAATATTTTACTTTATCGTTAAGCGAAACAAATTGTTAAATTTTCCGTGAAAATATACGTGATGAATGCAGATATGAATTTCTTTGTATTTTGAAAGAAGTAACGAGTTAAGTTTTTGTCACGCATCAGGTTTGAAAATTAAAAATACGTGCCATGAATAAATTGAGTTTGAAGTTATTTATGGTCTCGTAATGTAATTATATTACGGTTTTTCTTTAACGTTGAAAACTAAATAGGGGTGAAATTATAAAAAAAAAGCAATTCAGATATTGTTGTTCCCCTTTCAAATTTATTTATATATAAGACTACTCCGATGATGGTTCATAAGGATTTATTTAACCTTCAAAATTCTTAACTGTCAAGAAAGAAATCACATTGAACTAATGTTGGTATAATGAACAATTGGTTGAAATTGTTGAATAAACAATTGCTGCAAATTAAGCTGGATTTTAGCGGAACAAAAATAGTTTAATTAAAGTAATTAATTGTAAAAAATAGCACAGTTTGCCCCCGACATCAAAGCGATTGTCGTTCCTGAAGAATTTACTCAGCCTGCACTGCTAAAGGAAATGAAATTCAGGTTGAACTAATAACGATACAAATACGATAAACCAGAATTTTGTACAAAATTGCTGTAAATTGAGCTGAGTAAATAGTTTTTTAATGCTGCAAAAATAGTTAAATTGAAGTAATTAAATTACGTTGCTCTTAAGCGCGAATTCTTTTCAAATAGTGAACATTGCAATACTAGCATGGACTTAAAAAATTTCTAAACCAACTTTTTCTCGAAGCTGTTAAAAAATAAATTCGGTGCTTGAGAGCGCGATTTGATGAGATACGGATTGAAATCAAAATCTGCTTATGAGTCGTATTTTGTAATGAGTATACAAGCCTGCATAAGTATTGTGTAGCAATAAAAAATTTCGTTGAATAAGAAAGATTGTTCTTTTTCTTACTTTCTCTTACTTTTCAATTATTGTAATTTAGAGTTAGAGTTTCTTTGTGTTGCGGATTGGTAAAACCCTAAAAAATCGTGGAGGGTTTTTAGATTTTTTCACAGATTTTTTACAGTTAAAATGTCGGCCGCGAGGATGAACTTTCACACACTTTCACTCATGAGTTCTCTTGTTTTCTCAGTTTGTTTCAGAAATGTAATGTTACAAAGGGGAACGTTATTGCCTAAAATCCATTACTTAGAGTGGCTGTTCAGTTTTGATGAAAAATAAATAATTTGATATCTAAGCTGATCTGATATCTAATTAATATTTAAGGTATCAGACTGGGTTGACACAATTTTTTTAAAAAATTGTATCGAATCCAGAGCCTTAAGTAAAACTCTAATTTTATTTAGGCTTAATCAATATTCCTAAAATTATAAATCTAAAATAAACCTTAAAAATTAAAAATTTTTTTTCAGAACTGTTTTCAATTTTTTTCTTCAAAATTTAAATTCTTGAAGAAAAATTCACACTTAGATCTTATATATTAGTTCAAAACTTAGCTAACACTAAACAAAATCTATCTACTAAGTTTCAATTGAATTTTTAAACAAACTTCTTTCGTAATGCGTGTTAGCATAAAGAAATTTTCTAACAATCAACGTTTTTCTATAAATGCGTTTAAAGTATGCAATTGGCGAAAATTTTTAGACAATTTATTTTATATCAATATATAATTAGAAATCGTAAACCTCATTCTTAATTTAAAGAGATTTAGAAAACTAATGAAGAAAAGTTCAAATTAAATCAATAAAAAAAAATCAAATTTTCGTCGAATTACCCGATTTTCACCCAGTTGGAAAAATAGACTGATATTATTAATTCCACTTGTATAGCATTACATGCTGTTTTTTGATAGTTATATTATTTTTCTGAAATTAACTTAAATGTAATCTTAATTAAATTGCATCAATTGCCTAAAAATGGAGATGATTGTCGATCTACATCCTGATTCTAAACTGCGTGATATTATAATTAAATTTCTTTTTTTAATTTTATTCCGAATTTTTTCGAATAAACAGGAATTCAATTTATGTATCACAGATTTATTCATTATTATGTAATTAATATTTATTTGCTCAAGAATTACATATTCAAGAATACATATACCTTTGTAGGTATGGGAATGAATTCAGTTCTTTATTTTTGTCAATTTTCTTTTATGTCAACTAGCAATGTGTACTAAAGTTAAATTACCAAGAATAGGTTTTTAATATAATTGTGAGTGAACATGTAAAAGTGAAAGATAATGATATCCTTGGGAAAGTCATTTTCGAAATAAATACTCTGCTTTTCTTTGAAAAAGTGGCGTAATTTTCAATTCTTATTAAAATACAACTTTCACGTTTTTTCTCGGAATACCTGTAAAAAGATCGATTTCGTTGCAGGTGGTTCAACACTATGGTTAGGTAATTGTTGAAAAAATGAGAAAGTCATATATAAGTTTATTGTTTATTTTTTCGTATGAAAAAGGTGAGTAATAAAAAAGTCTGCTAGGCTATTTCATTGAAAAAAATCAATATTATTTTTTAACATTGTTCTTGTTTTGATTATCGTTTAAAAGGTTTAAAATATTTAATTACAACGTTTTATTTTAACTTCGTTTTTTTTAATAAACAAAACTAAAACACAGTGTAAAATCATATTTTTTAAGCCACAATTTTCTTTCTACATAATAGGACCAGTGGCATTCTGAAATGTTAGCCTAAAACTCAAATTAGAATTTTTTTTTGTCAATTTTCAAATTTTCTTTCAACTAACTGTAAAGTTGCTTGAAGTTAATTTCTTGCAAATTTAATCCTAATATTTGAGTATTATTTCAGGAAAAAAAATTACATGCGAAAAATTATGACTGTAGCATGTCTGTTATAGGTTTTATTTGGCATACCATATTTTTTAACACTTTCAAAAAGTTACAGAAAAAATTATAACTTTAACGTATTTAAGCTTTCTAGCGTTTTGTAAAATATCAACTTTGATAGCTTTTGGGTGAAATTTTTTTATTTTAAGCTTCTTTTTTTACAAAAATCAATGTGTTGTCTTTTTTTAAGTTTATTTTTCTACAATATCTTAAACCTACATAATTAACGACTGAAACCTAAAAATGGAGCTTAATAAAAAAATATATATACAGAAAAAAACCGGGGATAAAATTACGTTAAAATGATTTTTCAAAATTTGTGAGAGCTCGAGCGACCAATTCAGCACAAATGGATGTTCTAATTTTCTAATAAAGCACATTTTCTCTCAAACCATATTTTTCGTATTATTTATTTAATATTTCAAAAGCCAATTGTGTTTCGTAAAACATTCGTGAAATTTTAGAGTCAAATTCTTTATTAAATATTGTTTGCAAACAGCATTTTTTAAATAGGGGATCATACTTTTTATTCGATACTAAAAAGTAGAACAGAAATTATGTTTTGAAATGTTGCGTTATTATAGAAATAATTCCATGGATTCTGTTATGTTATATTTGGTTCTGAAATTAGGAAAGATGTATATTGCACCATTTTGTTTTATTTAAAAAGCTTACGCTTAAATTTTTCATTAGGATTTAGCTCTAATATTCTCATTTAAAGGAGCTAAGAGTTTTAAGAGAGCTAAGAGTTTTAAATTTACTTTTTGTGGAATTATGCAATTATTTGTTTATCAATGACACAAAATAAATAAAATAATTGTGTCCCTTAGTGGGGTGATAGTAAGACACGGTTCCATATGCAAAGCGGGGAAGCCATCCCCTCTGCAGAGGATCGAAATAGTGATCTTTAGGGATGTTTCCCAGACTGTCTCCAATAGTGTGAAGCTTCAGAGCGAATTAAATAAAGTATTATTATTACCAAAAATGTATTTACAAGCTTTAAACGTCATTGTACAACAGTGTTTCCCAAACTAATAACTTTAGCGTACCCTTTCTAAATTTTTCGTAAGGCTGTGTATCCCTAATAAAAAAATTATGTATTTTTTACTATAACAAAAACTGCACAGAAGTTAAAAACCACAAATGGTTGTTCACACCACTAATCATTAACTGATAACTCTGCAAAAAATAGATAATCCATAATCGTAAATTTTCATGGCTACCTTTGCTTTTAAATATAAATTTTTGAAATTTTCCTGTGTTGTAAGATATTTCGCATAAGAACGCTTACCCCCGCTAAACTGTTCCCGTATCCCTGGAGATAAGCGTACCACACTTTGGGAAACACTGTTGTTCAGGGTTCAAAAAAATAAATAGACCAACCTTAATAACTTTTGATCTAATGATCGGATCTTCACGTTCTAGGACTCAATCTTAACCGTTCGAAGGAGTGACCTCAAATATGCTAAATAATTAGTGCAGACGATATTTTAAGTTACGAAATCAGACATAAAAAAGTACTGTCTGAATAACCAAACTTTTTTTTTCCCGTCGGATTTCTGACCCCAAAATATAGGGGGTTGCCGCAATCTGGACCGCAATGACATTATTGTGCCTATAGCAAAGAATGTAGAAAGGAATGTATATCCTTTGCCCGAAGAGAGCGGATCAAAATTTGGGCCCCTAATGTTAATTTTAGTTAATTCATCCAAAGATAAATCCATATAAAAAATAAGTTTTAATAAATATTTGTTATTTTTTATTATTTTATTCAGTAGTAATCGAAAAAAATTTTGGATTAAAAGGTATAAAATTTTTACGTCATTTTAAAGCCTCTAATTTTAAGGGCAAAATATAAAATTTGAGCGAAATCGGTTGAATAGTTCCTGAGAAATCGAATTTTAAAGAAGTCGTGTATTTAAAATTTGATTTATTATAAACTATTCAACCGATTTCGCTCAAATCTTGTATTTCGCCATGTAAAGTTAGATACTTTAAAAGTATGTAAAAATTTATATGCCTTACAATTTGAAAGTTTTGCAACTGTTATTAAATAAAATAATAAAAAAATAGTAAGTATTTACTATAATTTATTTTTTACATGGATTATCTTTGGATAAGCGAATTTTATAATTGTGTGCAAAGATTTTCAATTCGCTTAAAAAGTTCGTGAGGTTTGGCGAAATACTTAAGAAATAAAGTTTACATTAGGGAGTTCAAATTTTGGATCGCTGTCCTGCCCAAACTATGGGGACCATATATCCCAGATTGCAGCTACCCCTTATATATAGGCTTTCAAAAATCTGAATTGTAGGAGGAAAAAAAAATCGGTTTATTAAAAAAAAGCGCGTTTTTGTGTCAGATTTCGTAACTTAAATTATCGTCGACACAAATTAATTAGCATATTTTGGGTCATTCCCTCGAACCAATAAGATTGAGTCATAGAACACGAAGATCCAATGATTAAATCAAAAGTTAGTCAGAGTGACCCCTTTTTTACGGCGCACTGTACAGTGCAAGAGTCTATTAAATGTTGCATTGTTTTTTAAAGGACACATACAATATAGTAGTTTTAATAGTTACTTATTAAACCAACTGTCGTTACAAAATAAGAATAAAATTGGTTAGTTTATTTTATGAAATATGATTAAAATAACATATTAGCCTAATGCATATTCTCTTTCTTAAAAAAAAAAACAATGTATCAAATAAACATTTTGCATTACTAAATCTGCCAGAGACTCAGACACTAATTACTCTAGTAGATCAACAGAAAATATGAGCAGACAGGCAGATCAGAACAAGAAATACAAGCAGACATATTATTAAAGAAGTGATTACAATCAGATATTGTATTTTATGTAGGACCCCCCCTCCTCTTTTTTTCTTCTTCTCCTTTTCAAGCAATTCTTATACCTTTATTAGGGCGTCAGTTAACTTAAGTAGGCAACCCGATTCTCAGGTAGGGGCATTAAGAGCTCGTCGGCATATCGTTTAACATACCCTTTAAACTTTTTTTTTTTTTTTTTTTGGTATGTATAGATAGACAGAAGGTATGCTTGAATAGAACAGAATAAGAATAGTTGTAACCTTGGTTGTATTAATTATTTTTCAATTTGGAGGGATACAATAAACCATATTTTCCTTGCATGGTTGTAAGTTGAAGATAAGTTGGGGTTAATGACAGCTGTTTGATTTAATCACACAATGGTTTTTTAAAATAACTACGAAAAAAAATGATCTTCATGACTAAAAACAATTAAAATAATTTTAATTTGAGTATTGTTTTGATGTTATAAAAAATTATTGTTTAAGTTACCGTAAAATTGAGATATCGTATCATAATTGAGATACATATTAACCCATTAAAAGCCAAAGGAGCGTAAACATAAGTGTTGTAATTATTTTTTCGAAACCACACACCACAGGCAATATTTATTCTTATAACAATGTTTATTTTAAAATTTCATAGCGTATGAATATATTTGTTTGCAAAATTATCAATAAACATTTATGAGTGTGTAAAAACTCATGAAAATGTTGACTTTTAATCGTTTATGCACTTAAAAGCAATTTTTTTATGTATTTAATTTTTTAATATTTATATTTTTATCACACAAGTGAAATGCCTACTCATATTTTAGAATTAATTTCAGAAATTTCTCTAAATCAGCGATTATTTATTTTAATGTGTGTTTTTTGAGATTAGACATTTATGTTTTTCTTAAACATTACTATTTGTTACTAAGTATACATAAACAGTCTTTTTTATTGTTTAATAACTAATAATACAATTGTTAATTTTTTAAAAAAAATATTTTTTGATTTTTTTTAAATTTTTCGAATAAAATTGCGCAGAAAAAAATCATTTGACAGATTATTTTTAACTCGAACTGCAGTAATTTAATTTTAATTTAACTATCCATGCATTTATATTCAAATTTTATACCCTTAGTGTACAGTCAATAATTTATAACATCTGGCATTTGACTTTTAATGGTGAACATAATTATATAGTGTTCCAGATTTACTAATTATACAAATACCAAAAATTTTAAAAGTTATAATTTGAACAGTTAAAAGTTAATATCCGTTTGTTATAATTCTCACAAACTCCAATTTTATCATTTATGGTTAATGTTAATGTTATTTAAACATTAACTTATAATAGCGATAAATATATAATTGGCTTTTGAACGTCGTGTTCAGTTATAAGAAGTCGTATATAACGTTTCAGTTTAAACATTTTAATTTCTTTTTCAAACTGATTGGCATTAAAACTAGACAGTGTTAATTGGCTCTTTATTTAATATTTTTGAAGCACTTAAGTATACCGGAAACGGCAAGCCCAAGATAGAATTTTCATTCACTGATACCGCATTATAAAATTTTTTTATCTACACAGAGTATAAGATAAACGAACATTTGCTTATCAGTCTCCGTTGTTCCTGCCTTTTATCATTTGAAGATAAAACTCACCTTAAAGTCTGTTTTATATGATCATTTATGATGTGATAATAAGATAAATAAAAATATATCCAATATGAAGTAACTATAAATAATCCACAAAAATTAGTTTATGTCTTAGATTAGAAAAACATATATATTGAAATAGCTTAGTAAATGTTCAAATTCAGACAGGAAATATTTCGATGGAATTTAATATGATCGTATCAGGAAGGAAAAAAAGAGTGCTTCTACGTTAGTGTTTAAGTTATTTAATATTTAGAATATATAGGCAAATTTATTGTATGATCATAATATGAAAGAAATAGGAATGTTTCTACATTACTCTGAAAATTATTAAATATCTAGAATATATGGTAGAATTTATTGTATGATCATAATATAAAAGAAAAAAGAACGTTTCTACGTTACTGTGAAAATTATTAGATCTCTAGAATATATAGTATGATCGTAGTATGAAGGAAAAAAGAATGTTTCTATGTTACTGTGAAAGTTATTAAATATCTAGAATATATCGTAGAATTTATTGTATGATCGAAAGATGAAGGAAAAAGGAATGTTTCTACGTAACAGTGACAGTTATTAGATCTCTAGAATATATAGTATGATTATAGTAGGAAAGAAACAGGAATGTTTCTACGTTACTGTGAAAGTTATTAGATTCTAGAATATATAGTAGGTGAGCTTTTTATTTTTAACACAGTCGCTCAAATTACTCGTTAAGAATATAAACATAGATTTATATGCACGTTTGAAAAATTGGACAGAATTCAAAATGTGGAATTAAGAAACGTTACTGTCAAAACGTTACAGGAAGTCACTCTAGAGAATTGGCAGAGTATTTTGTTTTATTCTAAAACTATTGTATATTAAAAGAAAAAAATTCGTAAATAACAATCATTCGTAGTTTTTTTTCAATTTATTGAATTTTCATAGTGATTTTGATATGAGACTTTTTAAAAAGGAACTTAGGCATATAAATCGAGGTTATTATTTAACATTCAAAAGGAGCTTTGTGTGTTGTATCTAGTTTTTTTTAACTCGAATTTTGGAGTTATATGTACTTTATTAAACTATATCCATTTTCTTGAATGAGTGTTTTGAGCTACGTCCAAAATAAAATGTACACTGACAATATTTAAAAATTAATATATACACACAAAAAAAAGCAAAATGTTTCGCTTTATTTGTGAGTTATTTACATAAATCTAAAAACTTCCAAGTGATTCGGACTTCATGTGATTCTGCGCACATATTTTCGCATTTGACGAACTCTATGCATAAAGCTTTTTTCAATGAACAAAGCGCAAGGATTAGATTAGATTATTGACGCAATAATCTAATGACTAAATAGCTCAACAGTCTTAGTCTTCGATTAGATAAGTCAAAATTTCAGTGCTAATATGCCTTGGCGTAACACAGAAATTTAAGAATTATAGCTATATGGTATCATTCTGAAGCTAATAATCACTTGAATTTTGTATCACTTTTCAATATAGAAAAACAATTGTCATTTTTTATTAACAACAGAGTTAAACAGGTGGTCTTTATCGGATATATAACTGTTATCCATAAAATCTATTGTCATTAAACGATGGTAAAACTAATTAGTTCCCATCATCACCAAATTTGGTTTAAAGCCATATTTAGGTATTGTGGAACTCATAATCATCACTGAAAGTTTTGTATTAGTTAAGAAACACAAATGTCAGAAAAATGTAATATATTAGCAGTCTATGGGGGCCAGCTTAGTCACCTTTCAAAATTACCTTGTACAGCATATAAATTTTAACTGTAATAACCAAGCTGATTGTACAACACAGCTTTATTTAAATATTCTAATTCGTCAAAGTTCTTTATGGATTGAATTTTAGTAATAATTCAAACTCTATCTGCCCCGGTAGCCATTAAATCACACAAATCATCGTAAGTGTGAGTTCGGGGCATTTTAGCGTAGTAGCAGATATGCCAACTGCGCCGGACGAGACAAAATATTTAAAAAAATAGAGAACTACAAACTGAAATTTGTAAACTTTTGGCTAATTTTACTGACTTATTTAAAACCTTAACAAGGCTAATATGCAACAAAGTCGCCTATCACATAAGCCTTTGAATAATTTAGAAGGAGTGGTATTTAAACACCCTATAGATCGAATTTACTAAATCAAGAATCGTATAATAAAAGACTACCATTCGAAAATATTTATCTGCTGTCCGGAGCAGGTTGGCATCTCTGCAGTAAGCAGCAGAAGTATTAAAATTATTTCCATTTCTGTTGTGATATAAGATAGGAAATTCATCCCAAAGCTCCATTACGTGTTGTACTAACTGCCTCACGCACCTCTGGTGTCACAACTTGAGTTTCGTATGATATATATGCTCTTGTTCGAAAAAGGCAAGCTCCGTCACAAATAATTAGTACGACAGTATGAGGCCTCATAGCACCGTTTATGGTTAAAATTTCTACTCTACAGCCATGTTAGTAAGGATAAAAAATAATTATAAATAATTACTTCACATTTAAAAAAAATTGTTCTATATAAATATTTGATGCATAAACTAGCTATTCGACACAATAAATTATTACTTAGACTTAGGACAACACAAAATGAATCTAAATAAATACTTATTCTATGACTAATTTTTTTACATTGCTTAAATAAATACTTAAGATAGTCTAACAAAATGAATAATAACTATAGTGTTGCCAATGGATAGAGAAATACCCGAGTTTATAGTGTCACATAGGAGAAATGTAAAGATTATGTGATATTTTCAAGTTATTAAATTATTCCGTAGAGTATTCTTAAATCTCCGCTTTCTCTGTTAAAAATTGAGCAACTAGAATTCAAGGTTAAAGTGGTCAATCTAGTTAAGTTAGCTCAGCTGAATATTTTGAATTTTATTTATCGTTTCCTGGTTTGTGTACTACAGCTGTGGAGGTATAAATATAATTCTAATATTTATTGAGCCACATTTGCTCTTAACTCTGTTTCTCGAAGGCTCTGTCGTAACATGAAATGATACTTTTTTGTGAATTATTTGCTAAATTTGTATAACTGCTGTGGGTTTGTAACTGTTACATTTGAGTGTTAGGTTAAGTTTAGCCTATCTAAAGCCAGCGCAGCCTACACTTGTTTTGAAAATGGCGCAAAACGTTAATACATAGAAAAGCCACAGTTTTATGAAAATGAAAAGCGTTTGTGGTCTAATTTTTTAATAATTAAAAACTTTCTCCAATGCCTCACTAGCTCATAAAAATTTGCAAAAACTGAGAATACGGCAGTGATTTTGATAATTTTCTTCTAGGTGAAAAAATGTAGCCAAATTGGCGATTTTTAAAAAAAGTTTAATAACTTTTGAAATATTTAAGTCATTTGTCTGTTGTAGAGCCCAGATAATTCTTCACTGCAAGATTATATATATAGTTGAAAATCATCGCATTGCTTCAAGTATAAGGTACTTAAACTATCGTTTTTTTTATTTTCCTTGGCGACAGAGCTTCATGAAACAGAATTAACAGTCGTTTAGAGGTTTTTAATTATTATAATAATAATAAAAAAAAACTGATGACTCTAAATTATTTCCAAATCTAATCGCCAAGTTTTCAGTATATCGCACATTTCGCGATTCGAAGATTTCACGAAAGAATTATTTGTATCTATTTATCAATAAAATTTAATAGATTAGTTATAACAAGATTAACTCCATCTAGTACACTCTTTTCAAATTATTGGGCTGCTATTAAGAATATTTCGGTATTTAAAATTTTCATCTTTGTTATAATAATTATATGCTGTTATAATAATTATACTGAAGTTGCTTCAAGTTTGGAATTCGGCTACTGGGGTTTTGATTTTAAATCTGTTGAGAAGAGAAATATTTGTTTACTAAAGTGCATTTTGGTCTTAATTTTTTATATTATTAATATATACCATTTTTAATTAAAGGGGATTTATGTCGAGTCTTGAATATTTCGAATTTCCATAATTTAGATCGCAAGTCATTCAAGTGAGATTTATTTTTACTTTATTAATTAAAATTATAAATTTTCACCACTTTTCCTTTTTTTAACTTTCTTTTGCAATTTGCAGTGTAGTGTGTAGTGTCTTTATTAAAAAAATAGTGTGTGTAGTGCCATAAAAAAAACAATAATTTGTGGCGATTCCTGGCAACTACTTTTAACGTTAGTTTAGTAAAGAAACACGGTTCTAAACCATACTAATTTTTTGAATTTGATGGGTACAAATTTCCGTAGGTCCGTCAATGCAATGAAAATGACTCAGTCTCTGTAACTTAACGTTAACACAAGTTATATATTCAAAATCACGTATAACTAATATTTAAAGAAGTCATTACGAAAAATTAATAATTAATCACTTTGATCACACTTTCATAAGGAAACGTATTTTCGATGTACTTAATTTCTTTGAGTAAATTAAAAAGCAGTAAAAAATATTGTACACTTTAGTATTAATTCACACATTAAAAAAATTGCTTTTTATTCTAATTTAAAAACTGCGGCAGCTGGAGCGCAGCATCCTAAAAGAAAAACTTTACATTCCCCATTTTGATATGTATCGCTGTGGAAAAATTAATTTTTACAGTTGTATAAAAAAGAGAAATTTTAATTTATTGCTTTGTCTTGCTGAAAAAATTCTCAAATTACGCTGTTATAGTTTTTTTGCCGATAGAGGCACCAACTTTTAAGCATTTTGGGTGGCTTGTCTAGTTCGGCAAACAGCATAATGTTTTTTTCTAGGTCTTAAAGCACTCTGGGTAATTAGTTAAAGGGGAGCGGCGATTAAATTCATCAGGTCAGTCTTCATTAAACTCACTTATAAGGTCATTTTTGTTGGGAACTTAATGATTATTTCTGAATGAGCCAGGTGCTTGAAGACTATCACCGCGCGAACAATGCCCTATCAGCAGATGCGATTTATGCGTGCCGGTAATTATCCAGGAGAGAATTATTTTATTTCGTGAGATATCTACTTTTGATGGATTTTGAGTTATGGCCCTTTTATTATCTGATAATTAGAAAAACAGATGGAAAATGGTAGATCTTTATTTTGCAAATGACTTCGAATCTGTTTCATTTTTATTTATTCATTAATTTTTTTTTTTAATGTTTAAGCTTGCTTAATTTATTATTTATATTACCACGTTTGGTCGTAGTAACTTTTGTGATAATTCTTAGCAAGTAATAATGCTCATAAATTAGTTTGCTTTATTTGGGTAACTTTTTTTAAAATCTATTATATTGGAGGATTGTTTTTGCTTTAATATTAATTTTTTTAATATTAATAAAATTCTAATCTTAATATTAATTTTTAATAATTAAATTTCCAAACTGCATCATTGTAGCTACTCTAAGGGCTCGTAGCTATTAAACTGAGCAAACCAATCTAAATTTCTGCCGATCGGTTCGTCAGTATTTTATTTACGTGGCACTAGAGCTGCACAATGGGCTATTGGCGACGGTCTGGAAAACATCCCTCTGGATGATTCGAAGACATGATTTTGATCCTCTGCTGAGGGGATGACTCCCCTGCTTTCGTAGCCCGATGACCTGCGAGCGAAGTCTAGCACTTTAGGGTAGAACAGTTTAATACGGACAGATACCTCGCATTCTCGATTCCTACGCAGGCTGATCAAAGTGGTCACCCACCCGCTTACTGACCGCAGCGAGTGATGCTTGACTTAGGTGCTCTACTGGGAACGGTAGAACACCGGGAATTGTCTGACATGCTGCAGAAAACATTTCTTTTTAGTTTTAAGAGTTAGTAGCGCCATCTGTTAAAAAACTTCGTAACTCATTTCGTAATTTGATGAGTACAAAACTCTAGTTACCTAAGCAANCGCCTATCTTTTCTTCGCCGTTGTACTGCGTGCATAGCCGCTGCCGGCCACTGTTTTGAACACTTATTGTAATCACATGTCATTAAATTTGCTTTTATAACTTAACTTCATCGTTCTTTGTGTGTTTTGCCTCATATAAGAACAAAAACTTTGACTACCTCTAGCAGTTTTGGGCTTTGTTTTCGACCATGCATTCTTTGACAAAAATTGTTTGCTTGGGTGTGTACTATCACATCCTAAAATTTTGCCCATCGTTTTAGAATCACCCTGTATAGTTTAAAATCATCGCATTGCTTCAAGTGTTAGGCACTTAAACTATGGCTTTTTTATTTTCCTTGGCGACAGAGCTTCGAAAAACAACATTAACAGTAGTTAAGAGATTTTTTAATTATAATAATAATAATAATAATAAAAAAAAAACTGATAACTCTAAATGACTTCCAAATCTAATCACCAAGTTTTCAGTATGTTGCACATTTCTCAATTCGAAGATTACACGAAAAAATTATTTGTATCAATAAAATATAATAGATTAAATTTAGCAAGATTAATTCCATCCAGTACACTCTTTTCAAATTATTGGGCTTTTATTAAGAATATTTTGGTATTTAAAATTTTCTTCTTCGTTATAATAATTATATACCCCTATAATAATTATTATACTGAAGTTGCTTCAATTTTGGAATTCGGCTACTAGGGTTCTGATTTAAAAGTTGTTGAGAAGAGAAATATTTGTTTAGTAAAAGTGCATTTTGGTCGTGATGTCTTATTATTATTAATATATAGCATTTTTAATTAAAGGGAATTTATGTCAAGTAATTATATCTTGAATATTTCGAATTTTCGTAATTTAGATCGAAAGTTATTCAAGGGAGATTTAGTTTTACTTTAATAATTAAAATTATAAATTTTCGCCACTTTTCCTTTTTTTGTAGTACTACAGTAATTTGCAGTATAGTGAGCTACTTTATTAAAAAAGTAGTGTAGTGTGTAGTGCGATACAAAAGAACAGTAGTTTGCAGTGATTCCTCTCGACTATTTTTAATGTTAGTTTAGTAAAGAAACACGATTCTAATGCAATTAATTTTTTTAGTTTGATGGGTACAAATCTTCGCTGGTACGTCCATGGATGCAATGAAAATGACTCTGTAGCTTAGCGTTAACAAAAAATACGTATTTAAAATCACGTATAACTAACATTTAAAGTAGCCATCACGAAAAATTAATAATTTATCACTTTGATCGCACTTTCATAAGGAAACATATTTTCGATGCACTTAATTTCTTTGAGTAAATAAAAAAGCAGTAAAAAATATCGTCCACTTCAGCATTAATTCACATATTAAAAAAAAATTGCTTTTTATTTTAATTTAAAAAATGCAGCAGCTGGAGAGCACCCTCCTAAGAGAAAAAAACTTTACATTCCCCATTTTGATATATATCGCTGTGGAAAAATTAATTTTTACAGTTGTATAAAAAAGAAGAATTTTAATTTACTCCATTGTCTTGCTGAAAAAATTCTCAAATTACGCTGTTATAGTTTTTTTGCCGATAGAGAGGCACCAACTTTTAAGCATTTTGGGTGGCTTGTCTAGTTCTGCAAACAGCATAATGTTTTTTTTCTAGGTCTTAAAGCACTCAGGGTAATTAGTTAAAGGGGAGCGGCGATTAAATTCATCAGGTCAATCTTCATTAAACTCACTTATAAGGTCATTTTTGTTGGGAACTTAATGATTATTTCTGAATGAGCCAGGTGCTTGAAGACCATCTCCGCGCGAACAATGCCCTATCAGCAGATGCGATTTATGCGTGCTGGTAATTATCCAGGAGAGAATTATTTTATTTCGTGGGATATCTACTTTTGATGGATTTTGAGTTATGGCCCTTTTATTATCTGCTAATTAGAAAAACAGATGGAAAATAGTAGATCTTTATTTTGCAAATGACTTCGAATCTGTTTCATTTTTATTTATTCATTATTTTTTTTTAATGTTTAAGCTTGCTTAATTCATTATTTATATCATCACGTTTGGTTGTAGTAACTTTTGTGATAATTCTTAGCAAGTAATAATGCTCATAAATTACTTTGCTTTATCTGGATAACTTTTTTTAAACTCTCTAAGTTGGAGGATTGCTTTAGCCTTAATATTAATTTCTTAATATTAATAATAATAATCTAGTCTTAATATTAATTTTTAATAATTAAATTTCCAAACTGCATCATTGTGGCGACTCTAAGGGTTCATAGCTATTAAACTGAGCAAACCAGTCTAAATTGCTGTCGGTCGGTACGTCGGTACTTTATTTATGTCGCACTACAGCTGCAAAATGGGCTATTGGCGACGGTCTGCGGAAAACATCCCTTAGGATGATTCGAAGACCTGCCATCGCAATTTTGATCCTCCACTGATTTGATGGCTCCCGTGCTTTGGTAGCCCGACGACCTGCGTACGCAGTCTAGCACTTTATGGTTGAACACTTTAATAAAGACCGATACCTCGCACTCTCGATCCCTACGCAGGCTGATCAAAGTGGTCAACCACCCGCTTACTGACCGCAACGAGTGATGCTTGACTTCGGTGGTCTACTGGGAACCGTAGAGCACCGGAAATTGTCTGACCTGCTGCAGAAAGCATTTCCTTTTAGTTTTGAGAGTTAGTAGCGCCATCTGTTAAAAAACTTTGTAACTCATTTCGTATTTTGATGTGTGCAAAACTCTAGTTAACTAAGAGAAATCTGGAAAATCATACATTTCTGTCTCTTTCTCTCTAACTTAAATTGATTTTTCCAAATTATCAGTTATTGTAGGAACATTAGGCACTTTCAAATTTTAAGTTATGAATTTAAAACAAATAATTGGCATGCATTTTATTTTTCTAAGGACGGAGGGAAAATGGACAAGTTTACTTTGTCTAAAAGCAGCCCTTGCGATTGTCATACTCAACATTTCTTTCTAATCTCCTTTCTTTTATGCATTTCCGTCAAAGAGCCTCTTCATGGTCGCGCAGGTAATAAAAATTCATGCTGCGCAAACTTAATTTTATAGTCCCCACAAGACATAAATCAGGGACATTGCGCAACTGAGACACTTAAATTTTAACACACACTTCAAGACTTCTTCCCAAGTGTAATTCCATTTCCAAAATTGATACCGAACAATGAAACTTGGTTAGCTGCTAACGTCGCTATAATTGCATTTTTCTATCTTTTAAAGTTCTTCTTGCCTCTTTTATTACCTCTGTGCTCAAGTGTTACTTTAAGATACGTAGGAGGATGGTTGTTGAAAGAAAAAGGGCATTTAGTACATGAATTCTTTTATTTTATTTTAGTAAGAGCAAATGATTTCTCCACAACTCGTATTTTTAAAATGCTCCTAATTTATTTATTTACATGATTATAATGGAACTTTCTAAATAAATTGCAACCTTTTTTTAAAAATATTTACATGACGTGTCTAATATCAAAAGATTTTCTACTTTTACTCTGGCGTAACTTATCACTGAGATATTTTTTTACTTAATAAGGAAGTTAAGTAACCATTTTTTAACATCCGACTAGGATCGATATATTTCAAACTATATTCATTTGTACAGAAATTATGTAAACCGTCATTCAATAATTTGAAAAGAGTACTATCTCGTGTTTTAGTTGACTTTGCACAAAAATTTTTTGATAATTTTAATTTTTTTTTCTTCAAAATAATTTTGATTGTTTTGATGGACTAGAATAGCAGGCCGAATTGGTAGCAACATAGCATTTTCAAGCATTTCAAGCACCATCAAGCATTTTCAAGTGATAGTAATAGCTGTAGAAGTAGTAAACTGTTAGAAATTCCTCTGGAAAAATGGTTAAATAGGAATTTATTTAATTGTCATTTTACCACATTCAACCAAAACAGTCAAATAATCATAAAAAAGGATGATATTCAAACTGTCAACTGTAAGAGAAAAAACATTTATTAATTGCTTTTTCCCAATGCTGTTTAAGAAACAGAATTTTATCCGCATCAACTAGGCCCACCTTATGAAGCTCTTTTGTTCCGTAAAGTACAAACTGTAGCTGAGAGGGGCAATCAGTCAATCTCATAACCGGATGAACAGGGGTTCGAATCCCAACGTTAATATCACAAAATATCCTCCATTCCTTCAATACATGAAAAGTTTCCAGCGTCCTACACTCTTCAATCAGTGACTCTAAACTATTGAAATACGAATATAACGTTCGAGCATAATTTGATCACCCATAGATCTCCAATGTCCGTTTAAGTTTTATTTTTAAGGTTTAGAAACTGTGCTGATTGTAAATGGTTACAAAACCGTATAGGTAAAGACATGTTCCTGTAAGCATACATTTTATGGTTAAGCGGATGGACGGTCTGCTGCCGGTTATTTTACCGTAATTTCAGAGTGAAAACTCTAACAGCGTAGAAGTAATATTGTTATTATTAATAATAATAATTATAAATTAATGAGGAGATAATTTATGACAAAATTAAAACAACTTTGAAAACAAACAAATGTAAGAAGAAAAAAAATATAACTGTGAGACAAACAAAAATGATAAATCAAGTTCAAAAGCAAGAATTTATAATTTAATTAACATAATTAACATTTACACTACCGGAATGAGGTATTTCAAGTCAATGATTTAGACTATATATATATATATATACGTAGAGTCCCGATTATCCGTTAATGTGGACCACGACTAGCTCGGATAACCGAAAAACTCGGTTAAAGGGAAGAGTATTAAAATGGAAAGAAAAAAAGATTAGGTATAAATGTAATATCAAATGCAGAGTTTATGCGAGTTCACCACCTAAAAATCATATTATAATTAAAACCTTGCTTCAAGACACTTAAAAAGCGTACTTAACGAGGATTAATGAGTTTTTACTGAAAAAGAGTCCTTAATCGTTTTTTTTTTACATTACTTTGGCATGTTTTGCCATTTTTTGAGGGATAAACAAGAAAGCTGGTGTCGCCTCCTCTTGTTGTTCTATATATTCAATATCACTTTCGATAGCTTTTATAATGATTTTTTTTATGTTGAGAGATTTTTATATGTTGATTTTTATGATCACTGTCTTCATCATCTTCGGTAGATTCATTTTCATTTCTGACGATATTAACTATCATTTCATATGTAATCTCATGCTGTCCTTCAGCTTGTTCTACTGAGTGTTTGGAAGATAAAATTCAGAATTTTTTTCGGCGGTAGTTTTAAAAATAAAAAATAAACTAGAAAAAAAAAGATCTGTGAAATACATTGGATAGCTCGGTTAAAGCGGAAAATCGGATAATTGGGGCTCGGATAATCGGGACTTTACTGTATTAGTAAATTCATCTAAAGGATAAATGAAAACAAAATATTAATATTTCTTTCTTCATCAACCAATTTCATAANATATTCAACAAAACATTTATATATATATATATCTTTCTTCCTCAGTTTTCCTTTTTTTTCTTACTAAAAATAATTGCGTTATTCAGTTGCCAATCAAACATTTCTAAACCTTTGAATCTTTTTTTTAAAAAATGAATTGGATATTTGAAACGAAATGACATGAATGAGTGGGTATATCCATATTATCTTGACAAAATTAGCTCTACAATGAAGTAAGCATAATAAAGTTATTAATAAAAATGCTTCACTGTTCAAATTGGTTTGATGCATCTAATATAGTATTCATTGTGTCGTTCGGAATTCACTTCTGAAAACGGGTGGAGTTATTTTTCATTTTACAGTTAACTGCTTCTTCATATATTTCTTTTTTTTTTTTTAATACTTCACAATTTCTGTGACTCTATTAACTTCTATTTTCATTGTTTCATCTTTAGAGAATTGTAACAGCATCTGACATTTTGACGTGTATTTCACAAAGTGAAGAGTTGCTTTTGACACATTGCTGGAATGGGATTCATTTAGTTTTTATTTTGGAAGAACTCTTATGGAAGAAAAGTGTCATAAAATAATAGAAAATTCTTCGAAAAGACAACTTAATTTTTTTCTTCTCATCTTATTTTTTTGTTATTGAAGTGTCATTCAGTGTTAACTACTAAAGATACTTCTATTTGGATATTCATCCAGTTATTTTGCATTGAAAAAAAGCGTAATGATGTTTAATATTAGAAAAATGTCATTGAGTATTGTCTGTAAGCGCATATATATATATATATTGTAAATTAAGAATGGCAACAGCGGTTATGTTCAGTTTGTTTTTTGCGATATAAAAATTTGTAGAACGTCGATACGAAATGTACGCGAATGTAGTAAGCTACGAGTACACTTATATTGTCAATAAATATTTCTTTTTGTTTTCTATAAAGAATTTATTATTATTAAATTAATTACCTAAAAAGTCAACAGTTCTTTATATTTTCTATTATTGAATGTATATTATTGAATGTTAACCCTTTATGAGACAGTGGGTGCGTATATTTCAACGCTAACTTCATTAATTTTTAAATATCTATGGGACGCTATTATCGCAATTATGATTTGTACGGTCATGTGCTGATAACTTCAGAAAATGCAAGAAAAAAAACCCAACAAATGAAGAAGAGCTTTGTTTACGAAAATCCTGCCTTTTTAAACAGTAAAGGTTGGCGTGGGATTAAGAAAAGAGCCAACTATGGTCAACGCTTTAGTTTTGTGCGTTGTGCTTTCGTTCAATTGATATATGAATTCTGATACAGGGTGATTCTAAAAAGATGGGCAAAATTAAGATGGGTGATAGTACACACGCAAGCAAACCATTTTTGTCATAGAATGCATGGTCGAAAACAAAACACAAAACCGTTATAGGGCGTACAAAGTTACATTCGTATATGAGGCAAAAACACACAATGAACGATGAAATTAAGTTATAAAAGTAAATTTAATGAGATGTGATTACAATAAGTGTTCAAAACAATGGCAAGCATTGGCTATGCACGCAGTACAACGACAAAGAAGAGATTGGCGAACATTCTGAAACACACCAGTCACATCGCGAGCTTCCCCTGCAGCGGCCGACAAGTTCTTCTGCAGATTCAATGCGAGTCTCATACATAAGAGCATTCAGCTGTCCCCATAAAAAGAAATCGATGCATGAAAGATCTGGCGAGCACGGTGGCCAAGCTATAGGACCACCTCGCCAATCCGTTGGTTTGGAAAGGTTACGTCCAGATAACTTCGCATTTCTCGTACTGCGTTCTGTTGGAACCAAATGCATAGTCAAAATGCATATCGGCTTTTTCCTTATTAGAGAAGGGCAGCATCTTCAGATGCGTTACTACCGCGATTGACAATGCACTCTCGAATCAGCAGCTTTTATGTATGAATCGTGACGAAAATTTATATACGAGCTCTTCTTCTTCCCATAACATGCAAATAATAACTCGCAGCGCAGTAACTCGCAACAGGAATGGAGCTTTCACGTTTGCATGAAACAACTTTCCAAATGAGCCAGCACCTTTGCGCTTTGTTTTCGACCATGCATTCTTTGATAAAAATTGTTTGCTTGGGTGTGTACTATCACTTCCTAAAATTTTGCCCATCTTTTTAGAATCAAAAGCGTGGTCTTCTAAAATGCCAAATATGATCATAATAAGAAGTATTTGCATGGTTTTGTACACTCTCATTGAAATCGGTTCACCGTTCAACCATAATATCAGTACCGAACCGTGAACTATAATGCTATGCAAATTTGCTATTGCCTTAATAATTTGCTATTACTTTAATAATTTGCCGTTGCTTTAATTAAGTTTACTATGTTTCTTTTCTAGTAGAACTATAATATAGTAGAATTAAATTTTAGATGGCTTAAGTTGCAAGATAAAATAGTTCGACTTGTGACCTTTTTAAGTTTGCAACGAATTTCCACTATATTATGGTTCAACACGGAGCTCAAAGTAAGTGAAATATCTTTTTATCTGTTTGAAAGATACGTTTGATTAAAGAAACATGAAAAACAACTGCAAATAATTAAATCAAATTCAGCGATTAGTTCAAGAATGAATTGGATTAAAGGTATAAAAGGCAATATTGGCAATATAGGAATATATCTTCAAGACTTAAAACAATATTATATTTTCCAAGGCGACTTTTTTAATAATTTTTTCAAAAGTGTTTTTATTGCTTGACGGGAAAATTTCCTCATGAATAAAATATTGCGTCCGTCCCTAAACCAGTATTTATGATATACAGAGGTTGGATAAAATAATGGAAACTCTTCGTCACTAACACATTTTTTGATATTTCTCAAAAATACTTAGAGAATCAGTTTATGAATTTAGAAGTGTTTAGATCATGCGATTTCTCATACATATCAATGAAGTTTAAAGCTTTTTGAGGTTTTGAGGGATCATCAATAAATTAGAAACGGAAATTTTTTTTTTGAACGTCTTATGCAAAACAATGTAGTAACAATTTGTAACTTATAACTAGTATTTTGGTTATTATATGCAATAATTGCGCAAAATTTCGTAAACCTAGCCTAAATATTTATAAAAACATGGACATTTTTATAAAAAACGAATATTTTTGTCTTAAGTGATTTTGCTATAACTGAAAATATTCAACAAAACATTCAGGTCAGGAGCAGTTTCATGTCATGCGCAGTTTAGAGGTTGAGGAGCAAAAGGCGCTCTACCTTAAAAAATTTCATTAAAAATAAAAGTTATAAAATATTAGTAATTTTTAAAAAATTACATCTTTATTGATATAGATTCTAACTAATTGAAAATTTCACTTAATTTAATTCATAATCTTTAGGAAACAAATTAGTTCTTTTAGAAACATTATGTGTTTGGTGCACGTTAAAACACATGATGCTTCTAAAAGAACTAATTTGTTTCTAATGTGGAAGTTTTTTTTATAAGCAAATGAAATATTTTTAGCATTATTTTACAGCCACAATTTTTTATGATGACCAAAATTAGTAAATCTATTTAGGATTATATTTTGGAAATAAAATTTAACAGTTATTACTTAAGTTAAGGATGGGATTAATTTTTTTTCAGACGGTAATTTAATTTTCACATATGAAACCCATTCGAAATAATATTAAAGCTACTTTAATACATCACTAAAAACTAACCTGCATTCAAATATCTTTTGTTTTTGCACCAACTATAAATTTCAACTATCTACTATAAAAGTTTTATAAAATACTAAAATTTTTCTCATAACAAAAGTTAAAATTCTTTATCTGAAAAAAACATTCACACATCATGGAACTCGTCCAATATCCTTTTATGCTGTGTCCACATCTAGATGAAATCGCATTTATAAATTTAAAACAATGTTCACCCAGAACTTACATGTTTAACTTATATCTGACTTGAGCTTGTTATTAATGTGTTTCTTTCTCTTTCATACGTTTTGGACATTGAGCATTTAAAAAAAGAAGAAAGAGATTTTTGGCCATCTGCCATTTTGTGGTCGTTTTTGACAACTACCTTATCTTAGCGTGAACCACAGTAACAAATTATCTTATGTTTAGTGACAAAGAACTTCGGTTCGCTTTCGTTGTTTATCATTATCTCGCATTAGATCTAGCTTATAGAGTTCACTGTGTACAATTGTCTTTAACCATATATTCAGATTGAAGAAGAAATTTCAAAATACCTTATGTTTTATCTGTTTTTCTCGTGTTTCAGAATGTTTTCCGTTTATGCTCTTTGGTGACATTACGATATTGATTTAAATAGTTTTATGATATCGGATTGTGACTATCATTTGTTTAAATTTTCTCAGAGTTTTTTTGTTTTCTCATTGTTTGTTGATGAATGCTCAGTTTGGATTTTTCAAATAAATGATATGCGTGATTTTTAGCGAGATAAAAACGAATGATTAGTTTACGTTTTTGGAAAATTGTTTCTGAAAACCTTTAATGGTTAAAATGAGTTTCGTTGTTGTTGTTGTTGACGTATGCCTGTTTAGGCATAAGGGGTGCGATTGTTCTTGTTTTTTCAGTGGCGCCATCTATGGCCAAGAATTCGACTTCTGCCACATCATACGTCACACCCGTTTATAGGGCGGACCCATTCATTCATCCACAGATCGTAATTTTGACCTGAATCAGAGAACGATCGATCTTCAATCCAGTACCTCCAGAGGTATTGATTTGTTATGGGAACATGGAGGACTTTTGCAACTCGACGCAGATTTAACGTGCATCAGTCACTTTACTACACGGGGACTCTTCGGCCGACCCGACTTCGGGGTTCGAACCCACGAACTCTCGGACATGAGCCCAGCGCCCTACCGACCAGGCTATCCGAAATAATTACTTATGCTATATTTTAATAGATTAAAAACTTTGATTTTTTAAGGGTTATGTTTTATCTATTTTTGTCGTATCTATAAAATCTCTTCCCTTCATGTTTTTACTTTGGTGACATTACGACATTGATTTAAATAGTTTTATGTTTTAGGATTGTGATTGCCATTTGTTTAAACTTCCTTAGAGTTTTATTTAGAAATTTTCTGAATGTTGGTTCTGAGTCTTCATTGAGGAATGCTTTCTTCGAATTATTCAAATAAATGCATGATTTTTAGCTACATAAAATGCTTGAATTGCTTATAGTTCTGGAAAATTATTTCTTAAATTCTTTAATAGTAAAAATGAGTTTTGTTATAAGAATAACTACTTATGTAATATTCTTAAAGATCAAATCTTTAATTTCTTGAGGAATTAGTTTTATTTGTTTTTCTCGTTTTATGCATTTATTTGTTGCTGAATGTTTTGTTTGAATTATTCAAAGGAATAATATGCATGATTTTAAGAGAGATAAAACGCGTTATTTGTTTATATTTTTTTGGAATACTGTTTTCGAACTCTTTTAATTGTAAAAAATGAGTTTTATTTCAAGAATTACTACTTATAACTATATTTTTATTGATTTAAAATTTAATATTTTGAGGATAAGGTTATTTTTAAAAGCAACCAAGTTGTTTATCGTTTGGAAATTTTTTTTCTAAAATCCTTTAATTGCGCAAAAGAGTTTTTTTTTTTGGAAGGAAATGCTCATAATCTAGTATTTTAATTTATGAAAACTTTCAAAGAGTAGAGAGTACAACATTTAAAAAAATAGGCAAGCTTTCTATATGTCTTTAAAGGATTGTTCTATTAAGTTGAACCTTCGAAAAATTCTTGTTATTTCAGTTGTTACTACGAATTCCGCCAGTAATACTATATAACTATATTATATTAATTATTAGCTGAATAGCCGTTCTTCATATGGGTCAAAAATAAAAAATAAACCATCAAGAAATCAGTACAGAGTAACCCTACAAAATGATGCATGTGATGCGATTATAGGCATTATTGTAACCTTCCCTGCTTACTAGATAATCTATTGTCATGTTTCTGTGTTCCATAACCTCAAACTCATCATCCCCACTATCGCTTCATTCAATAGAATGTTCACTGCTCGAATCCCGCGGTTCCACTTTGATCTTGAGCTCAACTAGTGGTCCATTATGTTCTGATTCAATATTTTAATTATGGCATCGACGTACGGAGAGGCCAAGAGAATGTACATTGTCGGAATCATCAGAATTGGACTTGCGATTCGGAATGACTTTCGCCACTGAATCTTCAAAGATAATAATAAAAGATTCAGCGGCGAAAGTCATCCTGAATCATGAGCTAACAGGTCACAAGCTAACAGGTCCACATCACTTCATTGCAGAGGGGTGTGGGGAGTCATTATCCCCACCACTGGTGAAGCTAAAATGAATCACATACAATAGCTGTGGTCCCGCAAGCCCAGCTCTAACGTAAGTGTTCGTAACAAACCAGTTACTACCAGAACTCAATTTAAAATAACTAATTAACTTAAAAGTTTGTTTCAGAGTCATGTTATATTGAAAAAAAAGTATGTGACTCTTCAAATTGAAGTTTCGAATTGTTGTTACTTGACAATGATAAGTTGTGCGCACTCTATGTTTTAAGATGGGGATTAAGAAAGGAAAGTAAAAAATAACAAACTGTGACCTGTTTCCGTCGCTATCATTAGCACTCATTTAATTCGAATTCGAGCTCGTTTCGAGTTAATGACCGCCACTTTGTCATCGTTCCTGGCGTAAAAATACATTTTTAATGCCACACATCTAGTTTTAATTTTAAAATTAGATTTTTTGATAAAAATACAAATTAGTAAGAAAAATTGTTCCTATGTATTTTTTTTTTTTACCTTGCATTTTTGTTCGCTAAAAAATAAAATTTTTATATAGTCTTAAAAATGACAAGGTATCGTCTACCAATCTACTTCCCGTTTTAGCAATATAGAGGGTTTCACAGTCACTGCTCATAATATTCATGGTGTTCCGTAATCAGCACTCTTCATATATATTTTTAATCTTTTTAAACTCTTTGTTAAATATGAAGTAAAAAAGTTTTTCATATTAAGGCTCGTATATTGAGAAATAAGAACATTTAAAATGTTGTAGAAAAACTACTGAAGAAAGTGAGAGGAAAAAAAAAGAAAAAACAAGAACAGTTGGATTGCCTGATGAAACTTGGAGTGTATCTATTAATCTCCATTCTCCTTCCTGTTTTCTCAAGAAATGAAACATGTTATGATTTTTTTTCAATCTCACTCATATACAACAGTTTTTAATAGAATTTTTTTTCGTTACTTAAATATTAATACTCCCATTGTATATACGCTTATGTTTGACAAGGATTCTAAAGCTATACGTTAAGGGGAAATGGGCACTAATTTCTAAGTGAGAAGAAAATACCATAAAAATCTGGCGAATCATTACATATATGGCATTCAGTAAAGTCTAAATTAAATTAATTAATTCACTTTAGTTTCAAAACAATGTTTATTATACAGGAGCAAAAAATTGAGTTAAATTTCTTTTGGACGCATCAGGATATGACTAACGATTTATTTTTTTTTAGTTAGTTGATTTCGTAAGGGAAAACAAATATAAATGACATCAAACTTATTTTTGCGGTAAATTAATATTCAAGAAAATAATTATTATCAATAAAAAATTTTATGTTAAAAATTTATGTTATGTTTAAAAATTTAAAAAATTTTATTAATTTATTTTGGTTAATGAAATTATTTTAATTAGTTCAAAAAATTTGTGCCAGTTATAAGTTTTTTTAAAATCCGAATCGTCCAAAAACAAATCGGAAAATTGTTAAAAAAAGAAGAATAAAAAAAGGACAAGAAATGTTTGTAAAGACAAGATTGAGCAGGTTTTGAAAACAAATATCTCCTGAAAGCCGAACCTACGTTCGAAAATCATACCTTTTTTTCAAAACGAAACTAGCTGCGATTAACTGAAATAAATGATTTGATTCTTGAAATAGATCTGGATGAAAAATATGCAAATATTTCTTTTCATCGTTCGCCTTTCTATTTCATTCATAGGACAAATAATTCATAGCGGAAAGCAGAAAAAAAAGATTTCTCATTTGACGATTGATGACGAACACTCAAATATTTTACTTATCTAGAAGATTAATTGTGAGCGAGAACTATTTCCGTATTCAAAGAGAATCTTACTGAAACAAATTCAAATATTCTTGGTGGTGTTTATTTTGGATGTCCTCAAGTGCTGTCTAGGATATAGCCTGGGGAATTGCGGCTCTTATTCTTATGTTTGATCCTGTCTGCAGTTGACATTTTGGTCCCACGTGATTTTTACTTTGCTTTTTAACACTCACTTGGCACTAGTATCAGGTTGGTAAAAGCTTGCGGATGTATCTGTTTTATTTCCTACCTACACTTTTTGAAAAGGTTTCATATGTAGGTGAGGAAAAGATTTTATGATTAAGGTAAAATTTTTTTTTATTTGATGTTGCACAATTCTATTTATTTTATCGGTCACGGGGAGAAACATTACATGAAAAAAGTAAACATATGGGAGACAGAATGACATAAAGCAATCAGTATTTTTTTGCCATTCAGATATGATTAGCCTAATCGTTGAATAACAATCATCAAGCCAATCATTAACTATTGCAAACTTAATATGCTGTAAAAACCATTGGAAATATCTGTGCACATATAAAGAATTTACATTCAGAAGACTAAGAGTTACATTTTTGAAGGAAAAAAAGAGTTATTTTCGAGTCTCCCGGGGCAAGATTGTATTTGAGTACTATCTATAGAAATACATTTACTAGTACTTATCCAGAAGAAAACTTTAACTACAAAATTCCTTTATCGAGAAGATAAATTGTTAGTTAAAACTATTTCTCTATATAAAGATTAACTTAGAGAATCTCACAGAACAATTTTTTTCTAAATATTCTTGCGGTGTTTATTTCTTTTTAACACTCACTAGGCACTAGTTTCAGGTTGGTAAAAGCTTGCTGATGTATCTGTTTTATTTCCTACCTACACTTTTTGAAAAGGTTTCATATGTAGGTGAGGAAAAGATATGATTAAGATAAAAAAAAAAGAAGTTTTATTTGATGTTACACGCGTGAGTTTTATTTACTTTTTCGGTCACTGGGAAAAACTCATCCCGTGAAATTAATAAACATATGGGGATACAATGACATGAAGAAATCTGTATTTTTTGCCATTCAGACGTGATTAGCCGAATCGACGAATAACAATCATCGAGTCGTTCATTAGCTGTTGCTAAAATTATTGAAAATGTCTATTCGTATTCCATATAGGAAGAAATTGTAAATCGAAGTCTAAGATTAAAATTTTTAAAAACGAAATTTTTTTTTCTTGAGATATCTTGGGACAAGATCATATTTGAATACTAACTATATAAATGAATATACAAGTATTTAATTAGACGATAATTACGCCTATAGAATTTATTTATTCAGAACATTACTTGTTAGTTAAAGCTACTACTATATTCCAACATCGGCATATACTTCCGTACTTAAAGAATCTTGCAGAAAAAAATTAAATGCTCTAGTGGTTTTTATCACAGATTTTTTTTGTGTGCCTGCAGTTGACATTTGGGTCCTATCTGATTTTATACTTTACTTTTTAACAGTCACTTGGCACTAGTATCATATTGTTAAGAACTTGCGGATGAATCTGTTTTATTTCCTAACTAGACTTTTTGAAAAAGGTTTCAAATATAGGTGAGGAAATGACATTATGATTTAAAAAAAAAAATCATATCTGATGTTGCAATGTCTATTTATTTCTTCGGTCACAAGGGTAAATCAAAATCACACGTGAACTATACATTTGTGAGATTTAAATCACTCAATATTTTTTGATGTTTAGGCATGTTTATAATTTAATAATTTAAATCACTATATACAAATACCAAAAAAAAGCTATCAAAAAACCATTTATCGGCCATATCCCCCCCCCCCCAAAAAAAAGGGGANAAGATAGCCCCCCCCCCCCAAAAAAAAGGTGATAAGCCTCACTTTTCCAAAAGTGATACTTTTTATATTTAATTTAGTACTGTTTTCAATTCTGTATTTTTTATATTGTTCCAACTTTACAATCTTTTTTTAAAAATTTTTATTAGATGAAAGTAGAATACAAATACACTTTATTTCAGGTACGGAATTTGCGCTAACGAATTATTTCCGTTCTTTTCTTTCACTTTTAATAAATTAAAATAATATTGTCAGAGTGAAACTGACCTTGACTTGTTCTACAGCTGTAGCTTATTAAACAAAGAAAATAATTCGATTATTTTTATTGAAGAAAATCGGCATTTTTAGCTCTCGTACAATTTGCAAAAATTAAATTTTTGTCATGAAAAGTTTGGTTCTAAAACAACGTACTCGTTGGGTGGTATATGTCTCCATCCATAACTAGAAATTTCTAAAAAATTCTAAAAGTCACCCTCAATGTTTCAGACAAATAAAAATTATTTTTTATGAATCATCATCGATTTAAAATCATCAGGTTAAAAAGGAGAAAACTTAAAAAAAATAATCGATACTTTTTTTCAAATATTTTAGCAAACGTAATTTTTTTTTTCTTGAGAGTGAAATTTACAGAGCTTTTGGGACTGCGTATTTCAATTTCGTCCCCTTCAAAATTTGGGCCCCTGAGATTCCCATGAATTGATTAAATTATTAGATTCAGTATAAATGACTTCAAATCTATTCACATCGACTAACCAATTCACATAATGAGAGAAAATTTCCCTTTAACCCTAGATAACTAAACTTGAATCAGAGTAAATATCTGTTACTAATCATTTGACTAACAAACTGTTAATTAAAAACAAGTATGGTATTTTTATACTTTCTTTAATCATTTCAAACGAATTAGTCTAACTTAAAAAAGCATTATATTTCAAAACTAAAAATATGGTTAAAAAAATATCGTTTGCCTTCTTGGCGGATATTAAAAGCGTGTTCTCCACAAATAGCCTTAATGTAGCTGCTTACGCATTTTGTCATTCTGCGGACAAAAAATACAAATTCTGCTTTTGTTCGCCGCACTCTTTGTTGTGTCTTCGATGGGCTTTTCAATATTAAAATTATCTTCAATTTTTATTTTGATGGACTGTTAGACGACCAAACTATCGACTGTCAGACGACGATTACGGCAAACAAGTAACATGAGTACAGACGTGACTCCTTCGGATTATTTCACGCTACTGTGAGCGAGATAGTGTGAGTGAAACGGGAATATCTCGAATTCGTAAACTGACAGGGGACGGCAGTCTGTTAGACGAATGTTTAATTATCTTGTGTTAAATTTATTGAAATCTATTTAAAAACACACATTTAATTGTTATTATTTATAAAAAACTTAAAACTGACATTTAACCATAGCAAAAATGATTGAAATCAGAGTTACTACTTATAAAAGTTAAAAGAGATGTCATTTGTTTATTTAGCTGAGTACTATATAACAAGTTCTATAGTAAGTACTATATATAGTGCTATTAAATTTTAAATTCTACGTTTATTAAAATTTTACCAATCACAACAAGTCGCCTTATTTACATTCTTTATTTTTTGTACGTTTTCTCGGTCTCTTCTAATTTATTTTTGCGTTAGACATAGTTTCTTGCACCGTTGGAATTTCAACTTTAAATCTGCGTTATGATTAGTTTTTACTCTTTTGATGCAAATTTGTCACATCCGGTGGTGTTATCTAATCTCAAATTTTTTCAACTCACTTCACAAATCAATTAACTAAAACGGTTAAAACACAAAATTTGAATTCTGAACTGTTTTTTTAAACCTATTGTCTTTTTTAAAGAATGAAAAGGTTAATAACCGCTCATAAAACCGCATAGTTAAGTATTCAATTTTAAGTATATTTACATTTGATTACAAAATCACTTAAGAAAAAGAGTTGGTTTCTTAGCTATATTAGACCACCAAAAAAGTACTGTGATATCAATGCTTCTTCGTGTAAATGCTTTGTAAGTTTATGGTAAATTGAAAAATTAAAAACAAACATTTCTCTGTTCGGAACTGTTAATTGCTTTGAGTATTTCTTTTCAGGTCCACTTTAAAAGTCTGAATATTCTCAACGGGTCGTTGATAAAGGTTCACAGCTATCATCATCCAAACAAACAGAAGTGCCGAGCATCGCGAAACTAAAGATAGCCATCTCTAAATGAACCACGCGAGAAAGAGACGATTAAATTTGTTCGCAGCTTGAAATTCTAGCTGCTTGCTACAAGCAATTAAGATCACTCAATTTTTTTCGTTCTTTCTTTTTTTTTTTTTGACGTGAAAGTAAATACGAACTAGGAATTGGAGTGTGGTCCACTGTCAATTGTGATGAGAAATATTTCACTGTCTGTCAGTTTTTATTGAAGTATGGTAACCTTATCCGGAAACTCATCGCAGACAGTTCAGCTGGTTTCGATTTCGTTGTCTAGGTGTTTGTAACTTATTAATTTGCATTACTCATTCAAATGCTATGTAAATGCAATGTAATGGAAATTTTAAAGTTAAATTAACCCATTCTGTTTTAAGATGCTCAAAATATGGTATTAATATTTTAAAAGACTGATTTATAATTTACCTAAATGATAAATGATTTTAAAACGAAGCCCCTAATATATTTTTCAAGTGACAGTAAATACGGATTTCAAATTGGATCGTAGTGCACTGTCAATAATGCTAATACAGACGCTGACACAAATTATAAGATTATAATGGGAATTTTAAATCAAATATACAATGGAAATTATCAAATTATAATGGAAATTTTAAAGTTAAATTAACCTATTATGCTTTAAGATGCTCAAATGAAGAAATTAAAATTTCAGGAGGCTGATTTATAATTAACCTAAATGACAAAAATTTTTAAAACGTTCATGTTATATTTTTTATGTGAAAATAAATGCAAATTTGTTATTTGAAATTGGATAGTAGAGCTATGTTAATTGTAAGGAGAAATATTTTTATGTCTGCCAATTTTTTTTAATTGATATAATGTAATTATATACGAAAACTTGTCGCAGACATTTCGGTTGCTCCGATTTCGTTGTCTTGATGTTTGTATCCGATTAATTTTTATCATTCATTCAAACGCTGACTGCAATTATAAGATTAATATTATAGAGTTTAATTAACTTATTATCATTTATGTTACTCAAAATAAGGTATTGTTTTAAAATTAACTTAAGGAAATCTTAAAAAAAATAGTAACTGTTTAAAATGTTTCAATTTTGAACGAAATAAATATATTTATTTCGTTCAAAGTATATAAACGAAATAAATAAATATATTTATTTCGTTCATATTTATTTAAAGTATACTTTGTGGAAGATAGTACTTCGTTAATTCTCTCTTTTAAAAGTGCCTTTTAAAAACTTCTTGAGGTTAAATATTTAAAAAAATGTTTACAAGTTTAAGTTTTCACTCCTCATTGGATTTCATTTTCTCTTTTGTCTCATTAAAATGCCTAAAATTTTAAGAAAAATAATTATTTAACACCATAAGAGTTTAGTTAGAGAAGAAATTTTGTTTGTGAAGACTTTAAATTCAGAAAGAATACTTCTTTTATGGGAATCGGGATTGTTTTAATTGTACCTTAGAATTTTGTTTGTTTTGTAAATATAATCTATACATAGAATCGTCTTATTTTGATAGTTTCTTTCAAATATAATATAATCGTCTTTTCTCAGAAGCAAATGTTTTATTGCTCGTTTAAATCGAATTATGATTAGAATTTGTGGTTTTTCCAAAATCAACAAAATATCAATGAGAATTAATTCTCTTATCTGTATTCATCATTACAATATAACCGGATGTTAGTATCAAACCTCGAAAGTATAATAAATATTTTTAATGGAAATTTAATAATTTGCAGAATTCGAAACGAAACAACATTCGCATGAATACCTCATTTGTTTGAGTAGCCTTTTTGTTTCGAGATTAGAATATCAATTTTACAATTCTTCTCTACAATAGGCAATAGTTTATTTCTGAATTATTACACGAACGTATTTCCTAGAAAGTAATCTAAAAATCGTGAATATTTAATGTTGATAAATTTTAAAATTGCTTATGCGTAGGATGTCATTTTATTAAGGTACAATGGAGATGTTTCATAAAAATGAATAGCTTTTAGGATAAAATAAAGAGTTTTATAGATATCGTAAGACATTATTTAAATGAATAAATAAATTTTAAAAGTGATTCCGTGATTTCTCAAATTATTGAGGCCGCTTACTGCAATGATAAATTTGAAAGGCAACTTTATTGTGAAATTTTCGAAAAATTATTTTATATTTTCATTCAATTTGAGAGTGAGGATGCATAAAAATATATTCCTTAATTCTTCTTGTTTAAATTTATGAGTAGCGCTTTTTGCTTTTCATGGGCGAACTTGATTACAGCGACCACGGAATCTTCTTCTATATTCGACTGATTTAAACGAAATTTTAACGTTTATATTACTAAAGTATTTTGTGCTGCACTTCAGATTCTGAAATATATGTTTTTATATAAGTTAAAAGGTAAAATAAGGCTTTTGAGGAAATTTTCAAAAGTCTCTTGTCCTTGAATATTTGGAATTCTACTTTTTTCTTTTTTAATAATTTTAAACACGAGTACATGACATTTTAAGTATATGACATTGATTGCAAATGAATATTTTTTAATTATAAATTTATTTAAATTTAAAAATACATTATTTCCATACGTTACAAATTACTCTACGATGTTATTGCTGCTTATATAACCATACACATAAAAAAAAACAAGATATGAATGTCAAAATCCTTAACGGATACTGACAGTAATCTTAGCACATGATAAAAGCATGTCAAAAAGTTTCAAATTTCCTAGGCGTCATACTATAAATGTTAAAATTAGTGCATAGCGACATCGGAAATTTAATATTGCGATAAATAGAAAAAAAATCGCCGATATTTTACGATATATTTTCAATCTAACTTATTTACGGTTTTTCTGTACTAATCACTATTATCATTATCCAAGTTAAATTTATAAACATTTACCAGTAATACATATTCGATTATTATGATTATCGAAAATATTCGAGATATTATCGTAATTGATAATTATCGATATCAATAATATTTGCTAGCTAATAGTATTAGGTATTTATTGTTGTCGATGATAGTATTATTGTTGATAAGTATAATATATACGATATTACAAAATGGTGTTCGCGATGTATACTGGATATTCTTTTAAGAATATCGTGATCACGATGTTAAAGAATATTGATATTTTAGGGTACGTATTCCAGTTCTAACTATTCAGGCGATAGTAAATTTTTGTAGTCACTAAATATTTATTAATATAAAATTAAAAACATAATTATATAATTCCCATTATTCTTTAGTGTTGCTATTTTTACATCTTTACGTAGTTTTAAACAGCGCAAAACATAACACAATATGTTTGACATTTTTTTTAAAAGAAAAATGTTGTTATAACAGCATGGGATATACAAGTGTTCGCTATATTTCGTGAAAATACTTTAAAAAATGTCGTTAACACGATGTTTAAAAAAATATAGATTTTTCAATCGATGTTAGTCTATTTGTAGTTACTTCTCAGTACAGGCGCTTGTGAATTTTTGTGAGTTATAAATATTTGCTAATTTAAAAGACACGACATGTTTGACATAATTGATAAAAGAAAAGAGTTCTATTTATGACAGCATGTGACATACACGTGTTCATAATATGTCGTGAACATACTTTTAAAAATATCGTTAACACGATGTTTAAATAATACAGATATTTCCCTCTATGTAGGTCATATCTCAGTCTAGTCATATCTCAGTATAGCCGTTAGGGAATTTTCTTACGTTAAAAATATCTATTAATTTACTAATTTAAAATTTAAAAAAAAATTCTGTAGAATTTAAATTATTCTTCAGTGATGCTACTTTCTGTAAAGCCATAAACAGCTCAAAATATAACACGATATATTTGTCATAATTGTTAAAAGAAAAAGGGTTGCTATTTGATGACAGCATGTGACATACACACGTCACCTGCTATATATTTTTTTGTCCCCCTCTGTTCTATAGTTCACTCCGACAGCATTATCCAGAGGGGAAAAAAAGATTCATTCAACATTACCACCTTCAATCATTCTTGGAAGTCATCCAGAACAACAAAAAAAAAAGTATCAAAGCTTCCATCTTCATTGCAGAGAAGGGAAAAAAAAATCTCTGTGTCACGTTAATCTACGACTTCCTGAGGCCAAATATAACGCCAAGACACCTGATGGATACTGACTCATCGATCTTTTTAGTGTAATATAAAAATCGCTGGGTGGAAAAATACTCTTTAAGTTCTTCAAATGAGCCGATGTTCTATAAATTAAAAACACTCGTTTGTCGAATTGTCTACGCTTTAATCTCGTCTGTTTTCTTAGCAAATGGAACAGTTGACACAATCTTGGTGAAATAATGATGTGTTGAGGAAAAAGGAAGTAAAATGATATTTTTAAATTGCAGTTTGGATTTGTAAGACTTTTAGGATGTCGCGTGAGAAACTTAATCAAATTTAATGCACTCGACGAGTATTTTGTATATGTCAAGAATTTGTAAACACTGAACGCGCTCGGTGGATTATAAGCCTGGCAACTGCTTCGAAGCTACCGCGGCAAAGGTCTCTAGTTGTACTATTAATAAAAGGTTATTAATGACCCAGTGTTTCAAATTTGGGTGATTTTATTGTATTTTAAAACCGGCGTTCAACAGTCAATGTTCAACTCCGTAACAACTTCACGCTCTTTACATCTTGTAATAGTGAACCCAACCCAGAAGATTAGGACACTCCTGGATCAGGCAATGAGGCTAACTACCCTTCGTGGAGGACTCTTTTCAATTGTATTAACTTGCATTTTCGTTACATAGAAGATAAAACCACGTAAACCTCTTACGGTTAGTCCGACGGCTAAGAAAGGGCAATTTACTATGGAAATTCATAAAGATTTATAAAACAAGAGGAAACTAGTATTTCGCCAGGAAAAGGTGTCTTTAGTCTGTTAGTTTTATCGCAAATTCTGAGAATTAGAGAATATTACGATAGTAGAAATTTTTTGTCAAGTATCTAGTTTTGTTAAATAGCTACATGAGCTTATAGTTTGTCTTTACATGAAAATGCGGTAGCGCTGTTGCAAAATTTCTCCATCACCAATAGTCAAAAGGTCAATAGGCTACTTATTTAGTGAGAAATATCACTGATATTTCAGTGATATTTCTCATTAAATAAGTAGCATTTGCGTGGTAGGCTCGACTATATTAATAACAAGATTATTCGACTTCCTAAGAGATGTACCGGGTTCGAATCCCAGCGATGTCTGGCCGATACGAATTCCACACCCGGCTCGCACTGACCACAGTGCTGAAGTAAAATATCCTCAGTGGTAGACTGATCATGGGTTAGAGTCCCCTTCTCGTCAGGCTAACCGCGGGGAGTCTTCTTGGTTTTTCTTTCCGTGTAACGCAAATGTGGGTTAGTTCCATAAAAAAAGTCCTACACGAAGGCAATTTTTCCCAATACTTGATCTAGGAGCTCCCTTGTCTTCTGGATTGGGCTCAAAATCACAAGTTGAACATTGGTAGTCGTAAACCCAAAATTGGGTCGGCTATTCAGCTACTGTTATAGAATAAAATACAATTATACTACTATCATTTGATATCCCCACTATATTAATTTTGTTCTTCTAATTTATTCATTAAAATTGTTTATTATTTAAAATAGTATTTTTTACATTTACAGCCTTCTTTATTGTTACCTCACCACAATATCGTGATTTAGCATAAATGCCTTGTTGTAACAGACAATAAAAGGCATAAATAATTTCAATTATAACTTTTCAATATTAGTTTAACTTACATTATTTACCGAATTGCCATTATAATGAATTAGTTATTTTAATTTTATCGAGAAATTTTTAATTTGCGTTCTTTTATCCTGACAGTTGTTATTTTGTTTAACCCATGGGCCGCCAAACTTTTTTGATCATAGACCCCTTTGTAATTTTTCGAAATCTCCATCGACCCCCATAAAACTAATTTTCTGTTAATTAAAATAAAACTCTATTAGATACTGTGTTTTTACATTTATTTTATAATTTTAAGCATTTTTTAGAGTAATAGTACATTGTGTAACATTAGTTTTATGAAAAATATATTAATGTTGAAATTTAAATACCTTAATATTTATTTAATAATAAGTAACTATAAATAAGTAGAAATAATAAGTAAAGTAACTACAGATTTATTGCTTCTTAATCAATGAGATGGGTGTGCCCTGTGTTTTATTGCAAGGCTCGCTATATTGGGCTCAAAATTGGTCAATTTTAATCTTAAATCCCCTCGAAACTCCACATTTAATTTATAACTGTACGTAGTTAAGATTGAATTTACCGATTTACCCCTCCGATTCAGATCGACCCCCATTCAACCCCCTGGCTCAGGTCGACCCCCGCTTTTGTTAAATAGACCCCAGGGGGTCTATATAGACCACTTTGGCCTCTGGTTTAACCCTTTTCTTCTTGCTCCCTTCAAAATAGTTGGTTGATATTTCGCCCTCTATTTATTTCTCGTGTCCGTGATATTTCCGGGCTAGAGTGTTCAAATGTAACGTACCAAAAAGAGTTAAAAAATCTACTCCCTATGCCCGGAATCATGTTAATTTGATTCTTTAGTTATATGTTAATGGCTGCTTTAATAATATCCTATATTAGTGATAATAACCACCTGTACTGACTACGAAAATAAATAATCATTACTGACTGCGAGAAGCTTATCACTATTACTAGTGCTAATCCATGGAAAAGAATAAAACCTTCAAAAAATAATATTATTAAGTATGTAAAATTCAAAATAAGCGGTCAAAATGTATAATTACTTCGTGTTTTAATTGTTGGAATTATATTTGATAATACACACATAATAAGCTTATTTTTCTACCATCTGTTATATTTTGTTTTCATATTTAAAATCAACTATGTTTTGCTTTTCTTAAAGTGGGTTTAAATAATTGAAGTAACTTTAAGGATGATTTATCCTATTAAATTTGATTTCATTAATTGAAACGAATTTATTTATACTAAATTAGAATTATAAATTAAAGCGGCTTGGTATTAAAAAAGATTTAACCAATTAAATTGGCTTTATTTACATTAAAGTGGATTGGACCAATTAAAGTGGCTTTATTTAGAGTGGTTTTAACCAATTAAAGTGAATTATAATTATGCATTAAAAGGACTTCAGTTTTATTAAAGTGATTTTTAAAAAAAAATTAAGGTGGATTCATTCAGTTCAAAGGTGAATTATTAAATATATTTTTGACACTGGAATGTAGCGTTGTGCTTATCTAGAATTTTGTTTTGATTTTCATAAATTAAGAAACTTATGTTTGATTGTTAATTAATTAATCAACGAATATTTGAAAAGATATTGGTTTTAAATTTATATTTTCATTTTTTCAGATGAAGATGTATTGGATCTTTGGAAACTTACTCTTTTATATCTTTTTGTGGACTTTTAAAATTACGGCAGCGTATGAGGAATTTTGCGAAGAATTTTTTCCTGAAATGATGTGTACTTGTGATGTAGATTATTTGCACACAAAAATGATGTGTTTTGTACAATCTGACATGGATGAAGATAATAAACTTTGGCGAGAAATGAGCTCTGTTGAAAATGTAGTAGTTTTAAAACTGAATGCAAATTTGCGAGTTATCAGGTTTACTAAAATTCCATCCGATAGTTTGAGACGGATGGCTTTTTTGGAACACTTGGAAATACAGCAAGCCAATTTGACCGAGCTGAAATCGTATGCAATATCGGACTTGAAAATTCTTCGCGTTCTGAAATTGGAAAACTGTGAAATTTCTGAATTGCAATCAAATGCCATCACAAATTTACCACGCCTAAAAAAATTATCACTTAGTGATAATCTAATCGAAGAAATCAACGCGGATGCATTAACTAGTCTTTTGGAACTTGAGAATCTTTTTCTGGAACGGAATCGCATTTCTCGAATTGGAACTTGCGCATTTTGCGATCTTCAGAACTTGAGGGAATTAAATTTGTTCGAGAACGAAATCGAAGATCTCACCGAGTACATGTTCCGTGGAATCCGTCTTCTGACTCGTTTGGATCTGTCAAATAATAAGATACGGATTTTGAATGACAAGATTTTTCACGCATTGCCAAAACTGGACGATTTAGACTTGCATAGTAATGCGATTTACCACATCGGGCCACGAGCTTTTCAAGGATTAGAAAAATTGCGTAGTCTTAATTTGAAGATGAACAAAATCAAAATGCTTCCGGACGCCGTCTTTAAGTCATTACCAAGCTTGAGATCTGTTGATTTGGATAAGAATGAATTGATTACCCTTCAGGAGGAAGTTTTGAAGAACATGGATAAAGTCAAAGATCCTCATTTTTATTTCCATGTATCGAGTAAGTGTTGTTTCTTTTATTTGTTAACTTGTTACTGTCAATGATAGTTTTATACACGTAAGCTAAGTGATCTACTACTTAAGAGTTTGACGTAAAATTTGCTCCCAATCTTCCCCAAAACTGTTGTAGATATAATCAAGATAAACGATAAGAACATCAGTTTCAAATGAAGATATCTACATAAATACATGTCAGATCGAAAATATGAACAGACGTGTTTGTTATTTTTTTGGGGAAAAACGTATCGAATAATAGAAAACCTGACACCCAGCCTCCAAACTTGGCCGCACCACCTGAGATCTCATCTGACCTGAAACGGGGGGGGGGGGGNAAGGGAGAGGGGGGGGGGGCGTTTGGTGATATTAGACAGGATTTTTCTTTTAAATTTGAAATATACAAATTTGTACTTTTCTATTTGTACGTATCTACATGCATTTCTCCAGATATGTCTATTTAAAGAAGCATCTTACACTCCTATTTCACTTTGTGATTACAGCGAACTAAAATGCTAAAACTTGTAGGGGAAATCGGGATATTTTTCTGGAAAATCCAAATCTGCAATAAAAAAAGGGATTCATGTTTAGGATTATGAAGTTTCTCCTTTCTCACCACTAGACAAAGAGATTGGGGAGGGGTCGAGTTTATCATTGAATTTTTTGAAAACATTTCAGTCGTTTATTACCATTTTTTTTTATCAAAGCGTATTTCTACAGACCATGCTTTTGCCATCCCCCCCTATATTTTAATTACATGGCCAGTCCATCTTTGAGAAAAAAATAAAAACACTATAACTAACGGAGGGAAAAAATGCTTCGCATACTTTAAATTAGCTAACCCTTCTCAGTTTTATCACGTATGAACTTTTGAAATTTTATTTAATAAAGATATCGTGACTTATCTTACTCCTAAGTTATATGGAGTTAATTCCTTAAAGAAAAAACTTACAAGTTTATCTGGCATCTGACGAAATCCATGCGGCTCTTATCGAGAACGGATTTTATAACTCCCACAGGATGCATCAATTAAGATAAAGAGATGGAAGTCGTAGATCTTACATAGATGGTTAGACATTCTACAAATGATATAGTATGTTATTTGAATGCTATATTTCATAATTTTTTTTCTACTTTTTAAATAAGAGTGTATCTTGTAGGTCTCAAGAAAATGATCAATGCATCTATCTCAAATTTATTTATTATATCTTCCATCTAATTGAAGTTTAATAAATTTAATATGGTTGATGGTTTTTGATCAAAATGTTTTGGAATATTTACGTAATTGGCTATAAATTAGTGCAGTGAGAAAAAAAAATTAATCGAAAAATTAAAAGAAAAATATATAAAGGAAGACAAGCCAGAATTAAGATTATGTTTTAACTTTAAAATATTTATGCAGCATGTTAGGTCAACAGATGCTTTGAATTTGTTAGGTCAAAGAATGCTTTGCTTGCAGAAAGCATTTCTAATCATAAGAAAGTACTGGTTTATCAAGATATTTTGAAAACGCTGAATAGTCGGTTTTTTTCCGGGAAGCCTTTTTTTTCAATAAAAATAGTCCATATTTATATTATTCCATGGTGTCGTATTTTTTTAGTATATTTTTCATTTCTAAATGTTAATATATAGTTTTTTTTTAAGAAAAGAAACAAAAATTTTATTTTGCTAAAATAAAAAAGTTAAAAACCAAAGAAGTAATATAACGGCTCTTGGTTTTTTTCCTATTGAGTATAGTTGACACAAAATGTTTAATAATTTTCTATTCTGAAATTCATTTTACTTTTATCTAAATAATTTATTTAATAAAACCGTTAATAGAATTTTAATAAAGAAAAATACTTCTTAGAAAAATATTTCCAATGTTTATTTAAATCATTAATAAAATCTTTAATATATATTTTAAAACATTCTAAATTAAATAATTCTCTTATTTAGAAATATAATTAAAAAAAAAACAACATCTACCTTCCTTTTTAATTCTGTAAAAGTTTGATGGAAGATATTTTCGAAATCTAAAAATGTGATAAATAAAAATGCTAACCTGTTATTATGTCAAAAAGACACAAAACAATAATTAAAGGCTACACAAACTTAATCGATAATTCTTTGAATTAATTCTTGTTCTCATCGCAATGTCAGCCCATTGATGGCAACCTCATAGATGTAAAGATTGTCTTTACCTTGAAGGCATCTATAAATGATGAGCATAATCCGGTTTTGATGATAGATATTGATGATTTAAAGACATAATCAGCAATCTGAAGCTCCACGATTTGCAATCGATACGTTTAATATATTAATTTTGTCGCTTGTATCATTTTTTCGAAAGAGGTTGTTACTTTTTTAGACATGACTCCAATCCCATTCTGGAAAGTGCCATAATTTATGACTGTATTGTTTCGCGTTTTGTCACACTTTTTAAGTCATTGACTTGTTTTAATCGGAGTGTTATTTTTTTAAATTTTATTTATTAGAGGAAATTTTTATTTATTGGAGGAAATTTTCATCTGAATTATTTTTACTATTTTTAATAAAATTTGATTTTTAAAATATATTGTGAAAAAAATTTAAAGTATTTATCTATTTAACCAAAAAATAAAATAAAATTAGTTTCTTGTTAATCTGAACATAATTTATCCTAAATCATGGGTCCTCTAAAATTCTCAGAAGATGTAATTTTGACAAGAAAAACAGGTTTTTAAATAAAACAGTATGATTCTTGTACTGAATCAGATTATTTATGGAATAGAATGCAGGTAGTTGGACCTTATAATGAAATTTTCGATGACTCTTTTGTATGGATTTGGCTGAACTTCGGTTAAACAGGGGTCAATTTTTTCCTCTAAGGCGTGTGTAATTGGGGCTTGTTTTTATAATTCTGATATACATTTTTTGAAACTCAAGGAAGAAAATTATATTGTATTAATTCGCATAGTATAGGTAATCAGTTCTGATCACCATAAAAGGAAACAAATGGTCAGAAAAGAAGACTGATCTGTAATTCACCAATTAAAAACTTCATTTCTTCGTGCAAAAATTCCATTTTCAATAACCCTGAATCATCCTCCCTGTCCTTTCCTCTTATTTCATAACAGAAATGGCGCAAAATTTAAATCTTAAGTGAATTTTTTTGAAGAACCTTCTACGTTTTCAGAAGAACTGTTGGATTTCTTAGGGTAAAGTAGTTTTCGGTTTTTAGTTCTAGCTTGTGAGGAATTTTGAATTCTCACCATAAGCCATTTCATTATTAGCATTTTTCCGAGTTGTGATTAAAGTATTAAATTATTATACTATCTAAATTGAATCAAAATAGTTTGAATTACAACCTCTAAATATTTTCAACTATCTGATTTAAATATCTATTTAAAGACATGTAATTATCAAGTAAATCATATTGATAATAATTTTTAAGTTAAATTCGACGAAATAGTCTTTTAAAAGCAAAATATAATTGAAATAGCTGATACGAAACCATTCGCTATCGCTATAATAAATATAAATTTTAATGCTCGTTTGCTGTATGTCCATAAAAATAGCTTGCGTGTTTATATATTTTAATTTTTACATTACATTGTTAGAAATTTTGGTTGAACCATAATATCGTCTAAATATTCCGCAACCTTAATATGATGCTAAATTGAACCATATTATTGCATTTCTTAACTTTGATTACGCGATTCTAAGGGTCTTACACTATATTAAGGTTACAGTATATTGTATTTAGCATAATCATCGCTATTATGGCATCGGTAAAAGCATCGCTATTATGGCTCTAAAGTGAACTTTTATTTTTCTTTTAATATTTTTTTTCATGGTAGCGCCGATTTTCTGTGAACTTCTTCTTTCATTGTAGCTTCAAGACTCATTTGCTAAGATTTTTTTGAGAGAAACTGTTGATTAGAGGTTTGTTAGTGACAGATTAATTAGACATATTAAATAAATATTCTGTTATCTAAACTTGATTGATAAAATCTAAATGATGTTATCAAGCTTTTGTGAACATAACCAGTTCATTTCTATAATTGGCTTCACCTGGGAGGTCTGAACTTTTCGAACTGAGTTATTTTTAAATTCGTTCTCGTCAACCCTACTAGACATTTTAAGTGTGACAAACGCAGTTAGATCAACATTCTTCTCAAACTTTCTCGACTTTTTATTCTTCCCGCTTCTAATTTNAAAAATGCATATAACATTCAAATTTGAAGCAATAAAATAATAATCTTTGCAACCGTACATTTATCGACGAAATAAAATTGGACGGTGATACCCGACATTCATGGGAGCGGGGCTCACATGAATCTTCTCTACAGGCTCACATGCGGGGCTCCAATTTTTTTGTAAATTTGTAATTACTCGAACAATTTTTCACATATAAAATTCTTTCTTCGTGCAAATTAAACTTAAGACTACATACTTTAATGCTGTATGTAAAGAAAAAATTATTTTTTTAGTATTAAAATGAAGTTTAATCGAAACATTCAACCAATTTTTCTTAATTTCATGACTACTGTATTCAACATATTTTCAAAACTATTGTTTACCATGTTAGCAGCTGCATAAATACTTGCAACTTTGAAAATATTCTTTTTTTAATATAACAATTAATGCCCGATGGCCCATTGACTTTAAAAAATATTCTATACATATGAAATTGACTGTGGGCGGGGGTACCCGACTCTCCCTTACATACGCAACCTTATAATGAAAATTTCAATGGCTATTTTACATAGATTTGGCTGAATTTCGGTTAAACAATGGTCAATTTTTTCCTCTAAGGCGTGTGTGATTGGGGCTTGTTGGTATAATTTTTAATACAATTTTTAAAACTCAAATAAAGGGATTACATTGTATTAATTCGCATAATATGGGTGGCCAATTCTGATCATGGGAAATAAATGGTCAGAAAAAAACTGATCTGTAGCTCACCAATAAAGAACTTCATTTCTTCATGTAAAAATTCCCTTTTCAATAACCCTGAATCATCCCCTCTACCCCTCCCTCTCATTTCCTAACAGAAATGGCGGAAAATTTATATCTTAAGTATTTATATTTTCTTTATTATATTTATATTTTTTTAAAAACCTTCTACATTTTCAGCCGAACTGTTGAATTTCTTTGTGTAAAGCAGTTTTTGGATTTCAGTTCTAACTTGTGAGGAATTTTCAATTCTCACCATAAGCCATTTCATTATTAGCTTTTTTCCGAGTTGTGATTAAAGTATTAAATTATTATAATTTCTAAATTGAATCAAAATAGTTTGAATTACAACCTCTAAATATTTTCAAATATCTGATTTAAATATTTATTTAAAAGCATGTAATTATCAAGTAAATCATATTGATAATAATTTTTAAGTTAAATTCGACAAAATAGTCTTTTAAAAGCGAAATATAATTGAAATAGCTAAAACGAATTCGCTATAGCTATAATAAATATAAATTTTAATGCTCGTTTGCTATATGTCCATAAAAAAAGCTTGCGTGTTTTAATATTTTAATTTTTCATTACATTGTTAGAAATTTTGGTTGAACCATAATATTGTCTAAATATTCCTCAACCTTAATATGATGCTAAATTGAACCATATTATTGCATTTCTTAAATTTGATTACGCGATTCTAAGGGTCTTACACTATATTAAGGTTACAGTATATTGTATTTCGGGTAAAAGCATCGCTATTATGGCTCTAAGGTGAACTTATATTTTTCTTTTAATATTTTTTTTCATGGTAGCGCCGATTTTCTGTGAACTTCTTCTTTCATTGTCGCTTCAAGACTCAGTTGCTAAGATTTTTTTGAGAAACTGTTGATTAGAGGTTTGTTAGTGACAGATTAATTAGACATATTAAATAAATATTCTGTTATCTAAACTTGATTGATAAAATCTAAATGATGTTATCAAGCTTTTGTGAACATAACCAGTTCATTTCTAAAATTGGCTTCACCTGGGAGGTCTGAACTTTTCGAACTGAGTTATTTTTAAATTCGTTCTCGTCAACCCTACTAGACATTTTAAGTGTGACAAACGCAGTTAGATCAACATTCTTCTCAAACTTTCTCGACTTTTTATTCTTCCCGCTTCTAATTTCCGAACGCTTTTTCTTAGAAAAGGTTTGTATAATTAACGTTTAAATGACAAAGAAGAATGAGGAGTAATAATAGTTGCAACCAAGCTTTTTATTCTATTTATTTTTCCAGTGTCGTTGTTGAGAAATGTTTTCCTATTTTTGAAATGATACAAAAATGTATGAGATGTTGTAGATAAAAAAGGAGAAAAAAACTGTAATTCTCTCTTTAAAATCTTGTTTGTGATGGGACTCTTTTCTTTCGTAATTTTTTTTCATCCCTCTTGTCCCTCTTTTTGAAGTTATCACAATTTTTGAAGCATTAATAGAAATGAAGCAAGCTTATATATTATTTCCTTTAGAGATTTTGTACTTTTTCTAAGGACTCTATGCATTTTGTTTCATAAATAAAGTCCTTAAATAAACTTTTAAATAACAATAATTTAATGCTAATTTTTTTCTTCAGAAAAATGTCAGTTGTTTGAGAAAAATATTTTTTAAAACTAACTTAAAAAATATTACAGTAGTTTTTGGAATGATTTTTTTAATAAAAATGTTATATTTTAATAAGATAATTCAATTTTAAGTAAGTAAGATTAGATTAAAGTTAAGATAAAACTTTAATTAAGAAACTATGAATATATATTCAAATTATTTTCTAAAATGTTGTCTAATCTGTTGGCTTGTTGTCCAATAACATGACATGATCATATATTCTTAGTATTTTAAATGATGACTTGAAACTGAAACTTAAATAATTATTTCCTTTCTCTTGTTTTATCTTTAAATTACTTTTTTATTATTTGAATTTTTTACCGATTAAATTCTTATCATCAAATGTCCTTGTAATGATTAACGCTCATTTCTTTAAAATGTTTTTTTTTCCTATGGCAGGCACTGAATTTGAATCTTTGCCTATACTATGCCAGAATTGTTGCTCATTTCGCGTTACCCAGTGGGCACCTGTGAACCAAAGTCACGGAGGCGAGCAACATTGTACACGCCACACTGCCACAAACCCGTTTATAGGGTGGGCCACATTCACACATCATACACACAACAAAGGACAGCACAAAGAGAGAGAGAAACATCCATGCCCAGAGCGGGATTCGAACCCGCAGCCTATGGCTTCGCAGTCAGGCACGCTAACCGCTCGGCCACCAGGCCGGCTCTTTAAAATGTAATTAATATTTATTTGATGATTGTTAATTATTGAGTAATATTATGTTTTTATTGGTAGTTAACTGATAACCATTGACTTAAATGAATTTGTCCAAAGTAATTACCTAAAAATAATTTCTGGATAAATTTGATTTGGATCAAAATAATAAATCAAATTTTTTTTTTAAATCTGGTAAAATACCAAAAATTTGTCGCTAATAGTAAGATACTAGGATTCAGCATCGAAATATTAAAATAATAATAATTTGCTCGCTATAAGATTATTTTTAAAGAAATTTGCTTAAAAACAAATTTTAAGAAATATTTAATTAAATAATTAAAAGGCAACTGTGCCTAGAAATTTAGGGGTTATTTGATCACTTTAAGATATAATTTTGCCATTAAAAATTTGGATTTAAGGTAAAGCAAGTAAAATTTTAACCCAATTTCAATTAATTGTGGAGAAAAAAGATTTTAGAAAAATAAATGATTGGATAAATCACTTTTAGGTAACTGATGCTTATGGTTTAAAATGATATTTCTAGATCACAACCATCGTTCTAGACTTGATAGAATCCTAAAATTCTTCAGCCATGATTGAACACCGAAATATGGTCTCATTGAGTGTTAAATTTTTCTCTTAAAAAAGGGCGTTCGAATAAAATATCTTAAATTAAAGAGTTGATAGAGTTGTATATTGAATTTAAATAAATTAATTTTAAAGTTCATGCGTTGGCAACAAAAATGAAGATTATCTTTCTTAGATCTTTTGTTTCTTTGCTGCAAGCTTCCAATTGGGTACTTGCAATTCTACAAGAAGTGAGTGATTCTGCCTGACCATGTGATTTTCTGATTTAATTGGATACCTGTAAGTGGCGCCAAGCGTGTGTGTCGAATGTGATTGGCTTCTGAATCGAATCGACAAATGACGAGCGATTTACCTACGATATCTAATTGGTGAAATCTATAAATGGGCACTTCTCAAAAGGGTGGAAACGAAATTAATACTATAACAACCCTTTCCATCCAATTTAAGGAAATTAACTTTTTTAATTTATGAGAAGAACTATCGGTGTTGAGAATGTAACATTTCGTAGACGATCTTTTATTTTACGTGTAAGAAACTGGAGTTTTGTTACAGAAATATGTCATAAAAGCGTAAGTAGCGTTTTGATACAGCAATGCGTCATAAAAACGTAAGAAAGTGGCGTTCTGTTACAGAAATGTGTTATAAAAACATAAGAAAGTGGCGTTCTGTTGCAAAAATGTGTCATAAAACCGTAAGAAAGTGGCGTTTAGTTATAGAAATAAGTCATAAAAACAATAGAAAGTGGTATTTTGTTAAAGAAATGTGTTATGAAAAATAAGAAAATGCTTGAATTATTTTAAGTATGAATGAATAAATTGAAAGTACTTACTTTAATTTATTTTGTGTTAGAATAATAGCGAGGTTTTGTACGTTACTGTTTTGGACAAACAGTAAATAGCTTTTTCTACAAATCTTTTTTCACATAGTAATATAACTTGTCTATTGTTGTCATTTGTGAAGGATATTATCAAGTAAACGTCTTATTTAAAACCTATACTCTTATTTTATTTGTAAACATCAACACACGATTTAAAAAAAAAGTTTTTTTTTTGTTAGTTTGGTTTAGTTAACATCATGAACGTCCGTATTAGGCCCCTTTGTCGTAAAAAATTATTTTTTTAAGGCATACTTTTTGATAATTTATGTTAATTTCTGACTCACGACAAAATTATAAATTTAATTAAAATTTTTTATTTTGAATTAAATTTAAACTTAATTGCAGTCGGAGTTTAGATTTGTGTTGTTCTCCACTTTTCAGAACTGCTCAAATCTCCTACACTCTTTTAACAAAAGTTTTAAACTAATAGAATCGAACTATAAAAAATAACAGAAATATTACTAAAAAATCAGTCACTTAATAAAGCGTCACTAATCTATCTAAATTAAGCTTACGACCCACGAAAGATGTATTTTTTTCCTTACAATTCGGCTTTTTAACCTTGATGTGGCTTTTCTCCCAACATCAAAAGACTAAAATTGTCCTGTCATTGTCCTTCCACTGATTCCATCCGACACGCTATTGTTGTGTGTGGTCTATAGACAAGACCCCATCTGCCAAGCTCATTTTAACTTTATATCCCATTTATTCAGGGAAAAACTGGTTTTTAATTTACTGGGGACTTCCAATTCTCGAAATCGTCAGGTGTTTCTGTATGTTATACCCACTATAATGAGTTGTATCATCAATTTTGCCTGCAATTTAACCTCAGAACGGCTTGTCCTGGAAGTAATAGATAGTAATTATTGACCTCGACGACACATTAGTCCAACCTTCAGATTCCAGAGGAGTGATAGTAGCAGTGGAATGTAATTATAGATATTTTTTTTTTGATGAAAAGTTTGATGGCAAATTGCTGTAATATGGTTATTTGGAACTGCAAAAGTGACACTTTTATTAAGATTTGCTCTGGATAAGGCTTTATTTTGTGTCCTCCCGAACTTGTAATTACTGAGCACAATCTCTCCCTTGTTATTATTATTTTTTTTTAACTTGAAAGCAATCTTTTTTAACTCAAGTATCGCCGAAGAAAGTTTTTATTTTTAATATCTCTAAAAATAGTATGAACTCCTTTTATTTACATATTTTAAGTTTCGCAGAATAAAAATCAATACATTTTTTAACAGCAAATAGTGTGTTAGTAAGTTTATATTATCAGTATTGTAGTTGAATTATTGGGAAAGAAATAGTTTTAAAGCTTAAAATTTGCTTTAAATATTAAAATCTGGGGGTAATATAACGATAGGCAGTAATTTCATGCATTTCAAATGGAATTTCTGCAGGCAATAGATCGGCAAACATGTTTTTATTTATTTATTTATTATTTTTTTTACTGCAAGTTAACAGTTAATAATTTTCAAACTAAATACAAACAAACAAAGTAGTTCATTTTGCATATCTTCTTAATTTCAAATATCTAACTCTTTTAATTTTTTTTGCGGCAACTTGAAATGTAATATAAATACAAAAAAAAAAGTGAGAGAAAATTCATAAAAAAATCATGTAAAGTTGCAGTAACTTTCGAACAAATTAGAGTTTCGAAAGAAAAAAAAAACAATTCTCTGTTAAGTTTCATAAGAAAATTATAGCCCTTTCAGCGTGTGAAATTTCTACTCCGAATGGCATTTTTTCGCTACAAATATAACAGTTAATAATTCTCGAATCAACTGCTCAATATTAATATATTTTTATTTAATCGTAATTCCTCTACATTTTCTACATATCTTCGTAATTCCAAGTTTATAAGTCTCATACTTTTTGCGTGGAAAACTAAATTGTGATGTTAAGTTGAACACCCAGAGCAATGGAGGCGGTGGCCCTTCAGATTTTCTCATTTAGGGCGATTATTTCCTTTTCTATATGTTCCCAAAAGTCAGAAATTCCCAACAGAATACCTTTCGTTTATTTTTTTAAGTAATTTTTAACTTTTTGATAGATAACATGATGTATCAACTTCAGCGAACACTCTTGTCAACTATTTTTACACGACGAAAAAAGAAAAAAAAAGTGAACCCAAGGAAAAATGACTTAAAAACTCCTCAATCTCCTTCTTCCCGTATACCGCCTGTTTTTGTAATCCATTTTTCTTAACTGATTCTGGCTTAAGACTAGTGTTTTGGCGGTCGTTGACATGTTTTTATCCACCCACAATGTATTGTACAAATGGATATTTCTGAGAACTTCTTTACAGGAATTAAAAGTGTTTTTTTAGATGGAATATTTCAGTAATGGCTTATAATGCGAGAAATCACTCATAATGCTGTATGCGTTGACAGGAGAATCTAGAATTTTTTTTTTTGTATAACTAAGGCATGGTGCAATTTTGAAAAAAGAATGGTAATCTTTCATAGTTATCGTTGAAAATTAGGTAAATACAGTGGATTTCCGATTTCAGGTTTCACATTGGACTAGAATTATAAAACGCGTGAAGAGGTTTAACGTAAAATTGGGGTTGTAAAACAATGTATGTATATTTTTTCCAAAAAATTGACACTTACGAAATGAACTACTAGGAAAAATGCGTAATCTTTACATGTCTTTTGTTTTTAGATACAATTATAACAATGTTCCTCTCAAAACTCACACTTAAATTTGCAAATTCGCCCTTTTGATTTTGACTGAATGATGAAATTCCCAATCATAGACAAAAGGACAATGAGATAGAATGTAACGAATGTCAGAAAAGCTCCTTATAAACAAGTCTTTTTTTTTTAAAAAAAAGAAAAAGAAAACTAAAAAAAAAAAAATTATGCGAATTTCGTGAAGAAAAAGAAATAAAAGAGTCGGATCTGTTTGAAAAATGTATAAAGCGGGATTTTCTAAAGAGGGTAATGTAAAATCCGGGATAATTCAACATTTTCGGTATAGGCAGTTTTCGAGGATCATCAAGAAATGGACCTAAGAATAAAAGATAACGTATGAATCGGACAACGTAAAACTGGTCTAACTTTGTATATATATTTTTCCGAAAAAAAAATTACTTTTCCATTCTAATATGGGGTTTCCTAAAGTGTCAGAAAAATCAGTTTGAATCATAATACTATTCAAATTTACTGCAACTTTAAAAATGTGCTAAATTAAGCCGTGTTGCAACATAAGTTAAGTCTTAATATCGTATAATTAAGTTTATGAATTGCTATTATATCGTTAAACTTGTTTTTTTTTTCATATTAAGGTTACAATTAATTTGAACGATATTATGGTCCAAAGTGCTCGGAAATTTTTAACATTGTAGAACAAACTTTTTTACCCTATAGAAAATTTATAACAGTGTATAATAAAACTTTTAACACTTAACTAACTTCTTGAAGTGTACAACAAAAAGTTCAACAATTTAAAATATTTTGAACTGCGTAGAATTTTGTAAAATGATAGATTTTGTGACTCAGATGACCCTTTAAACATTAAATTAACGCTTATTAGAAATTTCTCTCTTTACATTTTAAGTATTTAAAAAGTATTTTAAAAGTATGGTATTTTTTTATTGCAGTCCTAAAAAACGTAAATTTACTATAATATATCTTAATATGTTCTATGAGATTTGTCATTTACATTGTCTATATAACTTTTGATACAATAAAAGGAAAAATATTGGATTTCAAACTGGAGTAATAAAAAATAAAATCCAATTTTTATTTAAAGAATTTTCATCTTAAAAAGATTCATGATTTGCTAGATTCACATTGAAACATGTTTTAATTACTTTCTAGCTTTCCAGAATAATTTTTTTTATAATGAAATAATATTATAACCTCGATTAATATAATTGACCTCAGTAAATTTGCCATACATTGGGTTTAAAAAATAATTTAGTTTTTTTTAATAATGAAAATGAAAGACTTATAATGAATAAATATTTTATTGAATCCTGTACTGTCCAATATGGTCCAATACCTTAATTTTTTTTTATAACCGTCGTTGAACAGCCGACCGAATTTTGGGTTTACGACTACTAATGTTCAACTCCATAGCCTTGTAATTTTGAACCCTATACAGAAGACAAGAGGACTCTTGAAGAAATTTATGGAGGACTTTTAGATGGAACTAACCCGCGTTTGCGCTACATGGGGAGGAAAACCACGAAAACTTCCCACGGTCAGTCCGGCGGCAAAAGGGCTCTAACCCATGATCCGTTTACCACTGAGGACATTTTATGTCAGCTTTGCGTTCAGTGTGAGTCTGGTGTGGAATTCGAATCAACCGGCCTTTGCAAGGATTCGCCTCATTAGAAGGCGAACGCTCTATCCCTTGCGCCACCACAACTTTCCAATACCTTTTTCCATTTTTCTGGCAGCAGAATGATTCTTCGAATAACTCTGAAATAATTCATTAGAATAATACTATTTTATATTTCATTTAGAGGACCTGGGGCGACACAGGTTTTTGAACGGCAATATTTCCACACCAAATTGTTAACTATTATTGTTTCCAAATAGGTGCTTAACAAGTTTTTGGAATCTTCGCTATACTACCTGCACAAAATAATCCTATTGCCAACGTGGAAATAGCTGTGTTTTTCACCAAAATCCTCTCCTGAATATTTCAAAATATGGTTCATCCTTATTATCGAAAGCCCTTCATTCGCTTATAACGATCACGCAATTCGATCAAACGTACCGTAACATGTGAACTAATAAATCAGTTTTCTTTTCAGTTTATTTTCTTCGAAAATTTAAACAAAGGTGTATTCAACCTTGACTCAGAAATTAACCCTTTTACATCTTAATCCCATCAGTAAACTTCGAGAAATAGTACCGATGGCGATAAAATAAACATTGCATGGCCATTATTCAGTTTCTCTACCTGGTATTTTTCACATCTACCACCACTTGCCTTTGTCTGTACTATGACTAAATACATAACATGATTTTTTATTTATTTAAACAATAAATTAATTTTTCTACCTCTTCAGTTTTGTTTTTTTCAGTCTAAAATTAAGGTGTATTTAACCTTGACTCAAAGATTAACTCTTTTGTATCTTAAAGCCATTTGATTAAATCACGAGGACCAACCATGGGCGTAGATCATCGGAATTTATGATACGAAACAAAACTAAACGAGACAATAAGAATTACGAGTCCTTTAAAATACTCGTAAAACATCTGAACGTGGGAAGGCGGTTTAAGTACCCTTCGTTGGTCAGGCTTTAGAAAGTGCCGGGCGCGCCTCCAATTAAAGCCTATCTAGATGCCTTCCAACTAGATCAATCACGTGACGTAACTATTTGCTTCTGCCTGAGCCACTTAACTCTTTTTGACAGGCGTCCTTGTTTTTGAATGGGAAGACGAAGATGGGCAGTAGAGTTATCTTCACCGTACTTATCACCGTATGTATATTCAATTGACATGAAAGATAAGTATCGGCCGTAGATTCTTGGAGTCAGATGCAAAATGAGTTTTTTTTGGGTCCTAAACTTGAGTTTATATCAATTCCCAGAAGATTTAACTTGAATTAAGTAGTGATATTATCGGAAGTAAAAATTAATTTTGCAGTAATTAAGAAACTTCCTTTTCAAAGGATATTTTTTTTATTTGCCACCGTTTTTATGTGATAGTATATTTCTTATTTGCTTAAAATCTAATTTGCCAAAAAAGGAACTTTCTTATATAATAAATTAACACACACTAATACAATCGTACAAAAAGTTAATATTTGTTGACTCAAAAAGTAAATATCTGCTACAATAATACAGTTGATAGTCGATATAACGCTGTATCGTAAGGTCGTTATATCGTGAGTACACAAAAAATACCGTACATATTAACTCATACCTAAAAAGAATACTTGACCAATAATAACAAAACGCTGATTTATTAGCCTATCTAGATGCCAACTGGATCAATCACGTGACGTAACTATTTACTTCTGCCTGAGCCACTTTTTGACAGGCGTCCTTGTTTTTGGAAGATGGGTAGTAGAATTATTTTTACTTCCGTTATCACTGTATGTCTATTCAATTGACAAAGTATCGGTCGTAAATTCTTGGTGTCAGATACGAAGAAAGTTTTCTGTCTTAAATTTGAGTTTCTATCAATTTCCAGAAGATTTTACTTGAATAATTAAGTGGTGATCTTATATAAAAAGTAAAAATTAATTTTGTAATAATTAAGGTTGAACTAAATCTCCTGATCAAGGGAAGACTTTTTTAACTGCCACCTTTTTAATGTGATTGCATTTTCTTTATTTACACAAAAACTAATAACTGTCAAGCTAACGAAAAAAATTTACATTTTATTATAAATTAACACCCACTAACACTAAAAGTTAATATTTGCTGACACAAAAAATAAATATCGACTTACAGTGATACGGTTAATACTTGATATAACCTTATATCGTAAGGTCGTTATATCGTGAGTGTACAAAAAAAAAAAAAAACGTATATTAACTTATAGCTAAAAAAGTGCTTGATCAATTATAACAAAACAATACCTTTCTCTTAGTAACTAACACGAAAATTACTAATTAATATTAATATATGCTTAAAAATTTCCTTTAAAATAATAAGCTAAAAATGTATTAAAATTATGCAGTTTCGGCTCTGCCATTTTCACTAAAAAACATACTTTAAGATGCTATGAAGTCCATATGTTTTGACTTAAAAATAAACTACACAAGGGCACTGACATTTCATAAAATAAGTGAATATAATTTTCAAGCTAAAAAAGTATGATTGATATAGTATTTATCTCTGTGAAAATGAAGTTATACAGACTATGAAAGAACTCAAATTACGACCACCTAGGACTTAGTATAAAAATTTCGGGCGTCATGGCAACACTCTTCACTCAAAGGGGATACATGTTTACATTTATTTATTGGTTACAACGTGAAAGGAAATATTGTTTTAAATTATTTTTTTTGTAACTTTTTAATAGATATTAAATAATATCGCATTCATTGGATAGTAAACGAGACTCTATGCATCGGTCGTTATAATGGAAGGGTTGTGTTATGGGGGTAGTACTATAGAACGTAGATTGTATAACAAAAAGAAAATCACAACGTTAAGACGTGCAAACAGGCAATTCAATAAAATTAACTATATAGAAAGAAGAAACTTGTTTTTGACATTATCTAGAATTTCTCTTTATAAATAAATATAAAACAATAATGATAATGAGTTTTTAGTATACTGTTTGCAATTTCCTGAGATTTTGTATAAGATGTTTTTTTACCATCCTCTTAAAGTTTTTTAAATAAAAAATTAATATTGAAAATGAATCAATTATCATTTATAAATACGTCATTTTTATCTTCTGATGAGTTCATGAAACGCTTCTGCAAACACTGCGTATTAAAAGATTAATTCCAAGAAATTGAAGCAGTAAGGTATACTTCTCAATGGAGAAAATTCATTTACTTCAAAAGTATTCAAAGTGGAAACATTGAAGAACTTTTTTGTACTTATCGCAAAATATAGAACAGCAATCCAAAGTATCCTTTAAAAGGATACTCAAAGCGAATATTCAAAAGCAGACTGAATTATTTATCTGAAAGCGAATCTTTAAGTTGAATTTTGATTTAAGCCAGTGAAATTAACCAAGTAATTTTTAGCCAATTAGCGACAATAGTCGTCTCTTCCATCTCTATTTTAATAAATAGAAATTAAAGGGTCCAGCTTCCGAATTCCTCTAAAATACGATGCCTGTGTGATGGTTTTAATTTGACACATACACTGCTGATTTAAACACGAAACTTGTACTGTACAAAATACTGTATCGCATTGTATTTTCTTTGAGACTTGTTCCACACAATCCAAATCTTAAGATCCAATTCTCGTGTGGAAATAAGAAGTATTTGCAACCGGTTGCCTCCTAAGGAAGTATACCAGGTTCGAATCCCAGTGTTGGCTGGTCGATGAGAATTCTACTCTCAACTCGCACCGACAACAGTGCTTACATAAAATATCATCAGTAGTTGACGGATTATTGGTTAGAATCTCCTTGCCGTCTGTTTAACCGTGGGAGGATTTCGTGGTCCTCTCCATATAACGCAAATGCGGGTTAGTTCTGACAAAAAGGGAAAAAAAAAAAAAGTCTTCCATGAAGGCAAATTTCTCTGAATACTTGATCCAGGAGGAGCTCTCTCGTCTTCTGGATCGGGTTCATAATTACAAGACTACGGAGTTGAAAATTGGTAGTTGTTAACTTAAAATGGGGTCAGCTGTTCAAAGACGGTGATAAAATGAAATGTTTTTTTCTTCTCAGATTTTTTTTAAGTAGTAGTATTACACAAGATGCTCGCGGCCTTTCAAATTTTACGTAAGCAAATTTATTGGTCTTCCTTTTTCTTCTATCAAGTCAAAATTACAACATCCTCACATGTTCACTTTTTAAAATTAAATTAAAATTAATTTAAAATTAATCTTTCCAAATGTAATTATTTTTGTTATTTACAAATGAGAATATTAATACTGAAACGGGAAAACTTTTTAATCGTTTTTTTTTCTGAATAACTAGTTTTTATACATGATTATATTAGGACATTTATATTGAAAACTTAAAACTTACGAAATAACGCATCAATTCATTCAATTTTTTTGAACAAAAAATTTATTTCTTAATAGATTTACTTTCTCTTATCTCTGCATTACTCACCTACAAACTATTGTTAGATATTCATGAGCTAACACGTTTATGTTACCTTTAAAGTGTTTCCATGAACGTAACAGAAGGAGGGGGATTCTTAAGGGTGTGACGTCACTCTGAAGTAGTCTATAACTGTTGAGGTCAGTGAGTTCAACCCTGATGCTATTACAGCATCTCCTTTTTTAATATTTGCAGTTAATTTCCAATGTTTTTTATCACAACTAAATTTTTCTTTGCTTATTTAACTTATCAACCCACGTGTTCATTTGGAAAGAAACGCATCGATTTTTTTTTCCATCAACTTACCTCACGAATTAAAACCATTTATAACATCAACGCGTGGGTTTTAAAACAAAATTTTTCATTTTATTTATTAATTTTAATGAAAAAAATTATTTTTAATACTAACCGTGCGTTAGTTTTCCTATTTTACATTGCAGGTTTTAAATCAGATGGACTGATTGTGAAATAATCAGGAAAATTACTTGAAAAAAAATCGTGCGTGGAAACCTTTTGTATTGCCATTTTTGTTTTAAAAAAGAAGATAAAAAAATGCAAGCAATTTAACAACGTAATGCAAACTATTACCAAAAAATGTAAACATCTAAAAGCATGTCAGAGTCCAATAAAAAATGTCTTCTTACAATTTTGCTTAGAAAAACATTTGTTGAATGCTTATAAATGAACAAACTAACAAGTTTTTTTATATTATGAAATTGTCTACCTAACCAAGGTTGTTAAAGCATTGTCGGTGACTATGGTTGCGAGATTAATCTATTTCAAACATGGGTGTGAACATTTAGCGCAGGTCTTCATCCTAGTCCGTGGTAATATTAACTATCGAAACGGGTTTCACTGTATAGCTATTTTTCGTTTAAATATATTCTAACATTTATATTGAAACTTTAAAGCTTACAAAATAAGGCTTAACACTCGGTTTTGAAATCTCCTCTTTTTGAAATATGTTTTCTCTTGTTTCGATAGCAGCAGACAGCCATGCATTTAAAGACGAGGGAAGATCTTTTTTTAGATAGACAGTAAGGTATAAATGCTTCTTAGCATGAAGTAAGGTTAATAAATGGAGTTCGGACACTATTTAATTATAACTTTCATATACTATTACCAACATTCGTTAAAACTTTGAAAATAAGTTTGTTTGTGTTTGGTAATTTTAATAAATTTAATAAATTTAATAATAAATTTTTTTAAAAATAACAGGCATATTAAACACAGTTCCTAATGAGAATTAAACTATTGTTTTTACCCATTCCACGGTACAAACTGAGATAAGCAAAAAGTAAAGCAAAAAATGTTTTAATATTTAAAACTTATAATTTTAGACATAAGTTTAAAATTTAACATAGATACAAGCTGTTGTAATCTACAAAAGACAATACATTTTTATTAAATTAATAATCCATTATTATGTAATTTATCTGAATAGAGCTTGTTTCATAAAATTTTCTCATTTATTATTTGTATGCTTTTTTTCTAATTATACTACAAACAAGTTCTAAACGATATTTGGGTTCTTGATTTTGGTAACATGTAACAATAGTATTACGTTTGAACTAAATTTATACCCATTCCTTTATTTTAAGTGCAATATTTATTTAAATGTATATATTTGGATTTTTTTAAATTTTAGTTTATAAATAATTTTGTTATTTCGTTGGAATAAATAATATACGAAATAAGTATCGGAAAAGAATTTTGGAGTATTTTTGGGTAGTTACAATGCCTAAGCTGAGAAGCTGCACATTTTATAAACCTTACGTAAAATGTTTGAAATGCAAGATGCTTAAATATAATGCTGAAATCATCTTTTCACTTTCACGTCAAATATTCCCCGTGAATCATATTCATGTCATCATTTCCGCGTAATTTTTCAATAAACGAAACTTTTAGCACATCATTATTCAGAGAAAAAAAAGTATTTATGATGTCAATGAATCAATAGGTTATTTGATTAGCCTCCTCTCCTCTCCTCCAATAATGTATTTTAACTTTGACGTACTCAGCAATAGTCATCACAAAATGCCGGATATGTGACGCCTTCCTCTGTTGTTAATTGTTGACTAATGCATTCAATAAATAGTTGTAGCATTAGTTTTTATGTTTTCGGAAATATTGTGCCATGTTATGTAACGTGAATTGTAATTCGACTAATATTCTTTTAACTGTGAATACTATTGTATACAATGTTTCTCTTTTGATACGTGAGTCAAACAAATTTTATTCTATTCATCGTTTCAGTTAACTTGGCAGTTTGCAAAAGCCAGGCAAATTTTAGGTTTTGATTAAGGTGATCATATTTATAAACCATGATTTGAGGACATATCAGCTGAGCGTCCCCGAAAAATTTTACCATACTTATATATTCATAGAAAATATTAATTTGTATATATAACAAAGAATTTTTTTTTGAAATTGATAACTATTATCAGGTGTAGATCCATCTTCATCAAATTTGATTTCGGTACTGAGCATTTTTGAAATATCATATAATATTCTGCATTTGAATGCATGTAAAATAAATTAGTACGTGATTTTTAGTTTTTTTTCTGAAATTACTTTAAGACGAGTATGAATTTCTCATCTTTAATCATGGTGATTATTTGCATTTCGTTTGTATTCTCTTAAGCCAAAACTATCTTACTTGAAAAAAAAGGCTTATTTTAGATTTTTTAGCTATTTTACTGTAAATAAAAAGATTATAATTCGTAGAAATTCGAAGATATCTGAAGACGTACGTTAAAATTTAGAAACATTTTCTGTCCTCAAGGAGTTATAAAGTTTCAAGAACAATCAAAGAAATTCGAGGACTGTTCTCCAGATTTGAGGACGTCTGGTCACCTTATTGTTATTCGAGATTAGGATGGATAAGCTACTATCCTCTGGCCAGCTTCGTACAAGCTGAAAGTTCAATCCTGTCCGCAAATCATCACAATCAGTTATTTCTCTTTGTTCTAGAATATGAATATTTTACAAATCGTTATCGAAATCAAGCTTCCTATATTTAAATATGTCCCTTCCAGAAAATATGTGCTGCGCTTTAATCTCTTTCTCCTACTTTCTTTCTTTTCTTTTTTTTTTTCTTTGTCTGCATAGCACATCTAAACTAATTTTAAGGAACATTGCCTTGCGAAATTTTTTACCCAACGGCAAATTGAAACCAGCAGCTCTGAAACTAGTTTGGGATCAATTTCTTTTTCTTTTTTCTTTTATTCTGTTACTCGAATAAATAAATTTGAATTTGAAATATTCATGAATAAATTGAATAAATAATTGATTTGAATAGATAAATTTGATTTTGAAATATTCATAAATAAATTGAATAAATAATTGATTTGAATAAATAATTGATTTGAATAAATAATTGATTTGAAATATTCATAAATAAATTGAATAAATAATTGATTTGAATAAATAAATTTGATTTCGAAATATTCATAAATAAATTGAATAAATAATTGATTTGAATAAATAAATTTGATTTTGAAATATTCATTATCAAAATCAAATTTTCTAAGTCAAAATCGTTATCAAAATTAAAATTTGTAAATTGAAATCATTATCAAAATCAAATTTTGTGAATTAAAATCGTTATCAAAATCAAATGTTCTAAATTAAACTTTCTCGCGCCTAAGAAATATTTCATCAGTTGAACCGAATTTCAATGAAAACGATAAATTTTTATCGTTAATGTCTTACTCCCGAAAAAATTCACCAGCCACTATTTTACGCTGCATAACTGAGGGGAATGTGCAAAAAAAGAATGAAAAGATAGAGAATGAATAACATTTCAAATGTATTATCTTGGTCCAGCGATCATCCTAATTTGATATTTTATATCAAAAGAAAACTTATTATCACTCGTCCCCCCTAATGAATAGATTTTAAACAAAAGAACGAATATTCTATTGAATCTAAACTCGGGGATAATGACCTAGTAGTAAGAGAAACTAACAATTTTTACACCTGGAAAGCAAAAAAACATGTAATTTCTTTTGATCAGGAAGCTTTAAGAAAACCGATTTATTGTCTTCCCAATGAAAAGACGGGCACCTTTCTCTTACAGTAGCCTATTATTTGTAGTCATTGTTTGTAATTTAATGAGTCCGTCAACATATAAATCAATTTACGTCTGTTGCCAGACAGGTTGCCCGAGGGCAGAAGTGGCTCACCTGATGAACCTGATTGTTTATTTCTTTTTATGACTGACCGTTGACCTCTTGAATCAAAGCGAATTTTGGGCAGATAGAATGATATGTGCTTCATATTTCTCTTTAATCGGAATTGGGTGTTATTAATCACGCAAACTAATGAATATTATCTAGTAAAATAATCTCGTTTCTAAGGATGTATGAATAATTTTTAAGAAAGCGAGTCGTTGATATCATGGCTTTAATGAGTGTAATTTCCATTTCAAGATGGAAAAGAGAGATGCGAAATTTATTTTTATGTTTATGTATTTATTTTTGTATGTATTATTATTTTAATTAGACTAGGGAATATTAAAATGGTTGAAATTGATTTTTTAAGGCATTCAAATAACATTTTATTTTGATTGTACATTATCTTTCAGTTATATTAATATATCCGTTATGAAAAGACTCATTGGAAAGTAAAGCCTGCAGTTTCATTCTAAGCGGTGTATTTCTTGCACAATTTTATCTAATAATATTTTTATAGAAAAAACTTCTACTATTACAATTCAATATTCTATATGCATGTGCTCAGCGTCCCCAGCTTCCCTTTTTATTTCGTGGGATGCATTAATTTAATTTTATAATTCTTTTCAGGAAGAAAATGATTTTATTACAATTCAATACTTATGTACAAATTTCATCTGTTTTTTTTAAAAAAAAATTTATTTTGTGGTGTTTGTATTCAAGATGTAAAGAGCATTTTAAAGATTTTAATTTAACGTCTAAATTCAGTAAAGATTTCTCGAAAGACTTTTGTTCAATAATTTAATTTTTCTTAACAAAAAATCCAAATGTTTATAGTTGTCACGAGGTAAGAATATGGTGAATGAGACTAAACCCCCCACTTTATCCCATCTGTTTTTTTTTTATATTTATTTAATTTTTCGTTTTCATGCGGAAAAATAGTATTACCTGATTCATCAATATTGAATCTGACAGTAGTAATTTTGAATACATAACTTTAATTGGATGAAACAAAACTTGCGTTTGAACTATTTTTAGAAAGCTAAGATGAATAAGAGAGAGTTGTCATTAGAAGCAGTTATCATAAGAAACACAGATTCTTAATTAATAATTGATTTTTTTTCTGATTCTTAGTGTATACAGTATAGGGATATGTTAGCATATCGGATAAATAGTTTCTACGATTTTTTTTGACAACTACGCACTCTTATTTAAAATTCTCAATGTGTAATTAAATGTGTCTATAAATGAATTAAATATGATCATTTTGTTCATTCTGAGCTAAATTTCCTTTTTTAAGGTCGGATGGCATCGACTTTAATTTTTTTAAACAGAAAAAAAGGGATTTTATGGCGTTAAATCGCATAATTTGAATGACCAATTTTGATCAATAAATCGGAAAACTACATGGGCATTAGAAATGAGACAGACTCGCAAACGTCTACTGAAAAGATTTTCAGGCTCGGACTTTCCTAATATTTTTAACTACTTTTGAACAAACGTATGGTGGAGTTATTAAGCATAAAAAATGTAAAACTTATAAAGGTCTATCAACTATCTGCTGCTTCTGTTTGGTGCTTTTCTTTGTGAGGCCTACACTAATTGTCAAATGACTTTTATTTAACTCAGGAAGACTCAGGTACTAAGTAATCCTATGTATCTCAGACTCTGGTGGGCTGAAATTAAAATTCCTCGGGCTCGGGAAGGCTCTCATCTCCAAAAGCATGACCGAAGTCCTTTCTAATTGCCACGCAATGACCCACCATGGCTTAACATATTTTATGAATGATTAAATATAATAATGAAAAAAATGCCCCCTTACGTTTTCTGCTCCATTTCTTTGTTGGAAACATTATATTGCGCTAATGACATAAAATCTAAATCTTGCGTGCATTTTAAGACACTCTATAAAGAGTTAATGAATGAATTTAGGAATTAATTAGAAATATTGATTAATATTGACAGCATATTATCTACTCTAAGAACTGGGGTTCGATCCCCAGTGGCGGCTTGAAGCCCATCCAGTTTCAAATCAATGGGTACCAGGTTGTCTGGGAAGTGAAATAGGTCTGTGCGCAGTGCCTAATTGCTCTTATTGGGTGTTCCTTTCTCATTATATACGTCACCCATTAAAAAAAGAGATTACACATTAAACTACACTTTGCTATAAGGGTAAAAAAAATAAATTAATTTATAATCACATTTAATTTAGAAAGTTGAAGTCTATATACGTGCGTCTATAAAGTGTCTTTTAGATAAAAATTCAATTATAAAAGTCAATGGACTGTTTCATCATTTATCACAGCTTACGTCACAGGCGAGGAACTTTGGTAGGTGATGAAATATATTAATAACTACACACCCTTGGCAGAAATTGTAACTCCAGAAGTGGGCGATTTAATTGGAAAAAAAATTACTTATGCTACCAATTTTTAAAAATCGTGTAATTACTTCAAAAAGATCTTTAACTTCGGGTGTGACGAATGTTTTCTCATTAAGTCTGGAGGTAATTTGCATTTAGATAAGCTTCTTTAATTTACTTTGCGTTATTCTTACCCAGTGGGGGAGTATCTTAAATCCTTTGTCTTTTGTGAACTCTTCCTACAAAGACGACAGCTTAAACGAGAAAATATAATTAATTCGAGAAAGATTTAAGACTTATACAAACGATCAAAAATAGTATTCGAGTTATTTTATTTTTGCTAAATTCTTTTATTTTTCAAATAATTATGTATGCAATTAGCTTTTGAACATTTCATTTGTTTTGGAATTTGTTGCATGGTAAAATGCTTGCAAAGATTGTATGAAATTTTGGTCTGGACATAATTAATAATTTTTTTGAAGTCGGATTTTTGCAATCATTTGTTACAAACTAACTATGCATTTAAATACACGTGAAAAATTATATGTTTCCCTCCCATTTCTTATCTATTATGATACCATTTGTTTCGTGCAGGATTTGCTAGTTTGTCAGCGCTGTTACCAACCCAGTATAGAGGTGTGCCGTAATAACTGATTTAAGTAACCTGTTACAACTAATCTGGATACAAAACCTTAAATGTTATAAGTAATCGTTGTTTTAAGATATCAAGCCGTGGTATATTTATTCATTATTATTTTTTTGAGGGATTATTCATTAGGTCATATTAACAGCTGACTGTAGCATAAAATTCGAGTCCTCCTTTTGTATTCTCCTTTTTTGTTTAAATAAATACTGTGTGCTCTTTTTGTTTGTAATTCATATAAAATCGGCAATACGTATTCACACACTCAATCATTATTAGAAATTATTATTTTTTCCCCCAATGCCCACTCGGATATTTGTCATTCTGGTATCAGATTTGTTGACCACTCTCTCAGGGGTGCAATATTAGGTTTGCCAACGTTGCTCCTACCGCTCGAAGGACAGATAGTACAGAGAATAGAAGGAAATATTAATCCTTGGTTCGAACCCGGTATCTTTCTGACTTGACCTGACCACCACACAAAACGGTCAGCTTATTAGAAACAATAGAAATTTACTTTTATGGGAAGAAAGTCATTATTTTTTATTTGCAATTAATATTGTTTTCAAGCTTTGATAATATAGCATCTAACATATTTATTTTTTTTCCAGATAATTCTTTCGTATGCGATTGCAGACTAGCTTGGGTAAAAACATATATTCACCACAATTACAGTTATTACTTGACAAAGGAGCTGATGCAACTTCAGTGCCATACAGAAGATGAAAAGCTTTCCATGCAATTTGCGCATAAAATGAAAATGGATTGCAGCAAGTTTGTAGAGCAGCAGAAAACGACGACGACGACAACACCTTGGCCAGTTACAGAGCAACCTGCCAAGTTGGTTCCCTATGAAATTCACAAGTCTAAGAACAGAACAATCAATGATTTGTCAGCTGACAGTGAAAACAACGATATTATTCAAGATAGTGAAGCTATCGATAACAGTGATGAAACTAATGACTCTGGTCCATCAGGATCTAAAGCTGTTGTTGCCGATTTTAATTTAATAATGTTAGCGACTCTCTTGACTTTGTTTCTGGTACGGAAACGAAAAGGAACGTGTTTTTAAATATTGAGATTATAGTTTTCAATGCTTAACAGTTAGGTTTCTGAAATCTGGTCAATTTGTTTACATGATGGTAGTTCGTTAAATAATCCTTTGTGATTATGTCGCAGTATTCGCGGAATTATACTCAATGTTACTAATTCTTAACCTACAAATTATCTGGTTTCCTAATAAGAAATCAGGACACTGATTTGTTTTTTAAGAATAAATGAATGAATCACACCATTTCTGAAAATATTTTATCAGGATATCATAATTTTGGAAATTGAATTGTGATAAACGAATTGTCAAAGGAATTTGTATCAGTTCATGTCACTGATAAAGATATGAACCAAAGTCATTTGAGTAATTCAATTGTCATTTTTGTGGGATTGTACAAAGGTCTGAGACTTTTAACTTCATTGATAAAAGATGGGTATCATACTTCGAAGATTTCCACAGATTTTTTAAAAGATTTCTTGATCATAAAAGAGATGAATTTTTAGAATGGGTGCCACAGGCTTGTCAGTCTTTTGAAGTAGAATTTCTATTAAATATATTTTTCATATTTTTTCCTTGATTTGCATTAATTTAGAACAAAATCGTTTGGATTTTATAATTTAGTACAAATATATTTCTGATAATCTAACAGATTTTTTTAGTAACTTTTAGACTTTTTTTATGATTTAAAAATACCAAAATATATTTTTGCTAATAATCAGAGCGTCAGAAAGAAATATATATAATAGGGATACAGATATCCCATCTGCATCAAAGAGTTAAAGATATTAAAAAGGAATAATTTTCTTCAAAGAATTGGTTGAATGAACTACTTGTTGCTTATAATGCTCCTAAATTTGAAAAAAAAAAAATAGATCAGTGTTTTTAAGCAATCAATTAATATTTTCCTCCACTGAGCTCTTCTTTGACAAAGAAGCTGAATAGCTTCAGCTCTGTTTTTTGTATTTGCCACTTAATTCTTCGTACAAAGGTAGTTATTGCTTTGTGACGTCATCAGCAAAGGTGCAATTTATTGAACTACTAACGTTGTATTTATTCTCTTTAAGTTTTGTTCATTTTAAGTATGAAATGATTTTGATTGTATTTAAAACACAAATAAATCGAATTTAAAACTGTATTTAATTTGTTTACCGTAAGTTAATTGCAAGTGGTTTTTGCAAGTAATTTATTTCAAGTTGATAAAAAAGTATTTTTATATCTGAAATTTAGATGTTAGTTATTTTTTCTTTGCTTTAAATTTAATTTAAAATAATTGTAATTATTAATTTATTGCAAATTTATTACATATTATTGAATGAAAATTGATAACAAATAGTATGAAGAAAATTGATTTGTTTAACTTTGGAGTATTTTTGTCTTTCGTTTTAAATTTGTATTATATTTATATCTATTTTAAGTTTATTTGATGTGATGCTTGTAAATAATTCCTCTAAAAATATTAAAAATGAATTATTCTTTTGCGCAAAATTTGAGTTAGAGCTCTTTTTGTCTTTTGTTTCATATTTTATACCTACTTTCTAGTTGGTTTTGAGTCAAAATATTATGTAAGAAATGTAGTGTGTTAATTTCCTTTGCAAAGTTTTTGAATAGAATTGTCTAATTTGGTATGAGAACAATTTCTTTTATATTATTACCACTGATCGCCTTATATTATTAACACTTCTCATTTCAATCTTATAATTTTATTTTTTGAACTTTTTTTATTATTGAAGTATTAAAAGATTCTACAATAATTTATGGTTCTCATTATGTTTTGGTAATATATTGCGATAGCCAACTGAATTTAAAAGAAGTCATAAAATTTACTTTCTAGTAAAAAATGTATTAAATTTGGTGAAATTTTGCATAAGACATGATTATTTTAATTTTACCTTTAAGTGTTTTATGGAAATGTATATTTTTCTTCATTACATCATCAAAAAGTTAAGCTTTGCAGCTAATTCTTTTGCATCATCATTATGTTTTAAAATTATATATTTTGTTTAATAAAGTAGACAAGTTTGTCGTTCTGTGCTTGAATTTGTAACATTTCTTTTGTTCGAGCTTAATAACAAACTAAATTTTGAAATGCTGTTACTGGTTGTTGTTTTCTTCTTTTTTTTGAAAAATGAACTATCTCTTTACACTTATACCTATGTTTTTTTTTCTTTTTAAAAAGAGAAAACACAAACATTTAAGGTAAGCATTTCTTATTGTGCAACAAGAGATAATATTCAGTGTACATATTCATAAAATGGTAAGACATATTATTGTAAAAATGTCCAGAAAAATACCAATCTACTAGCCGGCTTTGACGATCAGCTTGGTCACCTTATAAAATTATCTTGTATAGTAGGGGAGAGTGGAGTCAATTGTAACATTTTTTACTTAACTATTTTAAACTATCAAAATCCAATATATTATTAGTATTAATTGACAGACGAGTAAAGTAGACTATCCTCTACTAGAAAACGAGTCTACTAGTCGAACGAGGTCATCAACATTCCGTGCCAGATGCAATCGCCTTCCCATCATATCCCAGACATGCTCGATGGGAGAGAGATCTGGTGATCTGGCAGGCCAAGGAAGAGTTTGATAAGCTTTCAGACAGTTCATAGCAACACGTGCCGTATGTGGTCTGGCATTGCCTGCTGAAAAACCAGCCCAGAGCGCTGCAAAAGGAACGGTAGCAAAACAGGTCTTAGGATGTCGTCGACGTACCGCTGTGCAGTTAGTGTACCTCTAATGACGACCAAAGGGGTCCGGGTGTCAAAGGAAATGGCACCCCAGACCATAATGCCTTGTTGAGGGCCGGTGTGGCGTGCAATAGTGAAGGCAGGATCCCCCCTCTGCCCTGTGCGTCTCCAAACACGTCTTCGATGATCGTCAGGACACAGTTGGAAGCGGGATTCGTCGCTGAAGACTATACGTCCCCAGTCGGCATCATTCCAGCCTGATCGAGCGTCGATTTTGCGCGTCTTAGTGCGTTCTTGGTGCGTCGATTTTTTTGTTATAGAGTGTATATAAGCATTAATGGTGACCAAACAGAAATCATAGCATATCTGTAATTAAATATTCTAATATTCCAACCCTTCAACCTTTAATTCTTCTACCCCCCGAGATATGTATCGAGCGTGATTAATTGACAAAAGAGCCTGCCTCGGCTATACAGATCCAACTGCAGAAGACATTCACTTCACAAAATAAGTACATAAAACGGTGTTATAAGAATTAAGTAAAGCAAAAAATTATAGAAGAAAAGAAAAACAAAGTAAGACAGACAACAAAGGTATCAGGGAAGCGTCTTTCTAAAACAATGTTTACTTAAAAAGAAGGTGCAATCTAAAAATAATATAAAGTCACAATAAGATTTGTAGCTTTGCTTTTTGAAGTATAAATATCGATAGTAATTATATCGTAAAATATTAATTTATAAACAATTTTTTTTAAATTTAGAAATCTATTTGCTAAGCAATTGCTAAAATGGCCTACGGTTAATTTATAAGTAAGAAATAGTTAAATTTTTTCAATATGCATTGGATGTCAAGTTGAGTTTCATAAAAGCCTGATTTGCCTGTACGACCCCAAACATTTGTGTCATTCCACTTGCAAAGTAAAAAAAAAAATATGTTAAATAAGTTAATACATTTTATCCCATAAAATATAGAAACATTTTAACAATTATCTGCCATACTAAATGATTTAATTTTTACGTTATTATGCATATTTACCCCGCTATAATGAACTCCAGATATAGTGAACACACAGTTGTAGTGAACGTTTTTAAAGGTCCAGTCCGAAATGTTATATTTCATACGTTTAAACATGGTTTTTCGAAGTTCTTTAGACTAGTAAAATTAAGTCACAGTTGAAATGTTTTACACTTGAAGCAAGGCTATAATTTTATATTATATTTACCATCTTCTGTAAGGAATTATCTGGGCTTTAGAATGGACAAATTACTAAAATATTTTAAAAGTTATTGAACTAAACAAGCATTAATTTGGCAAAATTTTTCCACTTATATGAAAATTATCAAAGTCCAGTACCAATGTATTTCTTTCTCCTGACCTTTTCCATTTCATTTTAAACTTCTTCTGCGCATTATAATAGGGGGCGTTGTTTTTTCAGTTTTTAGTGTTTTCTTTTCTTCTACTTGCTTTTGAAGTTGATGCTTGACCTGTGACTTAGTGAGTTTTTATTTTTCTGATGATTTTGATTGAGTTTCTTTTCTTAATTTGTTAATTATTTTGAATGTATCTTGTTTTTCCTGGACCTCTATACAAAACCATCGGGGTACTGAGGGAGATATTTTAAGCATTTGCTTCTCGCTCAATTAGAAATGGTTTTGTTTTTAATGACTACCGAGGCCGGTACCCAATGAAGACGTCGGCTTCGGTGGTCATATTTTTATTTTTATTTCCTTCGTTTCTTTTATTGATACTTTTTTCTGAAATTTCTGCTGCTTCTTAGCGCAGAAATCAAAGAAGTTTTATCCTTCTTTTTCAAAGAAGTTTTATCCTTTTCGAATTTAATTATTTGTGTTTTCTTTCAGTATTATCAAAGTCAATGCATCATTCCCATTTTTTGCAAGTTTTTATGACCCCAGAAATTGCGAAAGATTTGGATAAATTTCGAAGGATATGGATTTCTGACCCTTAAAATATGTGTAGCCGCAATCTGAGAATTATTAGTATATAAGTTTGCTAAGGAGAGTGGTTCAAAATTTGGACTCCTTACTGTTAATTTGACTTTTTATGCATTTCGCCATATCTCAAATTTTGAAAAAACGCGCATTTTTAAAATTCGATTTCTGAAGAACTATTCGACCGATTTTGCTCAAAATTTGTATTTTGTCATACCATTCTTTAAAATGATGTAAAAAACTGGGTATCTAACAATTTGAAATTTTTCGACCATTATTAGTAATAAATTTCGACTATTATAAGTAATAAAAAACAATAAATATTTACTAAAAATTATTTTTACATAGAATTATCTTAGGATAAGCGAATTTTATGATTGTGTGCATAAAGGTTTCAATTATCTTAAAAAATTCGCGAGATATGGAAAAATACTCAAAAACTGAAATTAGCTCTTCAGGGGTCCAAGCGTTGGACCGCTCTCCTGATCAAACTATGGGGACCATAATTCCTAAATTTCGTCTAAACCCCTATATTTTGGGAGACAGAAATCTGAATCCGTCGAAAAAAAATAATGTTTATTCAGAGAAAGCACAGTTTTCTGCTTGATTTCGCATTTTAAAGTATCGTCGGCACAAATTAATTAGCATATTTGAAGTCACCCCCTCGAGCCTTTAAGATTGAGTCCTAGAACGTTTATATCAGATCATTAGATCAAAATTTATTTAGGATGGTCGATTTTTTACTTCCATTTTTTATTTTTGCCTACTGTACTACTGCAATCATTATTTTTCAACTATACTACTTCAATATGCTAAAAAAAAAATTTTTTTTTTTGAAAGACAGTGAACCATCGCAGGGCCAGATTATCCATTAGGCCAGACTAGGCCATGGTCAGGGGCCCCCAATGATTAGGGGCCCCCTTAAAATGGATTTTTTGAAAATAAATTTAAAAAAATTAATAAAAACAATGATTTTTCAAATTTTTTCGAAATGTTATGATTATTTTTTAGTTCTAATTTAATAAAATAAAGTAAAATTTAATTTATTATTATTTATTTTAATTTTAAATATGCTTTCTTAAATGAAAAGATATATAAATACTTTTATATTTGAATAAATAAAAAAAATATACGAGAAAAAAATTTAATCTAAGGGCCCCAAAAATTCGAATGGCCTAGGGCCCCGCGTGCGCTTAATCCGGCCGTGAACCATCCTTTGTAATGCATTCAGATCTGTAGATGGTTCGGTCCCACAAATTAACGAAAAAAAATATTCTAACTTTAAATCAACAAAAATTACCAGTTTCGAATTTCAGACATTAAACATAAAATAACTAAAAATATTTCTGGTGAAAATCTCAAATCTTAGCAACATTTAAGAAACGAAAACTAAAATTGAATTCAAAATTTCAAACGTGTAACAGCTATGAAGTTAGAAACGATAAGTGAAATTTGTTACATTATTGCATCGTAGTGTTTACACAATATTACTGTCTAAAAATAAATATTTACATGCATTTTATGATGACATTTTATGATGACATTGTTAATTGACCTACTTAACTAATTGAGGAAACACAAACTAGTAAGTGACTAACAACTTTATGAGCACGCCAATGTTATAAATTTTCTTTTCGCAGTTTTATTCAAAGAATTATGATTTTCCGTAACTATTTCTTAATAAAATGAAATATACAAAAATTGTGTTATTTTTATGGTACAAACTCTTATATTACGTTTATTTTTATATTATATTATATTGCAAACAATTTTTTTTTCATGCAGTAGATTTAAAAATTATCGATATTCAAAATGAATAATAACAAAATATCGTTCCAGAATCTCTCCATAATAATATTGTTTTAAACCTCAATAATAACCTTAAAAAATGCCAGGGCATTGAAGCTTTGTTAGTCAGGTTTATTGAGCAATGATTGATCCATTTTTAAATTATTTTAAAGGTATTTGCTTCTCGTTGAAAACGGCCGCAGATACCGTTTAAATAATTAGAAACAAATAAAGCTTAGAAAACAATGAATGGTATAATTACTTACAAGTTTTAAAGTATCTATCTCGGATCATTTCAAATAGTCTAAAAATATCTATCTGAGCTTATTTAAGAAACTTAAAATATGTTAGATTGTTTGGAAAATATTGGAAGCATTCCCAATTAGCCCCGTGCATTGCAAAATGACAAGAATGTGATTTGCAAGAAAGCTGGATTTTTCATTTAACTCATCACACTTTCTTAGTGGGCTATTTCCAAATATTCTTTAGACCGATGTTTCTTTAAAGTTAATGCTCAAAAGCGATTGTATGTTTTATTTATCATCCATTGATTCAAGCGAATTGAAATACTAGTTTTATAATAAAATTTGAATGCCGTAATATCAATAAAAAGAGGGATCCGCATGTTTACTTCGTGCAACTATTTATATTCAAAGTTTTGTAAATTATATTAACGGTTTTCAAAATCGTTGCTGGAAAACGGTAAAGTTTAAAACATAAAAATAAAAATAATTCTTCCAATTTTATGTGAGAAGCCTAAAATCTTTTGACAGATGGCGCTGCTTTCTGATGCATGCATAGATTGTTTCATCATGTATTATGAGGGTTTATGATAGTGGGTTCGAGTTCTGATAAATGATAGCGAATTCGAGTATTTGTGTGTAGTTAATCTTTTGCTCAGTAGTCTGGTTTTTAGAATGTTATTTGGTTTGCAGCTGATGCAGTACACATCGAAAATTTTCAATGGGTTTTTCATTTATTAGAAGATTTCGAAATTTTCAAATTGTATTTTCAAATATTTTTCTTTCATTTCGGCGTTCTTTCATCTGCTGTGCTGTTTGTTAAAAAAAATTGACACAACATCAGGATTTTTAAAAAGAAAAATTTATACCCTGACACATGATCTTGCTGCAGAAACAATTTTTTAAGCATTAACCGTTTTGTTGTAACAAAAATTTTGAGTTCAAACACCCTATATAAATATCACTATTTTTTATTTTAAAATTTGTATGAATATAAAATCTCCTGCTTTCTATTTCATAAAATTAATAAAAATTTAGAATGAGTAAAATATTTTTCATCCTGTTAAAATTTGAACCATTATTTTTTAATTATACTCTGGTGTTTACCTAAATTTTTTTTTCTAACTTTGCAATTAACTGGAGTCTTAAAAAAAAAGAAATAATTTTAAAAATGAATAACTATCAAGAAAAAGTTGATTATATTTATTAAAGATCCCTTTTATTGATTATTACCAGACGCATTATTCATTATTTATAATTAGAAGAGGAATGATTTTCGATTAATTTTGCTAGCCGCAAATACTTTCAAAATTAACAACGTATTATAAGTAAACTAGTATCATTCTTCTTAAGCTGTTCGACAACTTCCGGGTAAAATAAAGAAAAATATTTAGGTTGCTGTTTGAGTATTCAATCATCCTCTGAAAGTGAGTTTTGGAGTGACTCTTCTCGGAAAAATTTATCGCCAACTCATATTAGCTGTGCAATGAAAAAGACATAAAAAACGACACTGATGCTTTTGTTTCAGTATGTTTATAACAAAACCGATGTACTGTTTGGCATAATTAAGAAGAAAAATTAACGAGGCGGACAATTTATTTTGGGATAACGCCAGATTGGAATAAAAATATTTATGAATGAATCATTTTTTTTACAAAGTGCTTTTTTATATTAAAAAAATGTTTATTTCTACTTAACAGCTTATTCCATTCCATGTGTGAGTGGTTTTTATATGTATGGTACAGAACATTGCGTGTCCTCACGGGCTGTTTTTCGAATGCCTGTTAGGTTAAGCTTCGTCTATGTTCAGCTCAAGGGACAGAGCGTTTTTTTTATTACTGGAATTTTTAAAAATTCTATTAGAAATTTTTGATTATTATTAAACCAATTTAATTTTGCAGTTTTGACTCAGGGGATAAATCGTTCACCTCCCAATAAGATATCCCAGGTTCGAATTCTAGCGATGGCTGGTTAATATAAATTCTGCTCCCTGCTCGTACCGAGCATAGTTTTGATGTAAAGTATCGGCAGTGGTAGACGGATCATGGGATGTAATCACCTTGCCACTTGCACGTCAAATCTGCCGAGTCTCAAAGTCCTCCATGTTCCCATAACAAATCAATACCTCTGGGGGTACTCATTGAGGAGTTTCCTTGTCTTCTGGATTGGTTCAAAATTACAAGGCTACGGCGTTGAACATTAGTAGTCGTAAACCCAAAAATTGGGTCGGGTGTTCAACGGCTGTCGTAAAATAAAATAAAATCACCTTGCCACTGGTATAACCGTGGAACACTTTCGTGGTTTTCCTCTCTTTGTAACACAAATGCGACTTGGTTCTATCAAACACTTCTGTCCCAATGCTTGATACAGGAGTTCCATTGCCTTGTGGGTTGGGTTTAAAATCACAAGGCTACTGAGTTGAACATTGATGGTCGTAAACTCAGAATTGGGTCTGCTGTTCATAAAAAAATTAGCGTTTGTGAATTTTTATAGTTAATTTTTAATGTGAATTTTATATTTTTTAATACTTGAAAAGTTGCTCCCACTCTGCAATGTTTAGGCTTATAAAAATTTGCAAAAATTAAGAATGGTTCATTGATTCTAGGTAGAAAAATCTCACAAAATGGGAGATTAAAAAAGAATACAATCTAAAATTTGTTTAAGCTATTTACCAATTCTAGTTCAGATAGTTTTTTAACCGCAAAATATTAATTATAGCTTCGAGTTGAAAGCACTTAAAACTATGTTGTTTTTTTTTAGCTGGAATTTTAGCTATACTGCGCCGAATATAAATGCTATTACGCATTTAATGTAATGAAATATGATGCTTGTCATGATAAAATATTCATAACATATTTCCTAACATTTAAAAACTAAATTATTGTCTTATTTAACTCCTTTCTAAATAATTAAAAATCATTATTATAATGGGTAATCATTTTAAAAACCTACTTACAGAATAAAATCCATTTCTAGAGATTCCCTCTACTTCTACCTAACATTTTAGCATGGAATTCGAAAACTGTCACGTGTTTGCTAAATGTTTTTATATTACTAAAATTCATTTATTTCTCACATTTTCTTTTCCGATAGAAAGCTTAAGGCTTAAAAAAAAAGATCCTTGGCCAAAAAATTAAAGCGATAAAGAGCCAATACATGGATTCCTTAAGTTTCTCTGTGAAAACTATTCTAACTTATACATGTCTCTTGCATTTTTGATTTCTTGATGGAAGGAGGTGTACTGTTGGGCTTGCTCCAGCAGCCGCACCCTCCGGGTCAATTATAAAAATTATTTAGTAAGTCATAAGTATATTAAAAATGATGATTAATTTTTATTTTGATAAAGCTCCATAATTGCAAAAATAAAAGATTTTTATTATTTATCATATTTGATTCTTCATTAAATTAGTTTATGATTTCAATATATAATTGCTTGACTATATTACTCTAGAATAGAATAACGGTCAGCTGGATATTATTCATATCCAACTGTCTGTTACTAAAAATGTACATGGACGTATCATAAGTATATTAAAAATGATGATTAATTTTTATTTTGATAAAACTTCATAAATGCAAAAATAAAAGATTTTTATTATTTATCATATTTGATTCTTCATTAAAGCAGTTTATGATTTTAATATATAATTGCTTGTCTATATTATACTAGAATAGAATAACGGTCAGTTGGATATCATTCATATCCAACTGACTGTTACTAAAAATGTACATGAATGTATCGTAAGTATATTAAAAATGATGATTAAATTTTATTTTGATAAAACTCCATATTTGCAAAAATAAAAGATTTTATTATTTATCATATTTGATTCTTCATTAAAGCAGTTTATGATTCTAATATATAATTGCTTGCCTACATTAAGCTGGAATAAAGTAACGGACAGTTGGAAATAAATCCTCAACATCTTTATTGTTTTATTGATAAAAAATTCCTTGATAATGTTGTCATACTCTAAATTTAACGTCAAAAAATATTGATTGTGGTGTAGTATGAAAAATTTACTAGAAATAGAGGAAACGTAATACATGCGCACGAAATGGTAAACCCATTGAGTTGGAAGGGGTAGAGTTCAAGGATCCCTCTTCATTTCGAAATAGAAATGCTAGATTATTTTAATTAAAAATCCGAATTTTATTTTTAAAAAAATATTTTTTGTATTTTTGAATAAAATACAATAATTGCTAAATCAAAAGTTTGGGCCGACGAAACTTTAATTAAAAGCCTCATTTGAAGAAAGAAAAATCTAGTTATTATTACGTACATGTTTTTACAAGTCTATCCAATCACATTTTAAAACTAGATATAAACACAATACCTTAAATAGATTTTAAAGAACTATATCTATCTCAAACTGAACAAAGAAGAAGTTGGAAAAATATTCAAATAAGGCCTTTAATTATAATGCGGGTCAACAAATAGTCAAAATTTGAATAAAAGTGATGGGATGTAAGCTTCTAACAAAGATTGCAAAGCAGGGCCTTGACAAAACAATAATTTAAATCCATTTGAAAATTCAGCTTAACACTAAACCAGGAGTTCCTAGTTCTTAAATTCTCTATTTATACGGGAAACGAAATTGTCTTTTAAGATAAACATTATTTTGTAAATATTCGATATTCTATACAAAATACAGAAAAAAAACGAATGATAATAGTCATAAACTAAATCTCGTGTTTATGTTTCAACATTACTATTTTACCAAAAAAAAAAAAAAAATTCAAAATCTATTTAAAAAAGGAATATATGTAAAAAAAGAAGACAACATGTATAAAAAAAACTAGTGTTTTAATATCTATTTCCCGCGAGATTTCGATGATCTACTTCAGAAAATCCCTCGGCTCAAATTTGGATCGCGACTTATAGTCTGGAAACCTTGTAAAAACTAAAGTGGAAACTAAAGTATGGATACTTAAAATGTGAAACGAATGAAAATTTTACTTTTTCTCCTTACCCTAACTATTTACCTTAAAAAATAAATAGAAAAACTGATTGTTTTTAAGTTCAATCATAAATTAGTTCTAAATTAAGAAAATAACAATAAATAATAGGTTTATAAAAAATAATTACGATCATGGGAATGGTGTTTAAGGAGCCTTAGCCGAACGTTAAAAAAAGATAACTCTATAATTATTGCTCTATCTAATGCTTACTGCTATATAATTAAATATCGATAGCTTATTTCGAAGTGATTTTACGAGTTATGATAAATTATATCTCTGTAAATGTCATATTTACTATAGGATTTTGTCATTCAATTATTTTTTACGGCTTTCGGTAGCTTTCTCCTCTTCACCGGTGTTATAAATACCGGTGTTTTTAAAAGAAAAATGCATACTACTTTTGGCAATGTCATTTATTGTGCTTTGGATAGGGCAACTGTTAATTTAATGCAAACTGTTTTATTTAACATTCCTTATAAATGAATTTCATTATTATAATTTTTGAGTTCGTTTCGGTGATTTAAAAATACGGGAGATTCAAAAAGCTACACAATCACCTAACTTAAATGACCATAAGAACTCAAGTTATCAACATAAAACTATCTTATAATCTAAGTTTGGTAATGAAAAAGAGAAAAGAAAGGGATATTTTCTTTCGATTATGGAAGAAGTTATATTACTTGATAACATTTTTTGATCACCCCGGATTATCAGATTACTGTTAATTGAAAGTCTACAATATTTGAACACCAAATGCATAGGGAATTAAAAAAAAAAATTCAGGATAGTGAAGTTCGTGGTACGCAGATTTGGGGGATATTTCCGCATCGTGACCTGTCTCGCGAAGCACAATCGCCAAGATGCCAAATAGGTTTTAAACTTGCAAATGTTTTTAAAAAAACATGTTGATGTTTGCCCGGGGGTTGCTACGAGTTATACCTTTCGAGTTGGTCCCTTTCTGTGATGTTTTTTTTTAGTTTCTCGCGAGCCACTGCCCGGAAGTTTCCAAGACTTGGCGATTATTTTGCCACAGATCACGATGCGGAAATCTCCCCAAAATTTGTCTAGGTATCAGGAGACAGCAGAAGTTTTCAACCAGTTTAACAGCTAATTTAAAATAAATTTTTATGCATAAGAAACAGCATTAACTTTTCAATGAACTTTCCGTAATTTTTATGACTTTCTCTCATTATTTTACTTATATTTGACAATTCGTTAGTCGCATTTTTCTAAACTCTGGACGACGCGCTAACTTAATTTACAGCTATTTTTAAAGTTCTTCTTACTAATCCAGATTGACCACAAACTTTGCAATCACCTAATATTACAGGAAATGGTTTAAAAAAAAGAAGAAATTCGAGTTTCACTGATTTCACTCTTTATTTTCAATACAGTCACTGTCTAATCGGAATTGTGGTCTGTGAAATACGATGTTCTGGACGTCCTCTAGGTAGATCTTTTTACACCATGACTCAACAAAGGATTGAATAATAAGGAAGTGAAAATTTATTATGTCTATTGAACACCATTACGCAAAAGAATTATGCATTCTATCTGCTGTCGCCACAAATTATCGTCAAATTAATTCAGGGCATTGAGTTCAAGACCAAAAAGGTTCTTTTTCCGCCCACCGTATTGTTGACAATGACTGAATACTAGAGGTCCAACTTCCATAAGGAATGAAAATTTTTTTTGGAAGTCTTAAAACTAAATTTATTATCATTGATAGCAATTGAAAAATGTTTTTCTTTCGGGTTCATTTTATGACACATTACATACAAAAGTACTCGCATTTTGTCCCCTTAAATTCACGGAGACAAAATGTCAAATCGACTGCATAACAAGTGAAAAAGTTTCGAAATAAATAAAAAATTATTATTCCTTTGACACATTGTTTATTTAGATTTATTCCATGATAATAAAGGTTCAACCTCCATAAGAAATGAGCTTTTTTCAAGTTTTAAAACAAAAGTTATTATCATTATTAGCAAATGATCCATTTTTTTCCTTCGGGTACGTTAAAGGGCATATTTCCAGGTGCACAAATACTTCTACTTTTCTCAACAAATTCACGGAGACAAAATGTCAAATCGACTGCATAAAAAGTGAAAAAGTTTTAAAATAAAAAAATAAATTATTATTCCCTTGATACATTGTTTTCTTTAGATTTATTCCATGATACTAGAGTTTCAACCTCCATTTGAAATTAGTTTTTTTTTCAAGTTTTAAAACAAAAGTTATTATTATTATTAGCAATTAATTCATATTACAAATACTTGAACTTTTCTCAATAAATTCTCGGAGACGAAATATCACATCCACAATATATCCGGTGAAAAAAGTTCTGAAGTAAATGAAAATTCTTATTCCCTTGATACATTGTGCTCTTAGCATTTCTTTCATTATATTTTGGCGATACAGTGAGGTTATGTATATACTTTTGTGTAGGAAATCGTCAAATACATATTACGAAAAATGACTAAAATCTTCAGTGAATATCTTTTGTAAATGATATTGCCAGTGAACTAATACAAATACAAATTTATTTTCATGAAACATTATTCCCATACTATTTATTTTAAGTTGCTTTTGCCATATACAGTCAGGGTAGGTTTGTACTTCTATATAGGAAAATCAGCGAATAAATATTTCGTAAAAGTACTGGATTCTACTAAAGGATATATATTTTAAACAATAGTAAGTTTTGAAAAAGTATATACATATATTCTTATTCCCCTAATACATAGTTTCTACAAGATTTATTCCATGATTCTTTAATCAGATAAGGTAAAGTTAAGCAACAGTTAATTATATGTTGGAAAATCGAGTAATATTGAGCAACGGGATAGGAATTTTCTGAGAATACTTTCATTTAAAACAAAAAAAAAATAAATTATGTGAGACGTATGTAGAATTATTCAAAAGCTTTTACAAAAATATTCATTTTATTAAATATGCTAATAAGCAAAATGCACTGGATTCAAATAATATATTGATATGCGGAACATATGGTTATAAAATTATAATTTTACTATCAAAGATCTGTAGAGCAAGGAAAAAAAGATGCGTTCTCTTTAGATTTACAATCAGTTATTTTACATGCTGAGTTCATTAATTAACATGTTAGTTGTACCTAAGAGGCACGTCATATGTACTAAGATTTATGCAATTATGTGTAATACGTGCCTAGCTGACAATCAGTTATTAATCATTTTAACGCTTAGATATGTTACGAGATAAAAAAATAAAGGAATTAGTATGAAGCTTTAATTAAAACTAATTGATATGAGACAAATATTACTTTTAAGAATATGATAAATATTAAGTACCAGATGTATTCTTAAATTATACATCATAAGAATACTTTAAGTAAACTTCGGCAAAATTTTTTATTTTAAGTTTTACACATTTTATGATGTGAAGAGAATATTTATCTATCATTAGCCACACGTCTAGTATGACTGATTGATTATTCATAAAGTGAGAACGAATTGAAATATTCTTTAAGAAGAATGTGCATTTTCTTTCTTTTTTGTTTTGATTTATTATGATAAATATTAGCTACGCTACGCAAAAGTTTTTCCTTTTCACAATTTTTCTTAAAAGAGTATTCTATTTAAAATTAGGTTATCGACGGTTATATTACTAAATAAATAAAAATGTATTTTGTTTAGAAAAACATACATTTTATTTAATTGAATAAATGCAAAGATGAAAAAAAAACAAAACAATTTATTTATGTCCAATTATGAAATAATAACGTAATATGATAGTTTCATCTTCTTTCAACAAATAAAATGAACTATTGTTGATTCCAGAAATAAACCCTTGTCTAAATTGAAAAAAAAATCAAAACTTTTTTTGATTGCTTATACTACTTCCAAAGTAATACATTTCTTAAGGTGGGTTCGCAATAAACAATTAAACGAACTTTAAATCTACGTTTTGCGCTTGCGCAGAAGACGTGACGTCAATGTCTGAGCGTACTGAGTCCTCTCAACTGGATTTTACAAAATCTACTACGTTTTGCACTTATGAAGTGGACGTAATACACTGAAACATTAACATCGTCACTCTCTCTGCGTACATATAACAATCCAACGATTAGCTAACGAGTGTAAAATACTAACAGTGCATAGACATTAATAGTGATACAAACATATTTATTTTGTAAGTCTGCTGGTTCGTCTTTCAATTAAAGGGTTTGGGACGAAATGCTGACAAGTTAAATTTCAAATTGTTCTGGAGATCAGTTTTAAATAGCGGGTTAAGGTGTCATGATTTCCATGTAAGCGATAAGATGTTTCTGTGCAATGCGTTACCTAGTTGAGATTCCGGAATTTTTCACCCATCCGAAAACTAAGAGTTAGCAGGAGTGAAAATGGCATCTTCGGAAAATGTGGCTTATTATATTTATGAAATTTAATTTTATTTTATGAAATATAATTTTCAAGTAAGTATTGCTTTTACAGATAATTTGAATAAAATAAAATATTTCCCACACGAAACACGAGGAAATTTTGAAGGAAAAAAAAATCACTGATAATTACTCTTACTGATGTAAAATGTTACAAACTTTTAAGTATGCAACACTGGAATACATAACTAAAACTATAATTGAATTATTTGGTTATGCAATTGAAATTAAAAAATAATTAAAATATTACAAATTGTACCACTTTCAAAACACAATATACTTGATTGTGTTGTTATCTATTACTGGTTGGTTTGATGCATGTATGGTGCTGTTACATACAGGAAATCCCCAAAACTAACTTTAAGTACTTCCTATCTGAAAACAATACTAAGAGGAGCAACTTTAAAATGTAAAATCATTTTATTGCCCGAAATTCTTTAAATGTTATTGGTGGAGTAAGAAATTGTTGCACTCATTATTAAAATCTAAAAAAATACTATGCACTATAGCAATTGCTTAAGTATCAAATTAATTATGTTTATTAAGAAGTTATAGTTTATAAAAAACTATGAAATAACTTATTCGGAAATTCACTGTCTATTGCCGCCTATTCTATGGAGCTTAGATAGAGCTAGAGCTCCCTCAGTAATTCCCTACAAAGTCTATAAACATTATTTTGAGGAAAGTTGCAGAAAACGGCATCATTAGTTTCTTTTTTTCCCCTAATAGCTGCGAGAATAAAACTGCTTGGATTTTTATTCTAACTGAGATAGACTATCAGGTACATAATCAAAGTAATAAAATTTTTTTCCAACTGAAATATTTATTTAATAGCATTAAATAAGTTCAATGAACTTTCTACACTGAGAAGCAAATAGTTGATTTAAAAAAAATCGAAGATGATATATAGTTTTAAATTTAAAGTATTTTTTTTTTGCTTTTGATAAATTATGTTTGTTGGTAGGATTCAAGAACAGAAATCAAACAAAATGTAATTTTGATTATGCTTTTCTCTGCATTAAGATTTTATGTGCCCATCTTTTTACAATTGCAGTGATTAAATTTTCGTGGGATTTTGAGTTGATATAGCCTGTACCCGATCATGTCCTATTGACAAGGTCTCAGCTTTATCCGAAAGCATCATTTAAAAGAAAACATATATTTAAACGTGATACGAAATATATTTTAAGAATTCAAAATAATAGGTAAAAAGGTGTTATCGTAGGCTGAACTTCTGAAAATAAAACTTCAAGCAATAAGAAGTTACAGAGTACATTCTATGGTGTTAAAATCAAAACCTTCTTAATCAAATGTTTCTCACACCGTCGGTTTAAAAATAAATAGCCCTCACCATGAGTCATTAATTTAATTTTATATTTTATAACCGTCGTTGAACAGAATTTTGAGTTAACGACTAATGTTCAACTCCGTAGCTTTGTAATTTTGAACCCAATCCAGAAGACAAGGGAACTCCTGGATCAAGTATTGGGAGAAATTTGCCTTCATGGAGGACTTTTTGATCGAAATAATTAGCATTAGCGTTACATGGAGAGGAAGACCACGAGAACCTTCCACGGTTAACCAGGTGGCAAGGGGACTCTAACCCATGATCCGTCTACCACTGAGGATATTTCACGTCAGCACTGTGGTCGGTGCACGCCGGATGCGGAATTCGCATCGACCAGCCATCTTTGGGATTTGAATGGAAGGCGAACGGATCTTAATTGCATATCAGGTATAGCAGAAAGGCAAAAATTAGTTACTCTGCAGATTACCTTGGTAAATGAAGATTAACTATGGTAAACTGTTAAAGTGCCGAAAATTGTTTCATTTCTCAAATCACTTCGGTAATCTGCAAATTACCTATTACTTTCTGGATCTAATATCAGTGAAAATAAGTACAAATATAACAATAAATTTACTTACGTTTTTCTCGATATCAAGCGAATTAAGAGGATACAATCGAACAATCAGCAAATTAGTTGATAGAATCAATCATTAACCTATTAGAAGTTCCTAATATAAATAATGAAATATTATTACAATTAAGGAAATAATTATTATCAAAGATACGATGATGTATAAAAGTAGGAGGAGAGGGAGTAGTGAGGAGTAGGGAAAAGGAAATGAGAAACAGAAGACCTGATTAGTGAAATTATCTATACAGATAGATAAAATGGTAAATAGGTAGATAAAGATGCAATGCGACTAACACTTTATTTTGCACTTTCACCCAAATTAACCTGCCGATGATATACCTAAAGAATTAAGTTAGTAAAATTAAACAATCAACAAATTAGTTGATAGAATCAATCAATTAAAAATCCATCAATTTAATAATCAAATCGTTAAAAATGTAATTAGTAAGGGAAGCAAATCAGAAACGGAAGACTTGATCAGTAATATTATCTATACACAGGTAAAATGGCAAATAAGTAAATAATGGTATAACGAGAAAAATGCTTGATTTCGCATTTTAACCCTAATCAATCTTCAGATTAGATAGGTATTGTGCTCAGTGACGACTATTGAGGTATAGCAGTAACATGTTCGTTAGATAATTAACTTTTCTTAAAACTTTTTTATATAGATTTAAATGGACATACAAGCTCCAAGAAGAATATTTTAAGATGCAGAGGTTTTATTTTATTCACTGTATATTTTTGTAACAGTAAGAGAACTACAAAGTATATTATAATCGAATTATAAGGGGGATTCCACTGCTATATTTGAGTTTCGGACATCAAAAGGTACTTTTTTTAATTCCATGTTCTCTTTAGAGACAATGCTATTGAAGGAATTGTATTAAGACGTGACCTTCTCAACGCAAAAAACATTGAGCCAATCAAGAATGATGAATTGCAGCTTCCGGATATCCTGGTCTAACATTTTCTTGACATTATTGACGCCAACTCCGAGTTTTTGATTGAATAAACGCTACTTCTCAAATAGTAAAACTCAACAATGACTTACATCACGTAAAATGTTTTTTATAGAAAGCTGTACACAGTTTTTAATTGCAAAAAAAAGCATTGAAATTAGCAAAATTATAAAACAATGGCAATTAATAAATTGAGAATAAATGGGATTAAATATAGAATACGGCGAATGAGGCTAGACTGCGATAAACTCAAAGTAAAAAGTTTGCAATTCTAGCTGCTCAAAAAAAAAAAAAAAAAAAAAAAAAAAAAAAAAAAAAAAAAAAAAAAAAAAANAAAAAAAAAAAAAAAAAAAAAAAAAATACAAAACAGGCTGTACTACAAACTAAATTTTTCAATTATAGGTGATCAAAATATACAAATCAAGAAGTACTTGAAACTATAGTTTGAAAGTCCAGTTACGCAAAATATATAAATCAAGCGGTACTAGGAAATAAAGCTTTCAATTCTAGATGCTCAAAAATATACAAATCAAGTGGTACTAGAGTTTGCAATTATAGGTGATCAAAATATACAAATCAAGAAGTACTTGAAACTATAGTTTGAAAGTCTAGTTACGCAAAATATACAAATCAAGCGGTTCTAGGAAATAAATCTTTCAATTCTAGGTGCCCAAAATATACAAATCAAGTGGTACTAGAAACTAGAGTTTGAAATTATAGGTGATCAAAATATACAAATCAGGCTGTAAACTAATCTCTGAAGTAAAAAAAAAGATGTGGCGAACTCCAGTTAACTCAGTTTCAGTGTAATTAGTTATGTAGCAGCGTTAATAAGACAAGCTAATGAGCTTAGTTTGCAGCAATATTTGTACCAAAAACTGTCATTTTCTTCATAGAGTTAGCATTAGCTGCGAAAAGTAAGTTGAGTAGTTTTCAACCCCTTAGAAGCAAACACATAGGTGAGCAGAGAACAGGTATATATTTTGTTTAGTTTTTAACTGAAACGATGTTTCCAACAGATAACAAAATTTAACTGACTTCTAATTATTTATTAATTTGATATTTAGGTAACGTGCATCATAATGTAAAAAAATCCGTAATTTTACGGTTCCAAAATTTGCCAGGAAAATATACCGGTTCCGGTTGCCGGGACTTTTTACTGTAAAACTTCGTAGAATAAAAAAAATCTAAAGAATTTTTACCCAATATTTATTGAAAAATCACTAAATCACGGTAGTTAAATAATTATTATTGTGAAACATGGGGTATAAAATTTTACGATAAAAATGGATTTTACGGAAAAATTAATTTTACGGATGATGCACTCACGGTGCTGGCGCTTTTTTACTGTAATTTGATCGAGAATTTTTTTCAGCGCACCCTTATGATTTTTTATGAAACAATACTCCTATAATCCGATCTTTTCCCATTCTCTAAACGTCATTTAACGTCTTTCATGTGCAGTAAAAATCATTAAAATCAATGTTCATACATTACACTTTTAGATAAACCGCTTACTTGAAAAGGTAATAATAAGCATTTATTCTCCCATATTACATTTTAGAAAAATCGGTTCATCTTTACATTTTAGAAAAATCGGTTCATCTTTAAATTTTAGAAAAATCGGTTCATCTTTAAATTTTAGAAAAATCGGTTCATCTTTACATTTTAGAAAAATCGGTTCATCTTTACATTTTAGAAAATCGGTTCTTTTTTACATTTTAGAAAAATCGGTTCATCTTTACACTTTAGAAAAATCGGTTCATCTTTACATTTTAGAAAAATCGGTTCTTTTTACATTTTAGAAAAATCGGTTGATCTTTACATTTTAGAAAAATCGGTTCATCTTTACACTTTAGAAAAATCGGTTCATCTTTACACTTTAGAAAAATCGGTTCATCTTTACATTTTAAAAAAATCGGTTCATCTTTACATTTTAGAAAAATCGGTTCTTTTTTACATTTTAGAAAAATCGGTTCATCTTTACATTTTAGAAAAATCGGCTCATCTTTACATTTTAGAAAAATCGGTTCATCTTTACATTTCAGAAAAATCGGTTCATCTTTCAATTATTAATAGCATTTTTGCTCGCTTAATCTGCTTTTAGAAAAATTAGCTGGACGTTAAACCAATAATAGCATTCATGCTCACATATTATGCTTTCAGATAAATAGGTTCAACGTTGATTATTAATAACAAAGAGCTTAGTCGAGAAAGTAAATAGACATTTTATTGTATTTGAGTATATTAGCTTTGAAATTTATATGTTAATCATTTTTGTTACTCCACTTAATCTTTTTTTTTTTTAGTATATTTGTGAGGACATAACTCAAAATAGTTTTGGAGGTTATAGTGTTTTGATTGTAACTTTTTTTTATAAAGGAGGATTTTAAAAATTTTTGTTATTTTCATGGAGCATCTTTAATGCTTTTCAATGATTTTAATTTTGTTTAAAAATGAAAACATAAAGTAATACAGCACTGTACAGAACAAATATAGTAATAAATATTCCGCAATAACAAATATTAACGAAATGTAATTTAAGAAACAAACCTTAATTTGGGTCAAAATGGCATCAATTTTCATTTAGCCTTGTTAGCCCGAAAATGATTCAGAGACAGCCTGAGCTCAACTTTTGGGGAGTAGATATTTAACCGGTATTTATCTCTTTAATTGGTAACAATTCGGAAATTATTTATTTAAAAATAGGACTGATTGTAGTCAAAATTTTATGTCACTACGTTACATCTAAAAATATGTATAAATGCCTGAAACTGAATATAAGTATTTTTTATAAGTTTTAATACAAAGAATGTCTAGGTCTAGTTGTTGTAACACATAAATTATCTTCAAATTTTTTTTCATTAAAAATTAGCAGTTTAATGAATTTTTTTTTTAATTTGTAAAAATGTTCAAAAAACAGTTTTATGTATTTTTTATATCGTGATAAGCTACGTAATCATGAAAACTTAAGCGAATATAATTTTCTTATTAATTCAGATTACCACTTTGCAAATTTCCTGTACTGAACAGCCAATCCTCTCAATAGATTTGCCGTTTCTTTATGCTGGAAAAGTTGCATAAGCATGAAATACCATTTATTTTCAAAACAACTTTGCTCAGAATTTTTTTTCTATTTCTTATCACCTTATCAGTATACCTGAAACACAGAGTATTGCGAACCAGAAACAATAAATTGAATCTTGAAAAAATTTAAAGGCTATTATTTTCTACTTTTTAATTAGTGATTCGCAAATAGTGTTACTTATCCCATTTTATCATTGACTGCCTTTGGAATTAATATATATTTAACAATAAAAATGAATGCTAAATCGTTAAATAAGACTTAATCCTAGAAATTTTATTTCCTTTTTAAAATGTCATTTACTTCTTTCGCTTAGCTTTTCATTTAAGTTCGCAGATTGCACTTTCAGATATATTGGTTTAACGTTTGGATTTGGAGGACATATACATAACATATAAGTTTGCATTTAATACATTCAATTCAATTTTTAACTACTTTATGATCATATATTACTCTCCGAGATGCGAATTTTCGGCAACTTTAATCAGGTGTTAAAAAGAACCATATTTCAGTTCAAGTGATGCATAAAATCGCATAACCAAGAGTAAGAAGGTTAAATTTGGCATCACATTGAGGTTGCTAAGAATTTGCACGTGATATTGTAATTCAACGTAAACAGAGTACAAACAAATATTTTCTTACATCTATACAAAATAAGCAATAAGTTGCAAGAACCACTAAAAGCGGAGAGAATATATGCTGATATTTTATTGCACAGTTATTAATTTTGAAGATGAAAACTTGTTTTTAAATAATTTCAAATAAATATTCTCTTTTCAGTTTCCCTTTACTTTAAAAACGTACTATAAATATTCTCTCTAGGTTTCATTTATAAATAAACCAATTTTTATAAAAGATTAGAAAAGCCTTCAGAAGTGCTTTGTATTTCAATAACAAATTCCATACAAAATATCTTCGCCATTTTGCCCCAAAGAATCACCCAACCCCTGTTTACTTCGATTACAACGGTTGGGGTACTACAGAAAGAAAAATGTAAACTCAAAGACGTTTACAATAAGCTCTTAAGAATTTCATTCTTTCCTTTATAGCTCACTTATGTCGCTATAAAAAAAGGTGTGCGAGGATTTTGGGATTTTGGAAGGGGAAGTTAACCTTTTCAGAACTGATGGATTGTGGAAAATGGCTCATGTTTTCAAACTATTGAGTTTTCTAAAGCTCCTCTTATGACTGCATCAAGAATAGATTATGCTGCTTCTTTTTTTTTTAAAATTTTTTTTTTACTTTCAGGTTGTATATTCTACGACCATACATCTTGCTTTATTGATGTTTAAATCTTTATTTTGTGTATAAAAAAAGTTTTCATCTGAATCGGTTTTAGAAAAGTTTTATCTTATGTTCAAAAGGAAAAAAAAACAGTTTTCTGTCGAGTTTTTAAAAATTATTAGCGATTTCAAATTCCATAGTAACTAATTTAAAACTTAATTTATATTATGATTATTTGTCATTAAATAATTTAATATTTCCAAATTTAATATTAAAATAANTTATATATAATTCAATAATGTAATAATTAATAATAATTTTATATATAATTCAATAATTTAATAATTAATAATAATTTTATATATAATTCAATAATTTAATATGAAAATAATTAGTAATTTAATAATTTAATTAGAAATTCATAATAACACCGTTAATTAACTATTAATTAAGTCTGGTTCATCATAATGAGTAACCCGTGAATCACTATAAAATCATTCATAACTGATAGGTAGGTACACAATACCGCATACCCTCGGTCCCTATGTCAAAGTGGTCACCCATCCGCTTACTGACAGCAGCCAGTGATGCTTGATTTCGGTATTCTACTGGGTACCGTGTCCTTACGATCAGTCCACTGCGGGATTTCGTAAATGATAATTAACTATTAATAATATTTATTTATGTTAAAAATTCAAAGATTAATTCGCAAGTTTTATTTTAAGTGATTAATTGTTAGTATTGAAAAATGTAATTTATAATAAAACTAAAATAATTTTATAACATATTATTAAGTTATATAATACTTAATTAAAATAAAAACTTAATTACTAAATTATTGATTAGTAAAATTTTCAGTTTAATAATTAATAATAAGTAAATTAATGCATTATTCCTATGAGAATTAATTTAACAACAAATAAATAGTTTAAAATTCGTTTATAACACAAATTAAAGGATTAATTTACAACATTTTTAACAACATTTAATTAATAACATTAAAAAAGTTAATAATTAATATAATAACATGTATTCACATCATAAAATATAATTAGATTGATTATTTGTGAATACATAAAATGTATATTTTGCAATTATGCATCTTACATTATTGATGTTAGATGTATTGATGTATTTATGGATGTATGATGTGTACAAAAAGGTTTTCTTCTGAATCAGTTTTAGAAAAGTTTCATCTCATGATAAAGGATTAAAAATAGTCTTCTGTCTAGTTTTTAAAAATCATTAATAATTTAAGATTCAATAATAATTAATTTAAAGGTTAATAATTCATATCTTAATTATTAGTACTTGAATAATTTAATGTATGTTTAACCATTAATGAATTTTAGGTTAAACCTGGTTATTCAGAGTGAGTAACAAGGGAATTACTTTAAAATTCATTCATAGCAGATAATTAACTATTAATAAATAGTTTAATGTTTATTTATGTTAAAAATTTAAGCATTAATTTTCAATTTTCATTATAAGTTTTTAATTGTTAGCATTAAATCGCATAATTCATAATAATAATAAAATAATTTTTGAACATTATTAAATAGTGTAATACTTAATTGCAATTAAAATTTAGCTACTAAATTATCAATAATTAAAATTTTAGTTTAATGATTAATAATAAATAAATTAATGCATTAGTTCACCGAGAACTAATTTAGTAATAAATAAGTAGTTTACAATTTATTTATAGAATAAATTTGAGGATTAGCTGCCAAATATTTTTATCAATATTTAATTATTAACAGTCTAATAAATAGTTTATGATAATTAATGTTATAACATCATAAAATATAATTAGATTGATTGTTTATAAATCTATCCAAGAACGATGTTAAATTTATAAGTTTAAGATATTTCTTGTTTTCTATTATATTTTCGTAATTGATTATGCTTTCTTATATAATTAGTTTCGTTATATTACTTTAAATTATTAGATTACTTTAGATTATCTATAGACTATAACTCTTTTCGGAAAATTTTGAAATTCCGATTTTATTGTAATTAAGTGAAATGTTTTTTCAATATTTTTTTCACATTTCCCAAGCATTCAATTTTAAACTTCCCTTGAATAAAATGCTTTCATAAAAAAAAACTGTATTGTAGTTTCTTGGAAAGATTAGCAATTAAGATTTATTTAAAAAATTCTCACTTTCACTGCAACACTGTGGACATAAAAATGAATATCATGTCCTCAAGAATTAAGAAGTCATATTTAATAATAATCAAATTTAATGATGTAAAGCAATAAAAATAAACAAATATTATGCTGTCATATTTGGCTTCCCAATAAGATATTCCAATCCTCTTCCTGCCACATAAGTAATTGTAGAATAGTTCGATTTGATTTGTTCATTTACGTCACACTAGAGCTGCACAATGGGCTATTGGCGACGGTCTGGGAAGCATCCCTGAGGATGATCCGAAGACATGCCATCACAATTTTAATCCTCAGCAGAGGGGATGGCACCCCCGCTTCGGTAGCCCGACGAACTGCACGCGAAGTCGAGCACTTTACGGTAGAACAGTTTAACGAGGACCAATACCGCACACCCTCGGTCCCTACGCAGACTGATCCAAGTGGTCACCCACCCGCACACTGACCGCAGTAAGTGACGCTCGACTTCGGTGATCTGCTGGGAACCGCGTATTAACAATTAGTCCACTGCGGGACTTGTAGAATAGTTCAACGAGCTCATTGCGTAAGCTTATAGCTCTGTCATTCAAGTGATATATATTCATAATTATTATGCATGAGTGCAGCACACTCTGTTTGTCAGGCAGAAATGCATAACAACTTTTAAATAGAATCAATTTTATATTATAGAACAATTAATTTCAATTTTGGCAGATGTAGTTTTTTCACAACAGCTGCAGCGAAAGGAAATAATATTGCAAAACTGAAGGATCGTAATTCGTTGAGGTCTGTGTAATATATATTTCCTCAAATACAGAGCCGTACAAAAACCATTATGGGGAGTTTTACAGGTTTACTCATCACTTTTATTATTTCTGCATGTGAAGCAATTTTTTATTTTATTATTTTACTTAGGCATCCTTCTGCTTGTCTTGCAAAGTCAAGGTTTGAAGAGGGAAGTGCCGCTATTTGCGAATAGTGGGTCCCTCAAGTATCTCAACTCTCGTTGAGTGCAAGGTTATGGCCACTTATTTCAACAACGCCCCCTGCTTTGTAGACTAAAAATAAACCTTTGATAAAAGAAGGAATAAAAATATTTTAACATTTTGCGGAAGAGTTTCTTTAATATTCCCGTTAATGCTTTGCGAAACTTGGTTTTACTCATCTGTCCAAAAAAACATGCGCTGTTAATGTCTTTTCCCCTACCAATGCCTGAAACTGGGTGCTTTATTCGACAATTGCGATGCTTTCAACAGCTATTAGTGTCACACCAGAATATGGCGTGGTAATGCTTCTGTTTTTGAACACTTTGACGGTGCGATATCAAGACTGTCATCATAAAAAATTCTTGCGATGTTCTATTCATAGTAAATTATAGTCGGCTGTGTGTAATATTGGTAGAAAGTTGCTCTTATCTATTTAGTTCTGTGGGACGTTCGCGTGATGCTCATGACATAATTTTTTTTTGAAAAAAATTACTTTGGAACATTAATTCTGTAGTCTAATTACTCATTTGCAAATGAATTTTTTAAATAGAAAAGGTTTGCGATATTTCTGGCATTTACTAAGGGAAATTGGTTTTGTTTTAATTATTGGGGAACAATACTGTGCTGCAAATTTGTGAAACATAAACTAAAATGTATGGGACGAGCATGGGAGGTTTTACCAGTTATTTATAAATTCTTTTCCCTCTAATTTATTTCAATTTATAAAATCCCCTAGTTGACATTAACAATACCTGTCTTTTCGTTAAATGTTTTATTAGTTACACATTTTGAGGATAAAAAAACTGTTTCTGAAGATAGAAACGCAATTTCTTTTCAGAATTGCGACATATTTTTACCGCCCACTTTAATTATAAGAAATTTCTATTATAAGATAAAATAAACTTGTTAATATGTGTGAATGGTATTTCATTAAGGAATAAGTCGTTAGCTTTCTTTTATGCTCTTCATTTAATGTCTCTGCCTTATAAAAATATTCTTCAATTCTTATCCCTTAAAATAGATGAAGTTCCATACTATCAAATTTCTTTGAAGGAAAGTGAAAACCGAAAAAATATTTTGTGCAAGATTTGATTTGAGATAAAATAGCTTTCCGAAAACTTAAATTTATGGCACAAAAAAGCTTGCTACTCCATGGTTTCTATTTTTTTTAATCATTACCATGCATTTATAACTTACAAACAATACATTTTCGGGCATTGTTTTTTACTCTTAAGGTGTGGATATTAATGGAAGTCATAAGGCTTCATGCATTTTCGTGACTCGATATAATTTTTGCAAACGAGTTATAAAAAAAAGAAACTCATAACTTCTGGCTATTTTTTTAACATAAATGATGCAACATCATATAATATAATGTGCCCAACAATGTGCTATCTACTATTTCTGTACAAAAAATCTTCAGGCATCTTAAGGCACGAATATTACTTTAAATCATACTGTGTTGCAGTAAGTGCTAAAAGTTGCACTGGGAGAAAATGAATTCGTGAAGTAATGAAATCGATTAAATGATAAAATGTCGAATGATTTTTTTTTAGATAAATGATTTTTTTTAAGATTGGATGTGGTCTGTTAAGTAAACTACCATTGAATTGTTTTAGCAATATAAGTTTTAACAATAGGGAAGGTTTTGTACCATAGATAATTTAAACAAATGACTTCAAAGTTTTTTTTTTTGAAATACATTATACTTTCGCTTATTAATAATAATTTTTTTAGTACGAAATTCTGCTGTATACTTTGTACACATTTTTTTAAGACAGACAAAATGATCGGATCTGCATCCTGTTCTATCATAAGTTAGAACTAAGTGTGAGTTAATTTCTTCTTAAATTGCTTGTTGATCGAATTTAGATATTCATGCAATAAAACATATTTTTAACAAAGTTTTTAAGAAGTCTTCCTTAGCTAAAATATATTGAAAATTTATAGATTTACTAAAAACATAAATATTTTTTCTTTACGTATGATGACTAGCAGTATCCAGAGGGGATAGATTTTTCACAAATTGGAGAACAGAAGCCCCTCGCTCATATAACTCCTCCTGGTCTAAGTAAGAAACTAATTCAAAGTACAACAAGCAAACATTTTTATTTTGTCTGGCCCAGAGAAACCAATTTATTTTTCTTAAAATATAGAATTGTTTTCCTTATTTTATCTAAAATAGAATATCATTTTCGTACTCATTTACGTGATTTCTTTTAGCAAATGTAAGTACTTGAGTGATTTATTTTCCTATAAAATTTATTGAAAGAAGTATTCAAAAACTAGAAAAACAATTTTTAAGTACAAGCTTGGAAGATCTGAAAAATTCACCATCACAGCAGATAGTAACTACCTGTTGTAGCAGGTATTAACTATAAGCTGTTTGCAAGATTGTACCACTAGATGGCGCACATATCTGCACTGGTCTCAGGTACAAACACTATCTCCAGAGTTAATAAAGGATATCTAATTAATGATGCATGCGCATCATTTAGACTTAATTTAAATTGTTAAATTTCAGAAGTGAATTGATTGTCTTGCTAGAGTACAGTGGGTTATCAAATCGACTTGAATTAGTGTCGCTGGTTATAACTCCTGTTTTAACATAACTCAATCCAATGGCATGGATTAGTTGATATGAATTGAATAATTTAATTTATAACATTCTTAAGTATCCGAATAAATATTAAGAACCAATATTAGAAAAATGATATTCCAATGAATTTTAAGAATGAATATTTGAATTGTTTTTTTTCCAATAAATTAATTATGATCCATTGTTGAGTCGTTTTGGCACTTATTTAAATCTGTTGATTTGAGTGATCAAGCCGAATAATTTGATTCTAACTCATCGCATTAATTAAAAATCGTTTGTTTACTTTCACATTCGTTTGAATCAATCGTTTTGAATCAGTGCATAAAATTATTTGATATCGTGATAAATATTATAAAAATGAACTTAAGTTGAATCGAAAATTTATAAGATGTTTCAAAAATTTATGTCATTTCTCCAACATAAATGACTAGATTCTCTATGAAAGGTTTTTTTTAAGGATTCACTTTATTAAGTTGAACTATTTTTTAATAATACAATAATAATAGATATATAAATTGATAATATTATATAAATTGATAAATTGAACTTATATTAATTGAACTAATTTTTAAAAAAATTAAACAGAATAGTACCACAGAATAGTGCATTACAAAAAAATAAAAATAAAATAAAAAATTACTAGTTGAAGATTTTAACATTGCGCAGTTATTTTTACAATAATAATAGATATATTTCATAACTAAAATTTTCACGTTGATACATTTTATATTTAATAAACTACATAAAATAGATTTTAGTTAATTTAGATTTTTTTATAATAATTTGTTTATGAAAATACAGGTAAACGGCAATCCTGGTGTTTCATAAGCAAAATTTAATCAACTTATTAATTTAATTAATCAACCATTTATTAAAAACAAATAATTAATTATTTGCACATTATTTCAGTTTTTTAAGCATTTAAAAATGCATAAGTATTTCATAAGTATTTTGTAAATTCATAAGTATTTTGTAAAACAATGAATTATGTTTGTATCATTAAAAAATATTAATTTGGAGTATTCTGACATTAAAAATTGATTGTCTTTGTAAATACTAGGAATAATTTTCCGATTAAATCTTTCGTTAGAATATGTTTGTTCAGCACTCAAGTAAATTAAAATTTCTTTGGAGCATCACAATAATTCAAGTAACAATAATAAATGATTATGATTATACTATATTTTATAGGTATTACTATATATTTATCATCAAAATTTTTAAAAAATATTATATTGGAATATTCTGACTTAAAAAACTGATTGCCTATATAATTCCTAGGAATAATTTTTTTATTAAATCTTTTTGTCAGAATATATTTTTTCAATTCATATATAAATTAAAATTTCTTTGGAGCATCGCAATAATTCAAGTAAAAATAACAAAGGATTAGGATTTTAATGATTATAAATTATAAGCTACCGAAAACTAAAACAATAATTAAAAATAAGTTTCAATTATGTATTTTTTTCCGCACTGCAAAAACTAAGTTCATGCGGTTTTCTTTTTAATTGACAGATAACTTTCAAATGAACTTGAATAATTAGAAAACTTTCAATTGTCAGTCCAAACATCAGAGTTTTAGTAGATACCAAAAATTAGAAATCATCCAGTCGGGTGACATAAGAAAACAGCACATCCTGTGGATATCGCGAGATTTAATGCTTACAACTTATCAATAGAACAAAATCCAACAAACTGTAAAGCTGGAAAGAAAATTCTATATGACGTCAAATCTCAGAATTCATTGAATTTACGAAATCGAAATAATCAGGTTTGATAAAAAAGCTTTTAATTCCTATCAGCGAGATGGTGTCTCTCAGAGAGAATAGTGATCGCGATTCGTTCAGGAAGAGTTCAGGAAGTTCTCACGTGCGCTTTTCTGATTGGTAAAATTGAGCGGCGCAAGTAAGACTAAATACACTTTATAGCATTGTTGTCAACGTTAAGTAATTCAAAGATGAAAAACAAGGTTAATTTAATAACTGTTGAAAACTGTCAACAGAATTATTACTACAAAATTATTGCCACTTATCTTGTTTGATGTTTAACTGTAAACCTAAATGGAATGTTTCATTATCCATATATTACAATGGGACGTACTGAATGAAGTCACTATGCCGTAAATCAATGTTTTTCAAAGGTCAAATGCCACTGCCCGGTATGTATTTAACCGGTACTCCAAACACTGATGTTTCTCCTAAAACAGTGTTTCCCAAACTTCTGACTTTTGTGTACCCTTTCTAAATTTTTCGTAACGCTGTGTGCCACTAATAAAAAAAAAAATGAATGTATTTTTTACTATAAAAAATTGCACACGAGTTAAAAATCACAACTGGCTGTTAACACCACTAATTATTAACTGTCAACTCTGGAAGAAATAATCAATAGAAAAATACGTAATTGTAAATTTTCATGGCTAGCATTGTTTTTAAATAAAAAAAATTTGAAATTTTCGTTTATTGCAAGATATTTCGCATAAGAATGCGTACCCCTAGGGGTACGCGTACCACACTTTGAGAAACACTGTCCTAAACTATCCTCAACAGATATTAAAATATGGAATAAATATAATAATATTAACGAATAAATTAATATCAAATCGGATAGAGCAAATATTTCGGACATTCACTAAAGTGACTATGTGATTGTTGACATTTAACGGTGGAAGTCGACATTCCCTTGATTTCGGTATATCTATCTATCTATATCTATCTATCTATCTATCTATCTATATATATATATGGGTCATTCTCACAAAAACAGTCATTTTCATGTCCCCAGTATATTTTATGTTTGTTTTAGAACTTATGAAAAAAAATTTCAGGGAAAGTGTCCTTCAGAATGCAAGCTAACAAAAGAATAAAAATAAAATTATCAATTTTTATTCTTTATTTATTTTAGGTAATTTAAATGTACCAATATGTCATTCTCTCACTTGTCCCCACTGCTGATTTAAAAAAAGAAAGAAATTGTTTCTGAATTTTTTTTTTTTTTTTTTTTTTTTTTTTTTTTTTTTTTTTTTTTTTTTTTTTTTTTTTTTTTTTTTTTTTTTTTTTTTTT